>NC_086017.1:80210833-80546666 GCF_029281585.2 Gorilla gorilla gorilla | reverse complement strand
AAGAAAGACATACTGGAGGGAAACTGGCAATTCAAGTAAGCTATATGGTTCAGTCAAGAGCATTGTTTATCAGTTTTAACTTCTTGGTTTCAATAATTGCACTGTGGTTATATAAGATTTTAACATTAGGGGATACTAAAGGAAGAATGTACAAGAATTCTCTGTACTATTTTTGGGAATTTTCTGGAAGTCTGAAAGTATTTCAAAGTAAAAATAATTAAAAACAAACAAAAGCAAATTAAAACAGATTCAGTCCCTGCCCTCATGGAGTTTGTTCCCTCTTAGGAAGGATATTCAACCAAATAATCATGGAGATGAATATGTAATCACAGATCTACATAAGTGCTTTTAAGAAACGAAACTTCATTAGAGAGTATAATTATAGTAATCATTAAGAACAGACATTTATTTAGTGCATGCAGTAGTCCCTTGGTATCCACAGGGCATTGCTTCTAGGACACCTCCCCCCATACCAAAATTCACAAAGGCTCAAGTCCCCAATATAAAATGACAAGAGTATTTACATATAATCCACTAACATCTTCCCATAAGTTTAAATCATCTCTACATTATTTATAATACCTCAAACAATGTAAATGCTATATAAATACTTCTTACACTGTACTGTTTTTTATTTTATTTTTATCATTATATTGCTATGCTTTTTATCATTATTTTTATATATTTTCAATCCAAAGTTGATTGAATCTGAGAATGTGAACCCATAGAGATAGAGGGCCAATTGTACAATGTGCCATGTGCCAGAAATGGTTTTAAGTACCCCTTTTTATCTTTATGTAGATATAATTTCAAGTAAAAATTGTATACCCTATGGTCTGCAATGTGATGTTTTGAAATATGTATACATTGTGAAATGATTACCACAATCAAACTAACTAACATGTCCATCACCTAATAGAGTTATTTTCGTGTGTGTGGCGGGAGCATTTAAGATCTACTCTCTCGGAAATAGTAATACAATGCATTACTATTAACTATAGTTTTCATACTGTTACAATTGGTCTCCAGAACTTATTCATCCTGTAACAGATACTGTACCCTTTGACCAAATCTCCCCACAGTTTTTTAAAAATTATTATTATACTTTAAGTTCTAGGGTACACGTGCACAACGTGCAGGTTCGTTACATATGTATACATGTGCCATGTTGGTGTGCTGCACCCATTAACTCGTCTTTACATTAGGTATATCTCCTAACGCTATCCCTCCCCCCTGCCCCCACCCCATGACAGGCCCCAGTGTGTGATGTTCCCCTTCCTGTGTCCAAGTGTTCTCATTGTTTAATTCCCACCTATGAGTGAGAACATGTGGTGTTTGGTTTTTTGTCCTTGCGATAGTTTGCTGAGAATGATGGTTTCCAGCTTCATCCATGTCCCTACAAAGGACATGAACTCATCATTTTTTATGGCTGCATAGTATCCCATGGTGTATATGTGCCACATTTCCTTAATCCATTCTAGCATTGATAGACATTTGGGTTGGTTCCAAGTCTTTGCTATTGTGAAAATTGCCGCAGTAAACATATGTGTACATGTGTCTTTATAGCAGCATGATTTATAATCCTTTGGGTATACACCCAGTAATGGGATGGCTGGGTCAAATGGTATTTCCACTTCTAGATCCCTGAGGAATTGCCACACTGTCTTCCACAATGGTTGAACTAGTTTACAGTCCCACCAACAGTGTAAAAGTGTTCCTATTTCTCCACATCCTCTCCAGCACCTGTTGTTTCCTGACTTTTTAATGATTGCCATTCTAACTGGTGTGAGATGGTATTTCATTGTGGTTTTTATTTTCATTTTTCTGACGGCCAGTGATGATGAGCATTTTTTCATGTGTCTGTTGTCTGCACAAATGTCTTCTTTTGAGAAGTGTCTGTTCATATCCTTCACCCACTTTTTGATGGGGTTGTTTTTTTTTCTTGTAAGTTTGTTTGAGTTCTTTGTAGATTCTGGATATTAACCCTTTGTTAGATGAATAGATTGCAAAAATTTTCTCCCATTCTTCAGGTTGCCTGATCACTCTGATGGGAGTTTCTTTTGCTGTGCAGAAGCTCTTTAGTTTAATTAGATCCCATTTGTCAATTTTACCTTCTGTAGCCATTGCTTTTGGTGTTTTAGACATGAAGTCCTTGCCCATGCCTATGTCCTGAATGGTATTGCCTAGGTTTTCTTCTAGAGTTTTTATGGTTTTAGGTCTAACATGTAAGTCTTTAATCCATTTTGAATTAATTTTTGTATAAGGTGTAAGGAAGGGATCCAGTTTCAGCTTTCTACATATGGCTAGCCAGTTTTCCCTGCAACATTTATTAAATAGGGAATCCTTTTCCCATTTCTTGTTTTTGTCCAGTTTGTCAAAGGTCAGATAGTTGTAGATATGTGGTATTATTTCTGAGGGCTCTGTTCTTTTCCATTGGTCTATATCTCTGTTTTGGTACCAGTACCATGCTGTTTTGGTTACTGTAGCCTTGTAGTATAGTTTGAAGTCAGGTAGCTTGATGCCTCCAGCTTTGTTCTTTTGGCTTAGGATTGACTTGGCAATGCGGGCTCTTTTTTGGTTCCATGTGAACTTTAAAGTAGTTTTTTTCCAATTCTGTGAAGAAAGTCATTGGTAGCTTGATGGGGATGGCATTGAATTTCTAAATTACCTTGGGCAGTATGGCCATTTTCACAATATTTATTCTTCCTATCCCTGAGCATGGAATATTCTTTCATTTGTTTGTGTCCTCTTTCATTTTGTTGAGCAGTGGTTTGTAGTTCTCCTTGAAGAGGTCCTTCATGTCCCTTGTAAGTTGTATTCCTAGGTATTTTATTCTCTTTGAAGCAATTGTGAATAGGAGTTCACTCACGATTTGGCTCTCTGTTAGTCTGTTATTGGTGTATAAGAATGCTTGTGCTTTTTGCAGATTGACTTTGTATCCTGAGACTTTGCTGAAGTTGCCTACCAGCTTAAGGAGATTTTGGGCTGAGACGATGGGGTTTTCTAAATATACAGTCATGTCATCTGCAAACAGGGACAATTTGACTTCCTCTTTTCCTAATTGAATACCCTTTATTTCGTTCTCCTGCCTGATTGCCCTGGCCAGAACTTCCAACACTATGTTGAATAGGAGTGGTGAGAGAGGGCATCCCTGTCTTGTGCCAGTTTTCAAAGGGAATGCTTCCAGTTTTTGCCCATTCAGTATGATATTGGCTGTGGGTCTGTCATAAATAGCTCTTATTATTTTGAGATACGTCCCATCAATACCTAATTTATTGAGAGCTTTTAGCATGAAGGGCTGCTGAATTTTGTCAAAGGCCTTTTCTGCATCTATTGAGGTAATCATGTGGTTTTTGTCTTTGGTCTGTTTATATGATGGATTACATTTATTGATTTGCATATGTTGAACCAGCCTTGCATCCCAGGGATGAAGCCCATTTGATCATGGTGGATAAGCTTTTTGATGTGCTGCTGGATTCATTTTGCCAGTATTTTATTGAGGATTTTTGCATCAATGTTCATCAGGAATATTGGTCTAAAATTCTCTTTATTTGTTGTGTCTCTGCCAGGCTTTGCTATCAGGATGATGCTGGCCTCATAAAATGAATTAGGGAGGATTCTCTCTTTTTCTATTGATTGGAATAGTTTCAGAAAGAATGGTACCAGTTCCTCCTTGTACCTCTGGTAGAATTTGGCTGTGAATCCATCTGGTCCTGGGCTTTTTTTGTTGGTAGGCTATTAGTTATTGCCTCTCCACAGTTTTAAGTATTCTACATATATTGATCAATTAGTTCTTATGTTTATGTTTACCTACTATTAATGTTTACCTACTATTATCTCTGTTCTGATAAGTCCCCAGTCAATATTTCAAATATTTTTATAGTATTGTTTTTACTTGTGCAGTCAATCATTTACATCTCTACGTGAATACGCTAAGGACACATCAAACTTACCACACTCAAGGTGAAATATTACGTTCTCTCTAAAACTTGCTTCTCCTACCTAAGTCCTCAAATGACATCACTGCTCTCCCAATCACTTGAGTTAGAAACAGCTTCCTAATTTATTTTCTTTCTCTTAATTATATCCTTGAGAAAGTTATCCTGCATATGCAGAACTCTTTCTAAGAGGCAAACCTGATTATACTTTTTATTTGTTTGTTTCACTTCTTCAGTAAATTTACATTACTTGTGGGATAAATCTTAAGCTCTCTGAAAGGTGGATAATGTTTTCCATTACCTGGACTTTATATACACCACCCAGCCCACCCACTCTCTCCCTCTTCAATCCTACTACCTACTGTTCTCAGAAGCAGGCATCTAGGGCAGAGAGTAATGCCCCGCAGACCCCCACATCCTAGGCTTGGCTCCAGCCTCCCAGTGCTTTGAAGGTAATTTTCCTAGGCTTCAGATGAGTTCTTTAATTTTGTGTACATCAAAGTCATTTTTAGTACAGTATATGAATGTGCAAAAATTACCCTCTAAATAATTTACTTGCTTTGTTTACTGGTAGGCATTTCCACATTTGTATCTCTGCTGTAACTTTTTCAAAGTGTGTGGCCACCACTGCTCATGGTCTGGGTACTCCTAAAGAGTTGTGTGTGTGTGTGTTTAAAATTTGTGTATGTCTGATTGGCCCCACTACCCTAAAAGATTCTGGTTTCTATATATGCACCATAAATAGCTGAATAGAAAATGAAAAGCAACCACCACCACGGAGTTACCCCAACAACATAGTCAGGTTAATAAAACCACATCTCATTTTTGAGATTCCCACCTGCTTGTGTCTGAATTGCAATCTGACCTTAAAATAGTCAGACGAGAGATGGGGACAATGGTGCTTCTGTGAGCCACAGCCCCAAGAATCCAGACCTGTTTCATCGTTGATAGCCAAGCCATGTTTAGTAAGAATTTCGTGACTTTCATCTTGGTAGGAAACTTTCGCAGCTGCCTGCTTTCCTATACTGCCTGCTGTCGCTAAATAAAGCAGCGGCAGTGAAGGGGGTGACTCTGAGTCATAAACACTCTATCATTATAACATGAAAAATGTGTCCAAAAGAAGCATTTTTATATCTCTGATTGTATTATCATTAGTTTAAGAAGCTTGGTTGAGCACCCAGGAAAGCCATGAGGAGGATGCACTTACACACTGGCTTGATGGGTAATGCCTCCAAGACATTGAACGTGCTGAAACAAACAAGGGATCCCCAGAGTGCTCATCTGCTACAGGACTTACTTCATACTGGATCAATTATGCAAATGGAGATGTGAAGATAGCTCCCTCTTTTAGTAAGGAGCGTGATTACTCCTGCACTCACAATTCCAACACAGCGCTCACCGGAAATACCAGTCACATTCTGAACCACCTGGTTCCATCTGGAAAATGTGTTTTCTTAATTGGGAAGGGGATAAGGATTTGAAAAAAATTTCCACCGCCTTACTATTCATTTACATTTAACATGATAAAATGTTTGCCATTACGTGATCCAAGTAAAGACATTTACATATGTGTGAGTTTGATTTCACAATAAAAACTATCAAGGATAATGTGTATTTTTTTTTTAAGTTTAACAATCTTAACACTTATCTGATCATTTTAGAGACTTGAAAGCTAGGACAACGTAACAGGTTCAACCTTTGAGATAGTCTTTAAAAAACTCTTTTAAGAAACCGCTACATAGAAAAAGTTTAAAATTCCAAACAGTAATTTTCATGAGCTAAGAAAATTAACAAGGATGGTCGATCAGAGATAACGAGATCAAAGGCAGAGAATAACTGGAAAAGTGATAGCTGTTTAGAAAATTATCGGCCAATAATTATTAAGGCCAAAATTAAAATCATTCCCCTCTGCTTTGCTCTCCTTGTCCATTGCTCATGCTTCTCACATGAGCTTGTCTCAGAGACAAGCTACCTTGTTTGCCTGTATCCACATGCTCCTTTCATGGAATGATTATCTTGGTGGAGAAAACCATTTATTTTCATTGTACTACCCAGCTGGTGACTTCTATGCCACCTTCTGGGCAACCGTCTAAAACCAAGAAGAAGTTAGTTTAAGAAAATCAGCCAGACGCAATCCTGTATTGGGAAATGGCAGAGCAATACATAAAACTCCAAGGTACTGGTTTGACAGAATTCTTGAGGTTTGTCATAGATTAGACATAGTCATTTTAAAATGGCAATCATGGCTCATGATAGAGACCCACAGTGGAATGGCGCAAATGGCTCTCTGTTATCCTGCTTTGGTGTAAGCCAGTAGCTCAGAGAAATCAGGAGCATTTTGCACACTTGAATAACTGCATACCTACTTCATTTTAAAAATGACACACCCATATGCAAAATTGACAAGTCACAAATATAAATCTAAACTAGTTGAAAGTACTTTTATTCCAAGGCACATAAATCTTTCTAAGTCCATCAATTAATGTTACATAGTTTTAATTACAGTTTCTAACCTCTACAATTATTACAAGTCGAATGTTTCTCCTTATGTCAACAGATGATGAGACAGGTACAAGATGTAGCAACTTTTGCTCTGCCGAACGGTGTTCTCTGTTCAGCTTTAAGACCTTTACTTTCAATAATTTTAATTCAATTTCAGTTCTATTCCATGCCTCAGTTTTCTTTTATAAAAGCTGGGAATTCTGGAACTTCTTACTTCCCTCACAGGGACGTGAAAATTATTTTAGGTTTACAAGCTTTCTGGAGATTAAAAGAAAAAAAAAACTCTTCAAGTAAGTGCTAACTGCTGCCTTCAGAACTAACCTATATTTTATCAAATATAATGGAGTCAATTATTTAAAAATGTTGACTAAAACTTGTCTACAGCTGACTAAAATGAAAGGAATTCAAATATAAACCTTTTAGGTGTGTGTGTTTTATAGAGCTCCTAAAACACATGCCATCTAAAATCACAATAGTAAAATTTTCCTGAAAGTTACCGCTAAACGTGAAAGTCACTTATACGGGAAGAATTTGTATTGCATTTGTGAAAGCAAAATTACAATAGCTGACAAAACATGAAAGTTTTATCATGGTGGATTAGAACGTTGCAAGGAACTCAAAGGAAGTTATCGTTATTCAACATTTCAGCTAACATTCTTGTAACGTCTCTTCTGGGAGTAGATTTGTCTCCTCACTCTGTAGGAAGCCCATACACATAAAAAGGTGAGATTAGAGACACATAGTAAATAATGTAACAAACAGTTCCTATCATGTTAGACTCCACTCCACATAGAGCAGGCCGGCAAGCAAATAGGTGATGCTCAGATCCCTGCTCTGCTGGCTGGTTTGTCACCCGCGCGGCAGGCAGCTCCCCAGTGTCTCACAAAGCTCAGCCTTGGATGAGGCACTACCTGTCGCTATTGCAGAGGACTGATGACACTTTCTCCCTCATCGAACATAAATAATGTTTGCAAATATCCTCTGTCCTCTGAGCTGAGGGTTTGACTTGATGACATGAGGTAGAGAGAAAAGATTAAAAATGTTAAAAATATTTGGACAAGTGCTTTCCTTTGTTTCTACCTGGTGAAGTCCTTTCTCTTTCCTAATTCCCTTTCCTCCCCTAGGGGTCTTCCTATTACCCCCATGTTCATCTCTTTAAGAACACTTATCCTGTTAGGGGAGAACTGAAATTTCTGGCTTTGTCTGCCACCAGACTAGAGATTTTTAATCTCTTTGGCTCAAGGATCCTCTCTCAGTTTGGGTTCCCCTGGAAATGGACCTTGAGAAGGATTTTAGTGGGAGCAGTTTATTTGAGAAGTGGTCCCTGGAAACAGGGGTAGGAGGGAGTAAGGAAGGAAGGCAAAGAAGAGAAGGGAGATGGCAAAATACACTTTATCAAGCAGTTTCTACTATGAGTAACTGGAACTTAATCCCAGTGGGGAACTCTTGGAGTCTGGGAGTTGTCTCATTAGCTGTGCAGAGAGAGGCAGCGTGTACCCTAACTCCATCTGTTATTGATTGATGGCTGCTCAAGAGAGGGATGTGAATTCTCACTTCCTGCCTGCCATGTGCAGGGGCAGAGAGGTAAGATCATAGCGGGTGCAAGGGAGAGAAGGAACTGAGATCCATTTGAGTAACAAATTGAAAAGTGTAGAATTTCTACCCACTCTTCCCATTCCCAGTGTATATTTATAGAAAGAAAGATAGGTGAAAATAGTAATAGTTTGTAAGTAATTTCAGAGGTTACAAAACTCTTGAAATGCATTTATGGATCCCAGGTTAAGAACACTTACAATAGACTGAAAGCTTCTTGAGGGTAAGATACACTTAAACATTGTTGTATACTTAGCACTTGGTATCATTTCTGGCCCCAAATAGGTTCTCAAGAAACATTTCTTCAATAAGTAAATAAATAGAGAATGTGCAGAAGATGTTTTATTCAAATTATTTCTGTACAGAGGATTTAAAATTAAGTCGAGTTATCAGTTGTGATGGGGATGACCTTGGTTTTTGAAAACATAAATGATTGAGATAGAGTTTGATTTATTTCTAAAGCATACACAGATTTCAGAGCTGGGAAGTAGTTTGTCTTTCCAATGTTAGAGAGATTATAGGGTTAGCAGCTTAGTAAAGGACTGAAAAGAAAATAAAAGCATAGAGTATCAGTTTCCCATCCCAAATTTTTGGGAGTTGGCTTCTATTTTTGTAATCAAGAATCTTGACTGATAAGATATTGTTGAGAGATTATTCCCTGAGAAAGGGTTTTAAGAGGTTGTTGAAGAAGAGGACATAAGAACAATGGGGTCCTTGGGCTTGGAAATAAGAATTACTACCAAAGAGATGAAATGCACAGGAAGACAGTTTTGGGGACACACCTGCCCTTTCTAGAAACCAAGAAGGTAAGGTACCACTGAGAGCCCCAGATAAGACACATTATGCTTCCTCTTTTTTTTTTTTTTTAGCTTTATTTAAATTACATCTGAAGTGGATTAGTACAGTGGTTTTCAAACTTTACAGTGAATCAGAATTTCCTGGAGAGTTTGTTGAAAAAAGACTGCTGAGTCCCATCTCAGAGATTCTGATTCACAAGGTTAGGGTGGAACCTGAGCATTTGCTTTTCCTACAAGGTCCCAGGTGATGCACATTGACAACCACTGGGTTAGTAGATATAGAAACCTAGTGTCAAGCCAAACTAGGATCCAATAAGCTATAAACAGCAGAAGAACCCTGGAAGAATCTGGCTGGAGTCGATTTGCGTAGTACCAGCTCTTTTACGTACTACTTATCAGATGACCTTGGGCAAGTTATCTAACCTCTACGTGCCACGGTTTCCTCATCTATGACATTAGATAGTATGCATGTATAGTCACTCCCAAACATCATGCTGTAGATAAGCTAAATCTGAATTCACTCAACTCATGTTAAAATGCATGTTCTTGGGCACATGTTTCAGAGCCCTGAACCAGAATATTTCAAGGTCATTCTGATATTCAACGAGATTTGAAGACTTCTGGTATGCTATCCTTCTTTCATAAATGAAGTATTAAAGCACAATTTAGCTCTTTCCCTGATGGCTTAGGCTCATCTTAATGGCCACCAATTACTGTACAGTAGTTTCATTGCCTCATCTTGTTGTCTCTCACATTGGCAGCCACATCGGCAGCTTTGTCCTTGCCCCTGTGGCATCCCCATCCCCCACTTCTAATTCACACTGACTAATGTTCTGCTCTGTGATGAATTGGACTGCTGGCATTGTCAGGGTTAGGGTTAAAAATCTGAGCCAGAAAACTCTTGCCTGGTACCTGAGAAGAGCTTCTGGAACCCACTGGCTAAGGCATAGGGCTGAGGCTTTCTATTTCATACCTGTGTTGTTGGATAGGTGATGTTGTCAGAAGCCCGATCTCCAGAAAGATAGGATGTTACTACACTGATTTTGCCTTTATGCAAAGCTCAGCAACATCATCACCTCATCAGAGCTCATACTCTTCAAAATCTGGTTAAAAAATAATCAAGCCTCTCCTTGGGTGTACAGCATACAGTCAACATTTTAATCCCAGTACAAATACTATCTTCACAAATTGATTTTCACCTTCTTATTCTTGTTCCTATTAAAGATCTATTACATTTAAAGATAATTTTAATAATAATATATTTAAAATATTCTCATATTAAAGTCAAATGATGATAGCATATTTGTTTTTCAATGTAGATTGACCTGGATATCAAAGTTCATTTGAGGGGGGAATATCTTCATTATTTTAGATGTTTTAAATTCAAGTGCTTTGACACCCTGTTTAGAAAAGCTTGTGCTAAAGCTTTCCTTGCTGTCACCAAGTGACAACTTTTACCTTAGCCACAGTCAATTGAGTGAAGGAAAGTGCAGAAAGAATCAATTTTAAACTCCATTTCCTGTGGTTTTCTCTAATATTCAAATATAAAAATTTCTTCTCGAAAGTCTAAAGTCTGAAACAATATTTACTTTACATATTTTCTTTGTTCCCACAGTAAAATTATATTCTTGGTAATTTTACAAGAGCAACTACAGACCCCACGAAGCAATGACGATGGTGTTTTGTCTTTTGCAATGTGCTGCTAATTATTACTCTTAGACGAAATGGTTCAGAAATAGACTTAGGTTCCTAGGCTGGGGGGAAAAAAAGAAATGCATTATGAAAATTATGTATTTGCCCTCTGGGGACCCCACCTCCTTTATGAAAACTCTTGCCAATCAATCCACAGAACAGAATCTGATTCAATTCTGGGGCAAACATTTGCCTGCTGTTGAAGCTCAAGGAAAGAAAGATGCTTCATATTCTGGTGCCAAAAAGGGAGGTGGAAGAAAATGGGGAGTAAAATCTAGGGGGCAAATAAAAAATATGTACATGTATATTTATGCATTCTGTATTTTGGCTCTAATTGCTTCCAAGATTATTTATTTTTCTTTTTTCCTTTCATTTTTAAAAAATACCTTCCAGCTTCTTAACATGTTTTTCAAAGTAGAAGCTGGAAGGCATAATAAAAAGCAAGCAGGGATATGCTTTTTGAATAGAGTGAAATAATTAATGTAAGAATGCTTCCGTTTGGGCATTTTTTATGAAGTGAAATATATTATTTTTGCTTTTAAAATGGAGGTAATTTGTTACACAAAAGTGGTGTTTTCTTTAATCTGAAAATAATACTAATTATAACACTATTTGGGAGCTGGAGTTTTGAAGCCTAAAATTCCTTTTGTAGTTTGAAATTATTTAGCTGCCATAACTAAACTGGCTCTGCTCCCTGGATATTGTCATTTCTTTCAGCATTGTCCCTTTCCTTTTACTCTGGCCACTCTCCGCCCTAGGTTTTCTATGGAATGCCTCCTAGCTCCCCAGGCTTCAGGCTGCTGGTATTTATTCTCTTTAATTTAATTTATTCCCTTTCAGTTAGGTACTGCTTTTTAAGCTATCCATACTATTTCATTGTTCAGCAGAAAAGGGTTTTATGGTGGGGTATAACAAATGATATATTCTTTGGAGAACCTCTGGTCAGAGGGTTGGTGGCTGTTTATCCTAGAGAGAGGGGAGAAGGGAACATTTCTCTCTTCTTTCTGGAGATCTCTAGGCCTTCTAGGCTGACACTCCCTCCCTCTTTCTTAGGGACGAAAGGCTTTAACTTTTGGTTGTATGGTTTGACTATGTCCCCACCCAAATCTCATCTTGAATTGTAGTTCCCGTAATTCCCACGTGTCGTGGGAGGGGCCCGGTGGGAACAGGTTTTTCCCAGTCTGTTCTCTTGATAATGAATAGGTCTCATGAGCTCTGATGGTTTCATAAAGGGGAGTTCCCCTGCACATGCTCTCTTGCCTACCACTCTTGCCTGCCACTATGTAAGACCTGACTTTGATCCTCCTTTGTCTTCCACCATGATTGTGAGACCTCCCCAGCCATCTGGAACTGTGAGTCAATTAAACCTGTTTCCTTTATAAATTACCCAGTCTTGGGAAAGTCTTTATTAGAAGTGTGAGAAAGTTCTAATACACTAGGTAATCTCCTGGGGGCATAACTGTGGTCCCTACTTCGTTTAGAAATTGCTTTCCGACATATCTTTTAGAATTACAAGAAGGCAGGGGCTTTGACATCAGGTAAATGGCTGCTTTCAAGACCTGGAATTTACCTAGATCTTATAAAATCCCTAAAATAGGGCTGTGCTTCCATATCAACTTAAGGCATACTTTGAGAGGAGCAGTAAAAATCCTCAGCTGGACACAGATTTCTACTACTCTGTGCAAACAATAGGTTTCTGATTATTAATCCTCACCTTCATTTGGGGTCATTTTTGAGGATCAGGTGAAAAGTATACCCATGGACACATGCACAAAAGTGTGTAGATTTTCCAAGGGATCCGTGGACATCTCCACCACCCAGGACCAAAGTGCAAAGGTGTGTTGTTTAAGAAGTCCTGTTTGCTGTTTCAAGAGGTTCTACCTAGTCTGGGTCTCTGCAGTCTTCTCTATCGTTCTTTTTAAATTTTTATGTGTATATTGTAGGGTACATATTTATGGAGTACATGATATGTTTTGATACAGGCATACAATGCATAATAATTACATCAGGGTAAATGGAGTATCAGTCACCTCAAGTATTTATGATTTCTTTTTGGTACAAACATTCCAATTATACTCTTTTAGTTATTTTAAAATGTACAATAAATTATTGTTGACTGTAATTACTCTGCTGTGCTAGTAAATACTAATCTTATTCATTCTATCTAACTATATTTTTGTTTAACCATCACCACTCACTACCGTTCCCAGCCTCTGGTAACCATTATTCTATTATTTATGTCCATGAATTCCATTGTTTTAATTTTTGGTTCCCACAAATGAGTGAGAACATACAAAGTTTGTCTTTCTGTGCCTGACTTATTTCACTTAACATAATGGCCTCCAGTTCCATCCATGTTGTTGCAAATGACAGGATCTCATTATTTATTATGACTGAATAGTATTTCATTGTGTGTACATGTACCACATTTTCTTTATTTATTCATCTGTTGATGAACACTTAGGTTGCTTCCAAACCTTGGCCATTGTGAATAGTGCTGCGATAATCATGGGAGAGCAGATATCTCTTTGATATACTAATTTCCTTTCTTTTGGGTATAGTCCCAGCAGTGGGATTGCTGGATCATATGGAAGTAATATTTTTAGTTTTTTGAGACACCTGCATACTGTTCTCTATAGTGGTTGTACTAATCTACATTCCCACCAACAGTGTATGAGGATTCTTTTCTCCACATCCTTGCCAGCATTTGTTATTGCCTGTCTTTTGGATAAAAGGCATTCTTACTGGAGTGAGATGATATCTCATTGGAGGTTTGATTTGCATTTCTGTGATAATGATGTTGAGCACCTTTTCATACACCTGTTTGCCATATGCATGTCTTCTTCTGAGAAATGTCTATTCAGATCTTGTGCCCATTTTATGACCAGATCTATCCTCCTTTTGTTCCATGCTCTTCCTCACTCATGATACCTCGTCATGTCACTGTAGCATCCCGAGTTTTTACTGCTCCTCTCAAAGTATTCCTTACGTCAATATGGAAGCACAGCCCTATTTTAGGGATTTTATAAGATCTGGGTAAATTCCAGGTCCTGGAAGCAGCAATTTACCTGACGTCAAAGCCCCTGCCTTCTTGTGATTCTAAAAGATATGTCAGAAAGCAACTTCTAAACGAAGTAGGGACCACAGTTATGCCCCCAGGGGATTACCTAGTGTATTTGTCCTTTCTCATACTTGCACTAGCCATTTGAATTTTCTAGAATGCTTTTCCCCTGAATGTCCCCATATTATCCTTTGGCTGTTGGTCTAGTTACCGCTTCTTCAGATAGGCCTTCCTTGACTACTCTGATACAAAGTGATGACACCCCTTTCCAATCTCTTTGTCATATTGTCTGATTTATTGTCTTTAGAGCACTATTTCTATATTGTTATATTGTTGATGTATTTGCTCACTTGTTGTTGTTTACTGTCTTAGTGTGTTACCCATTAGTGTGTAAACTCCATGAGAACTCCTGTATCCTCAGCCCTCTTAACAGTGCCCAATACTTAGTAGGCACTTAATATTTATGGCTACTGAATTGATTAATATAAAGAGTTGAGGAAGAGTCCCAAATATTATTATAGTTCTATTCCACTTACAAATTAAGAAAAAAATTAAAATAATTTTTTTACTGGATAGGGTTTCTCAACTTTAGCACTATTGTCCTTTTGGGCTGAATAATTCTTTGTTGTGGGGCCTGTCCTTTGCACTGTAGGATATGGACTAGCCACCCTGGCCTCTACCCACTAGAGATGTCAGTAGCACTTTTCCAGTTGTTTCAACCAAAAGTGTCTCCAGACATTGCAAAATGTCCCCCAGGAGGCAAATTAACTTTGGTTGAGAACCACTGGATTAGAATAATGAGTGGTCACTTGTGCCTTGCAGGTGTCCTGATTCCTGTGTTTAGAATTGCATGACTTGAACAACACAGAAGACGGATGTCTAAAACACACTGGAGAAATATGAAAATTAAGAGTCTGGGCAAAGGAGGCTGTGACATTAGAGATTTGTGGTTTGAGAAGTGACTATACCACTGGATGTCTTCAGAGCAAAAGATATATGAATGTTTCCTGTGGAGCTGATTTGGACTGTATGCAAGAGGGAGCTGCTGTGGGGGTCGTCAGACAGGCAAAGTTGCTTCAGTGGAAGGAAGTTGGTAGAGGACCTTGGAAAGTCTAAGGCCTGGAGAAGGTATCAAAAGTGACCAAATGGAATGGAGACCCATTCACCCACGTCAAGTGAACTTCAGGGGAGAGATGCCTACTGACTGGGGCTACTGCAAAGAACTGACAAAAATGTTCTTAAGAGAAAAGGTCAGCTTTCAACTTCTGCCAAGCCCAGAGAGCATGCATGCTGGGTCCTCACAACAGTACTCATCATGTGAGAATATTCTCGCATCCCTTTCCTCTCCTTCCATGCCCTGCTCCAATTCTGCCACAGTCTGAATCTGAGGTTTGCAAACTGGCTTAGGAGGGGTAGAAGTTCAAGGTAGGGAAACAAAGAAGTGGAGCATAAAATGCTTGCCCCACCTGCACGCTTACCTTCTACAGCAAAAATAAACTGGAGAAGCGGCAGCTTCAACTTTAAATCAACTATTATGTGACTATCACATGGAAACAGACATTTATATTCTTAGATTTAATAATTTGCATGGCCTAATACTCATCAGAAAAGGCTTCAAACTGTCTGAGCTTTCATCTAAGGGAAGTACCTGCCCATGCTTAAATTTAAGAGGGCAATAAATTTAAGAGAGTGGTAGGACGTAAAAATAAAGTCATCTTATGAATAAATCCCATGAATTGTGCTCGTTTGATCTTATGCAGCTCTGGGTTTGTCCCTAGGTTCCCAATACCTACACATAATAGACAATTGATGTTTATGTAATTATATACTTTAAAAGTAATCCATCCAAACTTCTTTCTACTTGTGGGCATTATCTGCCCTCCGATCTCAGAAATGAATTTTCTGTTACATTCAAGTCACCAAACGGTGGAATGACCTGCAGTCTCAAAGTTTTTTAAAACCCTTACTAATCCTTTTCCTTTGGTTTCATTAGATTATAAGCTTTTCTACTCATGGTTAGGGTATAATACTGATCTTGAAAACACTTTTCACTTTCTTTTCTTCCATATGGCTGGTCATACCCTCTATCAATCACTTCCAGTTGGCAACTGTGACACTGGGCAGCAATTTACTGAGTTAAAGTCAGCTTTGGTTTCCCACCATGGCTTATAAGGTAAAACACTGTAATCATTAGGTCCTGCTCTAAACTGGCAGGATGTGACAGAGAATCTACAATCCAGGATAAGGCCAGTGTCAACTAACTGTGACATTCCATCAAATATAGCATCCTTAATGTCATGGAGAGTTACTCTCTGCATGGGTGATAAAGTATGGGCACGCTGACAGGCTCTTGCTTAACTGTACTCATTGGCCTTCATATGTTCATGCCAATTCATTGTTTTATAACAGATTGGCTCACATTGAGAATGAGGATTCAATTTGAGATTTTATTGTTAACCTTTAAGGTCCTTGGAGGCATTGTTGGGCTCTTCTGCCGACAGGAGCTAACTAAAGTTTATGCTCCCATTTGTAGGTGTCTATCAACCATGATTTTACATTGACACATCCACATCAGTCTCCCTCTCCTCCCAACAATGCTTAACATAAAAAGTACTTACTTTCAGATTTGAATAAAATTTGGCCACTGGTATCTCATAGTTGCTGTGCTTTCTAGCAGAATTCATTTTCGAATATCAACCTATTTGACTTTCTTTTTATTCTTGATGACATTTTTCCTACTTCTTATTGTGACTTGAATCTGAACAGAAGCAGAGCAAGGGCTTATGAAGGGTGACTTAGAATACCACTCCCAAGCTAATCATGGAAATAGCTGCCAAATTCTTTTTTAGCATTAAAACCTACCAGCTCTGAGATTCTTGGACGGTTAAAATAAATGATTTCTACAAGTTTGAAATGAATCTCAAGAGAGAAGCAAAACAAGAAATAGGATATACTTGATTTGAGGGAACATTATGAGCTATTGTGTACTGAATTTGACCAGGCTGTACCGAGAACTGAAGTATTTATTTTTAGGCCCAGAATTGTTTTGCAATTTACTAGGCAACAATGGCATCAAGGCACCCCAGGAATGATGAAAACTATTCTAGCCATATCCCAGAAACTCTGTAAAAGTAAATTGGATGATATATGCAAAGCACTCTCAGCTTTCTGATGGAATGTTTTCTTTTTCTTTTTTAAGTACTATAATGGGTACAGGGGGTTCATTGGATTATTGCATTTTGCTTTATTTATACTCTTTTTAAGGGCAAGTGAGTGGGCAAGAAAAGAGTACATTTTTCAACAAATGAGTGAACTTATAAATAATGGTCTTGGTTGTGTAAAAACCACTTCTAGTCAGAGATTTTTAAAAAATAAATGCAAATATTTCTAGTTTTTTTATGTGTCCAGCCTAGATTTCTTAAAGCTTGGGCTGCTATCCAGAATAACATCAAGTATGCAAAGAAGCCTATTGTATTCCATATTGGCAAAAAGCTTACTAAAGCATAGATTAAAAAGTGATGGCATATAGCCAATTCCACTGTCAATTCCCCAGCTCATTTCTCTGTTCTTCCCTTGGAATCCAAACCATTCCCCTGTTTTCATTTGTATAAAGAACAAAGCAATCTACCTCTATTAGGAGTTTTATATATATATATATATATATGTGTGTGTGTGTGTGTGTGTGTGTGTGTGTGTGTGTGTGTGTGTGTGTGTATATATATATATATATATATATATATATATATATATATATATATATATAGTTTGCTATAACAGGCAGTATCAATGACCATGTTAGCCCGCCATGCTCAGACTCTAAAATGCCACTTTTCAGAAGGCTAAATTTCATTATGGACAACTAAGAGGTTTAAGTATGTGAAATGTCAAAAATATCATAACCATACACACACAAGTTTGGTATCATGATTACTTTGGGATGAGAGAGGCTTTCTATATACCTAGGTTTATAATAAGTGGCAAAAAAAACCAAAAGTTTTTGTTGCTTAGCAGAAAGTATACAATGTAAATCTCTTAGAGCAACATAACTAGTTGAAAGATTCTGATCACCTTATAGCAGAGCAGAAGATTCTATTTTTTGGGATATCTCAACAATATTATGAAATATATCAGATATCTTCCATTTCTCTCTGCATATCTTCTCTTCATACCTTCTAACTGCTCTGGGAGGCTGATCTTTTGGCTTCTGGTTGGGTTCAGTCAATGCAGACAGCCTTCCAGAGCTTGTTGGAAGTGAAAAGAGTGAGGTCATGCATTTATTTCCTGGTTTTCTCCCTGTGAATAACCTTGAGCTGGCAATGTACCTTCTCAGAAGGTAACTGATTTTGTACAATTCCCTCCTTCCACTGATAACCACTTTTGCTCCCTGTATCTTCAGGTCCCAGGTGGTACTGTCTATATGTTTGAAGATACATGGGGAAATAGCAAGTTGGAAAGATGTTAAACATATGTCAGAGAAATCAGGCATAACGTATTTGAAAGTGAACCCCTCCAAGGGTGATTAATTGAACATGGTGAGAAATAAGGTCCTAGTAGAATTCTATCAACAAACCAAAGAAAATAAAATTTGTAGAAAAGATAATGATTATCTTCAAATATCTCAGGAGTTACATGGAGACCGGATGAAGAAATGAGTATTTTACTGTAAATCCTATTCAAGTGGTAGTTAGGGGGATTACCCATTTTGAGATGGAAAAGAATAAATTTTTGCATTTGGAAAGATATTAGACTACATATTTTTACGATTCCTTCTAACTCTTAGATTCTGAGTTGCTGTGATCTCAATGTAACCCAAATAAAACATAGGGCTTCTCATTACTGGGTATGTACCCAAAGAGATTATAAATTATTCTACTATAAAGACACATGCATGTGTATGTTTATTGCAGCACTGCTCACAATAGCAAAGACTCGGAACCAACCCAAATGCCCATCAATTATAGACTGGATAAAGAAAACATGGCACATATACACCATGGAATACTATGCAGCCATAAAAAAGGATGAGTTCATGTCCCTTGCAGGGACATGGATGAAGCTGGAAACCATCATTCTCTGCAAACTAACACAGAAACAGAAAACCAAACACTGCATGTTCTCATTCATAAGTGGGAGTTGAACAATGAGAACACAGGGACACAGGAAGGGAAACATCACAAGTCGAAGGGTGGGGGGCTAGAGGAGGGATAGCATTAGGAGAAATACCTAATGTAGATGATGGGCTGATGGGTGCAGCAAACCACCATGGCACATGTATGCCTATGTAACAAACCTGCCCGTTCCACACATGTATCTCAGAACTTAAAGTCTAATTAAAAAAGAAAGAAAGAAAGAAAAAATTAAAAAAGTAATAAAACACAGGGCTTCTAATGGCCCAATTTGGGGCCACTTAAAAAGAAGTGGATACCATAAGTTTCAATGCAAGTTAAAAGTAATTACAATCTTTTAAAAAAATTGCTTGGGCTGGGCACGGTGGCTCAGGCCTGTAATCCCAGCACTTTGGGAGACTGAGGCAGGCAGATCACGAGGTCAAGAGATCGAGAACATCCTGGCCAACATGGTGAAACCCCGTCTCTACTAAAAATACAAAAATTAGCTGGGTGTGGTGGCATGCGCCTGTAGTCCCAGCTACTTGGGAGGCTGAGGCAAGAGAATCACTTGAACCCAATAGGCAGAGGCCGCAGTGAGCCGAGATCACTCCACTGCACTCCAGCCTGGTGATAGAGCAAGACTCTGTCTCAAAACACAAAAACAAACAAACGAACAAAAATTGCTTGGACATGATTAAAAGAATTTTAATCAATTATCTGCAGCAAAGACTTCTTAAATATTTTTGCCTCTGTTTCCTTGGTTTTATCTCTCTTTTTGTCTCAGTGTGGCTATTAACTCTCTTCTGGTCTATTCTCAACTCTTTCCATCAATTTTTTTCTACTCACCACATCTACTGAGGTGTTGTCTTCCTAATCTCCCACACAACTTTTGTTCTGCTTTTTTTTTCTCTCTACCAAAAGCTAATTCCCTATACCTTCTTCTTGAGTTGTCTTTCTACTGACTACCCCTAGATACAGAAGAAGGATGAACATAGTAGTGAAAACTGCTGTGTTGGCAATGTCCAGGTGGCGAGGAAGAGGATGGTGGTATTGGATAAATGGGAAGGAAAGGCAATTTGATTCATTAATAATTTTTGCCCTCATCACATTATCTCAAGCAGGTAAGCTACCTGGAATATAAAAATGGTACTTTTAATACACTATGCTTCTGTAAGAATTTGTTTAGAAGATTTTTGAACACAAGAAAACGATTGCTATAACTGGAATTTGAAGCTGATAATTACAAAGCTTTATGTTGACCATCTTTTGGTTGAATTGCAATGGCAACTTTTCCTGCATTCATATCCTACTATTTCACACATTCAAGTCCTACTATTTCATGCATTCAAGTCTTACTATTTATTTTATTTACAGCCCATCACCCACCACTTGGGCAAGTTGGCTGATTTGTTTTTGTTTTTGTTTTTGTTTTTGTTTTGAGACGGAGTCTCATGCTGTTGCCCAGGCTGGAGTGCAGTGGTGTGATCTCAGCTCACTGCAGCCTCTGCCTCCCGGGTTCAAGCGATTTTCCTGTCTTAGTCTCCTGAGTAGCTGGGATTACAGGTGACCACCGCCACACCTGGCTAATTTTTGTAGTTTTAGTAGATACAGGGTTTCTCCATGTTGACCAGGCTGGTCTCGAACTCTTGACCTCAAGTGATCCACCCGCCTGGGCCTCCCAAAATGCTGGGATTACAGACATGAACCACCATGCCAGGCTGTTAGGTGAATTTTCTTATGCTTCAGTTTCCCCTTCTAAGTTATGGTGACAATAACGATAGCACCTATTTCATGAAAGATTCTGTGAAGTTTAGTTGATAAATCTGTACACCGCCCTTAGCATAATATGTGGAATATAGTAATAACTCCTCAAGAGTTACCATTATTATTATTGCTATTCCTATTAAAACTTTTATTATACTAAGTATTCCTATAGCTATAAAGATCTATATTATATAAATATAAATTAATTTTATGTAAATATTAAATTTTAGCTTGAAATTTTTTAGATAAACAAGGTTAATGTAAAAGTTTTAATTATATATGTGGTAAAGAAGGCTAAGTGGCCAGGTGGACATCCAACTAATTTATTCTGTTTCTTTCAGGACTGACCTATAAAAATCCTCTCATGCCCATCCCTCCCTGATTATTACCCTTCTGTGACATGATGAACCTCAGATCGTCACTTGGAAGCCACATCTTAAAGACGACACAGCCACAAGGTGGAGGGAGCCCCGGGTCCTTGAGTCATTGACTGGAAAAATATCACTCACCAATCGGAGATACTTTGGACTTTATGTGAGCATGAGAGCGTTCTATCATTTTCAAGCCAGCCATTTTTTAGTTTGTTTGCTGTAACAAGTACGGTTATCTAGCTAATACGTTCTGAGCAGACTGATCATTCTGTCTGGTGTAAGGACCTTGCAAAACCTCTCACCAAAATAATCTTATTTAAGTAAAAAGTCTTTGACTGGAGTAAATTAAAATGTCAATTTTTTTGTTTTCATTCCTATATCTTTCATATACCTGAAATATTTTTTAACAAATTCTTCAACGCTTCTCCTCATTTGTTTCAAAGTGTTTTAACCCTTTGCTTGATTATTATGTCAGTTTTACTTCTGCCAGGCATTTATTTATTTTTTTTTCTTTTTCTGTGTACTTAACAGATGGTGGCTGGGCCACACAATATCTTAGAAGTTGGCATCAGATCACAAAGTCCATGAACTAAGTGGGAAGCACAATTGGAAACTATTTTGGTATTACGTAGATGAAGAAACCATGTCTGGATAAAATTTGTTTTCATTTGGTTTTGATGGTGCTTTACATATTTCGTTCCTCTGTTCCAAGCTCTGTGTGTCAGATCCCTGGAAGAGTATCTAATCAAATTAGCATAATAATAATTGATCTATGAAAGCAGACCTGCTATAGATTAATAGAAATTATGGCAATAATAACATTTTCAGGGCTGCTTTCAGAATGCAGAAGGGACACTTCTTATGTGGATAAGGTGCCCTTAAGTTGAGTAGTTGTGTGTAGATGCAAAGAGGGTGGGGTGGTAATGGACTAGTGAACATATAATTTTGGTTGTAAATGCAGATTTCCATGTTAAGTGACAATCATAACAACATCATCATTATCAACAATAACAACAATAGTTCCACAACATTAGAGTTAGGAAAATAAATTTGCATGAACTTATTTAATAATGTAGCTCTTTATACAATTTTATGATCATGGTGGACATTGTTGGTTGGTTGTCCTGGCTTCTTGCTTGTTAATATAACTCTAATTTTGCTCAGTTAGTGGGTGATGACACCTTGAACTCAGGGAAGGATGGTCTCTACTCCAGCTTCACTGGAGGAATAATGAATGGCTTAGTTGCATTATAGCAATTTCATTTTGCTGTTATTGGTCTAGGGATAGCCTTAAGTATCAGCTTTGACTAATGAAATCAAATGAGAAATCTGTTGACCTGCTTCTAGAAAAGAACTATGATGCAAATGCCAGTCAAATCAGAGAGGACCAGAACCTTGAACTATCCCAGGAACCACTGAAGAACACTAGAACAAAGTGACTTCCAGTAATGTAAGAAAAATAAATTCCATTTTGGTCACTAGTGCCTGAGAATTCTAACTAACACAGCGATATGGGCAGCTATAATTATTCATATTTTAAATGTGAGGAATCTAAGACTCAGAAAGGCTAAATAACTTGTTAATTCAAACCAAGCCTTATACATTAAAGTATAGTAATCCTGCCCTCATCAACTTATAAATCAATAAGTGGTAAAAAGGATGTTTTTATAATTCTTTTATTCTTCATCCACAGATGTGAATGCAATGCTGAGCCTATAATTGATTACATGACTTAATCCATTAAATAAATGGGATTCTCATTCTTATTCTAAAAAAAATATCCAATTTGACACCAAAATCACAGGCAACAAAAGCAAAAATAAACGGACTACATCAAATCAAAGAGTCTTTCTGCACAGCAAAGGAAACAATTAAAATAAGGCAACTTACTGAATGGGAGAAAATATTTGCAAATTCTCTCTCCAATCAGGGATGTGATAAATGTGATACCATGTGACCTGAGCTGCCCATTAGGAACTGGGTTTTATTTAACCCAAGAAGCCATAAAGTTGGGCTTACACAGCAACACTCCATCAAATGAAAGTAGTATACATGTGATTCACCCTTAGCAGGCCCTGAAAGCACAAGTAAGTTACACGAAGAAGTGGCCCAAAAGTCCATGGTCGACACTCCTGCTACACTGCCTTTTCTCTCCTAGTCTGTACCTATGTCCTCATGGGGAGTTCTCTATGATCAATTAATAGAGGAAGAGAAGACTTGGGCATGATTTATAGGTGGTTCTGCTGGACATGCAGGCACAACTTGAAAGTGGACAGCTGCAGCACTTCAGCTCCTCCCTGGGACATCCCTAAAGGACAGTGGTAAAGAAAAATCTTTCCAGTGGATGGAATGTTAGGGAGTGCATCTGGTTGTGCACGTTGCTTGGAAGGAGAAACAGCCATATGTACAATTATTTAATAATTCATGGACTGTAGCCAATGGTTTGGCTGGATGTCAGGGACTTGGAAGGAATATGATTGAAAAATTGTTGACAAAGAAATCTGGAAATGAGGTGTGTGGATAGCTCTCTCTGAATGGGCAAAAAATATGAAGATATTTGTGTCTCATGTAAATGCTCACTATAGGGTGACATCAGTAGAGGAGGATTTTAATAATCAAGTGGATACAATGGCCCTTTTTGTGGATAACAGTCAGCCTCCTTCCCCAGCCACTCCTGTTATCACTCAATGGGCTCATGAAAAAAGTAGTCATAGTAGCAGGGATGGGGGTTGTGCATGAACTCAGCAACATAGACTTCCATTTCACTCTCTGAAGTCAACCTGGCTACAGTCACCACTGAGTGTCCATCAGCCCGCAGCAGAGACCAACACTGAGCCTCCTATATGGCACCATTTCACAGTACCATCAGCCAGTTAGCTGGTAGAAAGCTGATTACATTGGACCACTTCCATCATGGAAGGGGTAGCATTTTGTTCTTCCTGAAATAGAAACTTACTCTGGATATGGGTTTGCTTTCCCTACGTGGAATGCTTATGCTACAACTACAATCTGTGGATTTACAGAATGCCTTAATCACCATCATGGTATTTCACACAGCATTGCTTCTGACCAAGGAACTCATTTCACAACCAAAGAAGTGAGGCAATGGACACATCCTCATTAAATTTACTGGTCTTATCATGTTCCCCACCATCCTGGGGCAGGTTGCCTGAAATGGCCTTTTGAAGATGCAGTTACAGTGCCAGCTAGGTGTAAATACCTTGCAGGGCTGGGACAAGGTTCTCTAGGAGGCTGTATATTCTCTGAATCAGTGTCCAATACATGGTACTGTATTTCCAGGAATCAAGGGGTGGAAATGGGAGTGGTACTGTTCACAATTACTTTACTGACTTAATAGCAACATTTTTCCTTCCTGTTCCCACGACTTTGTGTTCTGTTTTTGCTTCCTTTTCCCATGACTTTGTGCACTGATGACCTAGAGGTCTTAGTTCAAGAGGGAGGCTTGCTACTAGCAGGAGACACAATAATGATTCCAGGCCAGGTGTGGTGGCTCACATCTGTAATTCCAGTCTCTTGGAGGCCGAGGCAGGAGGATTGATTGAGCCCAGCAGTTCAAGGTTCAAAACCAGCCTGGGCATGATGGCAAGACCCTGTCTCTATAAGAAAAAAAAAAAAGCCAGGCATGGTGGTGCATGTGCCTGTAGTCCCATTCCCAGCTACTCAGGATTCTGAGATAGATTCCTTGAGCTCAGGAGTTTGAGGCTATAGTGATTGTGCCACTGCATTCCAGCTTGGGTGAGAGAGTGAGACCCCATCTCTAAAACAAAAACAAGAACAAAAACAAAACACTACAAACAAATGATTCCACTGCACTAGAAGTTAAGACTGTCATCAGCCACATTGGTCTTTTCACGCCTCTGAGTCAACTGGCCAACAGCTATGGTGTTGGCTGGAGTGATTGATCCAAACTACCAAGGGGAAACTGGATGACTACTCCATAATGGAGGTAAGAAGAATATGTCTGGAATACAGGAGATCCCCTTAGTGAGTCTTTTAATATTACCATGCCCTGATTAATAGAACACTACAACAACCCAATCCAGGCAGTACCACAAAAGGTCCAGACCTTTCAAGAATAAAAATTTGGGTCACCCAGCCAGGTGACTGTTGTGACCAGCTGAGCTGACATTCTTTCTGAAGGCAAAGGGAATATAGAATGGACAGTAGAGGAATGTAGTTATAAATACCAGCTATGACCACCTGAATATCTGCAGAAATGACGACTGTAATTGTAATGCATATTTCCTTCTTAGTTTATCATAAACGTTAGTGTGGCTATATACATACATTAAGCAGATATCCTCGTTTTCATTCCTCTCTTATTCTGGTATCATGTAACATAAGATATATTGAGTTTATATCAGTATTTAAATATTGTTGATTTTACATCATTGTATATAAGTTATGGGATATCAAGAGAAGAGTAAACATCATTCACAGACTTTACCTCATCTTTTGGAGAAGGGATTAATGTGTTTTCAATTATATCTAGGATAGTTGTATCATGATACATGGTATTGTGAACTTGTTATTGCCTTTATTTAGAGATCAAGTGTGGTTTGAGGAGATGTGTATGGGTGCCAAGTTGACAAGGGGTAGGCTTGTGATCATTAATTTTATGTGTCAACTTGACTGGGCTATGGGATGCCCAGATAGCTGGTAAAACATTATGTCCTGATCTGTCTGTGAGCATGCTTTTGGTAGAGATTAGCAGTTGAGTCAATAAACTGAGTAAAGATCCGTCCTCGTCAATGTTGGGCGGAGGGGCAGCATCCAATCCATTGACGGTCAGAATAGAATAAAAAGGCAGAGGAAGGATGAAATCTCTTCTTCAACTGGGATATGCATCTCCTGCCTTCAGATATCAGAGCTCCTGGTTCTCAGGGCTTTGACTCCAGTGTTTGCACTAGCACAACTTTTTCCTCACTACCCCCATCCCTATTTCTCAGGCCTTTGGACTGGAACTGAATTATACCATTTGCTCTCCTGGTTCTCAAGTTTGCAGATGGTGTATTTTGGGACCTCTCAGCCTCCATAATCACATGAGTGAATTCTCATAATAAATCTTCTCTTATATACTTACACATATCCTATAGGTTGTGCTTTGCTGCAATCCTGACTAATACAAAGGGTTAATCTTGAAAATATATAAGGAACTCAACAACTCAACAGCAAAAATACAAATAATCCAAGTTAAAAATGGGCAAAGGACCTGAGTAGATATTTTTCCTAAGAAGACAAACATATGGCCAAGTGTTGTATAAAAAGATGTCCAACATCACTAATCATCAGGGAAATATAAATCAAAACCATAATGAGATATTACCTCACTCTTGTTAGGATGGCTATTAACAAAAAGTCAAAAGATAACAAGCGTTGGAGAGGATGTGGAGAAAAGGGACTGTCGTACATGGTTTGTGGGAATGTAAATTGGTACAGCCATTATGGAAAACAGTATGGTGGTTCCTCAAAAAGTTAAAAATAAAACTACCATATGATCCAGCAATTCCACTACTCAGTATATATCTAAAAGATGTGAAATCTGTATGTTGAGGAGATCTCTTCACCCCCATGTTTATCACACCACTATTCACAATATCCAAGGTGTAGAATCAACTTGTGAAAGGATGAATGGATCAATAAAATGTGGTATATGTACACAATAGAATCCTGTTTGCCTTAAAAAGGAAGAAAATTCTGCCGTTTGCAAAAACATGGATGAACCTAGAAGACATTATACTAAGTGAAATAAACCAAATACAGAAAGACACATACTGCATCATCTCACTTACATGTG
This sequence comes from Gorilla gorilla gorilla, assembly GCF_029281585.2. Classification (NCBI taxonomy): domain Eukaryota; kingdom Metazoa; phylum Chordata; class Mammalia; order Primates; family Hominidae; genus Gorilla; species Gorilla gorilla. The sequence goes on along the minus strand of NC_086017.1, from coordinate 80,520,022 downwards.
AAATCTAAAAATGTAAGCTGAGCTTATAGAAATAGAGAGTAGAATGGTGGTTACCATGGGCTGAAGTTGGAAGAAATGAGATGTTGGTCAAAGGGTAAAAACTTTCAATTATAAGATGAGTAAGTTCTGTAGACCTATTGCACAGTATGGTGACTCCAGTTAATAATGTATTGGACACTTGAAATTTGTGGAAGGAGTAAATCTCAAGCATTCTTCACACACACACACACACACACACACACACGGTAAGTAGGTGAGTTGATGGATATGTTAGCTTGATTGTGGTAGTCATTTCACATTGTATATGTATATCAAAACAGCATGTTGTACATTTTAAATATATACAAGTTTCATTTGCTGATCATACCTCAACAAAGTTAGAGGTGGGAGAAAGAAAATATATCCAAGAAGAGCAAGTAACTAATATGTTTTCCTAAGAACAAACCATCTTTTACATAAAAAATATTTATATCAGTGGAATTTTGTTTTCATGTATTTAACATTTTTTCTGAATTGAGAAGTTAAACATGCCTAATGTTTCTATGTCTTTTTTTAGTGTTTTCTTTAAAATGTCCTTTAAATGGATACACTCCAAGTCATAGGAATCCTTCATGAATTCACATGAATTAGAAAAGAGAAGTTTGATGTTGAATTTTAAAAAATAGAGATATACTCTATTATGCTGTGAATAAGGTATAATAGTAGAACTTATCTGACTTAAATCAGATAATTTTATCCTAAACAAGATAATTGTCTTCGTGTCATATTTTATAGTAAAAGCCTGATGGTTTCAATTTCCTGCAACTCAGAACATTTCTTAGCTTTTAATATATTTCAAACTGCCTGTCAGATTGGAAAGAATAAGAAAACTTGGGGCAGAGGAAGGGAAAGGATTTGTTTTTTGTTTTGTAGTTGGGGAAAGCAAGAAAGACAAAAGTTAATCAACATGACTCAGGTACAGGTAGAAAATCATAAGGCAAAGCTCTGAAGGAATTGTGCCACACTTTTCCGCTAAACAACGACTTTCTAAAGCTGCCACAGAAATGCCCGTATGTTCAGAGAGAAGAGATGCTCTTGTTTGAGACTTTTAAAATAAACATTAGCTTTAATATAAAGTCATTAACATTTTCAAAGATTCAACAGTCTAGATAAATCTCAGTGGAACTTATATATATTATATATACACACATTTATATATAAAGTCATACATATATCTATACATATTTTTAGTTTAGTTTAGTTTACTTAGCTAAATCTGTAGCATTTATTGTTGCTTCAGCACTAAGTAATATACTATAATTACTTTTCTTCTGTTCTACCTCCAGCATAAATAAATCCCCATTATTTTCACTTACATAGTTTTCTACTAATTCATCCTTCTTTTTTTTAACTTTTCCATCAAATCTCTCATATCTATTAGATTATCTTATAACTGAGCCTTCCGAATGAACTATGATTTCCACTACCTCCTCCACCCTCAGCCCTTACTGAAATTGTTACTCCCAAAGTGCTCTCCCTCTTGCTCCAAACAGGATTCCTATTTTCTGGGCTTTCAGACTCTATTGTATAATTTCATATAAAAATTATCCTGTAAAAGCAGATTATTTCTGTGAAGCATAAGAAGAAAAAAAGGGTGTTACCCTAACAGCTGTAAAACTTAACACTTTGTCTTTTGTTGGGCTACACAATGCTAAAACATCCAGATGCAACATGAACATTTCAGACAATCATCTGGATGCCTCCAAACCCAAGGAGTTTGGTAGCTGCTAAGCAAAGCAGCCTGGTTGCATGGCTTGTTTCATTTGCATATGGATATTTTGACACTATCCAGACTTAGCCTTTATCATAACACGACCAAAAATGAATGCGAGATACTTGGTTTAATGATGGAATATAGCTGCGCAGTGCAAAAGTATTCTCCATTTACTGTGATTCCTCAACATTGCTTATCCTGATTTTTGATAAAATCTATACCACTTTAAAAAATTAAAAAGTGCTTGCATATTCAAAAAATTTTTTATTTCTTTTATTTTTTATTTCACAAGTAAAAACTATAGATATTCATGACATACAACATAATGTTTTGAAATATATACACATTGTGGAATGGCTAAATTAAGCTATTTAATGTGCGAATTATCTCACATACTTTTTTTTGTGGTGAGAACAATTAAAATAAAAATAGACTCTGTTAGTAATTTTCATGTATATGATATGTTATTATTAACTGTAGTCACCATGATATGCCACAGATTGCTTGAATTTATTCCTCCTAGTGAAATTTTGTGTCCTTTGACCAATATCTCCCCAAATTCCCCAACCCTCATGTCTCTGGTGACCACCATTTTACTCTGTTTCTTTGAGTCTGGCTTTTTAACACTTCACATATATATGAGTCAGATCATCCTGTATTTGTCTTTCTTGTGGCTGGGTGATTTCACATAACATAATGTCTTTCCAGTTCATCCATGCTGTCAATTAGGTCCTACAAATGACAGCCTCTTTAAGAAGGCTGAATATTATTCCATTATGTACGTATACCACATTTTCTTTATCCATTGATCCATTGATGGACACTTCTGTTGCCATATATTGGTTATTGTGAATAGTGCTGCAATGAACATAGGAGTGTACATGTCTCCTCAACATGATTTCACATCCTTTGGATATATAGGCAGTAGTGGGATTGCTAGATTATATGGTAGTTTTATTTTTATCTTTTGGAGGAACCTCTATACTGTTCTCTATAATGGCCTTTTCTCCACATCCTCTCCTACACCTATCTTCTGACTTTTTTATAATAGCCATCCTAACAGGGATCAGGTGATAGCTCATTATGTTTTTCACTTGTTTTTCTCCGATGATTAGTGATGTTGGGCAGTTTTTTATACACCTGTTGGCCATATGTATATCTTCCTTGGGAAATTGTCTATTCAGATCCTTTGCCCATTTTTAACTTGGGTTATTTGCATTTTTGCTGTTGTGATGTTTGAGTTCCTTATGTATTTCTGATATTAACCCTTTATCAGATGTATGATTTGTAAATAAGTTCTTCCATTTCACAGGTTATCTCTTCACTTTGTTGTTTGGTTTCTATGCGGTGCAGAAGCTTTTCACAGTTTGATAAAAACTAACTTTAACTTTATAAAAATATTCTCTGTAAAGTGTTTTTTTTTTAACAGAAAAGGCACTTCTGAAAAATTTTAAAACACTCATCTTGCATTTAAAAAAATTAGGTGTCACATTTTGTTGGGAAAATCTAGTTCTACTGTTAGGAAACTCAAAACATGTCTTTTTCTTATTTATTCCTACCCCAAAGTTTTGTTTGTCAGCATGTAGACACAGGCTGAATAAAATATATTATATTTGCAATCATAATAGATTTAGAACTCACTCTTAGCCAAAGCTTTCAACAGTAAGAAATGCAATTTACAAAACAAATCAGCTTTGTCAAAAGACTGTTCTCTTTCCTTGATGAAACCTCACAGCAGTGATACCCTGGCATTGCGCTTCTCTTACAGTGGCAAAAGGAGGACTGTGATTGGGGTGACAGAGAAACAAGAGCCAGACAAGGATTAATGAAGCAGATGTTCAAACAATATTTTCTAGCGTCAAAATTCTAGTTTTGACACCAGAGTATATTCTGGTCCCAATCTGGGGGGCCATCTTCTTTTAAGCAACTACTCTGATCTACTTTTGCTCAGCAAATTGAAGACTCAGGAGAAGCCAATTTTATTGTCTCTGTAGCCAGTGATGTGCCTAGATGATGGTCAAAGAGGACTTTAGTTTCCAGTAATCTTAACCCTTTTATGAGTGCAAATTGATCACTTAACATTTTTTAAAAAGTCCATTTGGTATCTGACCTGTTAACCTTCATATGACGCCATGACATCTTAAAATCAGAGAAACTATTAGAAAAATTATGTCTTAAATATGGGCCTTTGTATCTTTTACCACATTCTCTTCTCTGGTGGTTATTACCTAATAATTTTTGACACTGGTGATTAAACACAAAGTTTTATATTTTATGATTCTCTTTCAAACACACAATTGCTAACGTATATATCAAGGCAAAAATTAGCATTCTTAAAGAGTCTGTAATTATATTTATACATTAAAATGTCAACTGGGTAAAATGAGTAACTTCAAACAATATTTTAATCTAATTGTTTTAAAACAAAACAATTAATCAGTGTTTTATCATTACTCTTAAATCTTGTGTTTTAAAAAAATAGAAAAGAACACTGATATCCTTTTTTATTAATTTAAGAGGTGATTACAATTAGGAAAATATAGTTAATTACTTGGTATTTTCATAACCACACCACATCTTTCTGATTAAGAGTAATCTCTAATCCTTTACAACTTGATTAAGAAAACATTTCTTATGCTACTATTTGGTCTTGAATATTCGGTATTTGAGGCCCCTTTTAGAGGTTAACTCATTGTTAAAGACTATGTTTAAAAACAAAAACTTTATTTTGGATGGTTTCATGTGCCGGCAGTGCTCAGTTCTGAAACATAAGGTAAGGTCCCTGTGTAGGTAAAGTCTTGTTTTAATCAGAGTAGGAGTTCTTTGACAAACTTTATCTTCCAAAACCCCCAGCCATCACTTTCTGTGATTTCTTCAATTCTTGAGGATTAATAACATCCACATGTTCCGTGCATTTTCATGATTTCTTTCTAATCCATAAATTGTTTGCTGTGCACATCTTCCCACTCCAAGGAAAATATCGAATTAATCTATACTGAGACGCAAATGGCTAATATTAAAAAGTTACAATTTGCCCTTTGGACAAACCAACAAAATCATCTGCACTTAAGGATGTTCTAGCATCAGCATCAACAAGTCTGAATAGTTTCGTTTATTCAACAAGCATACATATACCTGTAACTCTCTTGGCAGAAAAGAAGATTAAAAAAAAAAAAAAAAAGATAACCTGTAATCCCAGCGGGTGGATCACCTGAGGTCAGGAGTGAAACCAGGCTGGCCAACATGTCAAAACCCCATCTCTACTAAAAATTAGCTGGATCTGGTGGCACGCTTGTAATCCCAGCTGTTCAGGAGAATAGCTGGAAAATCACTTGAGCCCAGGAGGCGGAGGCTGCAGTGAGCTGAGATCAATCCACTGCTCTCCAGCCTGGCAGGCTAGGCAACAGAGAGAGACTCCATCTCCAAAACAAAAGAAAAACAAACAAACAAAAAGACATTTATCTGAACTTCAAGGATCTTACAATCTAGTTAGGCTGATGCAACAAAAAATATATGGGATTAGATGTTTCATCCTTCTTCAAAAGCCCTTTGTTCCATGAGTAGCTCAGAAACTCTGCCTGTAGGATAAAGCTTGCATGATAGCCTGGGTTTATCAGTGACGCCAAGTGTCTATTGGCTGCAAAATCGTAGGCTCCTTGAGTATACTGACTGTCTTTTATTTGTGACTACCTAGTATTTGCAGTACATTTTTAATAAGTACTTTTTGTGTGTTCTTAAATGAATGGATATATAAATATATTATTTAGCTTTCCAAAGACTTGATTTTCTGGACGTTACCCATAGCAGGCAGTGACTGAAGCTCTCTAAGGCAAAAAGAAAAGAAGCAGCTTAAAAAAAAAAAAGACAAGAAGACAAGAGGATACCCTGTGAGTAAGGGAAAAGAAGAAGAGGAGAAACCTGGATAATTGATGAAGAAGGTTGAAAGCACCGCAGCCCCTTCAGAGATCCCAAACACATGTTTACACAGCTTGAAACACCCGCACATAGGCTGATTTTGAAAGAGACATTAACCCGACCGTTTACCCGATTACCAAAAGGGCTGACCATTACCAAAGGGGTTGAAAGCATGCAATTCTTTCTTTCTTTCCTTCTCTTTCTTTCTTTCGTCTTTCTCTTTCTTTCTTTCTTTTCTTTCTTTCTTTCTTTCTTTCTTTCTTTTTCTTTCTTTCCTTCTTTCCTTCCTTCTTTCTCTTTCTTTCATTCTCTTTCTCTCTTTCTTTCTTTTTCTTTCTTTCTCTCCTTTCTTTCTTTCTTTCTTTCTTTCTTTCTTTCTTTCTTTCTTTCTTTCTTTCTTTCTTTCCTTCCCTCCTTCCTTCCTTCCTTCCTTCCTTCCTTCCTTCCTTCCTTCCTTCCTTCCTTCCTTCCTCTCTTTCTCTCTCTCTTTCTTTCTTTCAAAACAGAGTGTCTCTTGGTCACATAGTGGGGTGATCATAGCTTAATACAGCCTCAAACTCCTGGGCTCAAGTGATCCTCCTACCTCAGTCTCCCGAGCAGTTGGGACTACAGGCACACACCACCATATCCGGCTACTTAAAAAAAGAATATGTGTAGAAATGGGGCCTTGCCATGTTGCTAAGGCTGGTCTTGAACTCCTGGCCTCAAGTGATCCTCCAGCCTAGGCCTTCCAAAGCACTGGGATTACAGGTGTGAGCCACTGCACCTGGTGAAAAGTATTTGTTTAGAAAAAGTAAATTCACAAATATGTAATATATAGTGGTGATGGATTTGATGAGTGGTGATGACGAGACCATAATCCTTCAAGTCAGGTAAATAAGAAAAGATTGAGAAACTCTCTCGGAGTTTGGATTTATATAGAAAAAGCAAATTTCTTAAAAGTATTGGACCTTATATTTGGGAAATGATCATTGATAATGTACTATCTAAGACCAGACTCCAAAGTTTTCTGCTTCTTCATTCTGATGCTGGTAATTTAGAAAATTTGGTTTCCAAAAAATAAAATTTGATAGGATTATTTAATTATACCACATTCCTAAATTAAAAACAAGTTATTCATATTTTGGAACCATTCTTAGGTTAGATAATATTTAATTTCTGTTGTTTTGAGAACTATTTATTATTAGCTATAGGAAACAAATATTCTTATTTTTTCCTGAAGGCATTATCTGATGAACCACATTTTCCCCAGGTACGAGTATTTATCTTTTTTGTAAACTCTATGTATACTACCACATTATTCAGGGATATCTTGCCCTTAGAATCATTCTGTTTTAAAAAAAGCAATCTCTGATTAGTCTTTAGTACTTTGTGCAGAAGATCTTGAAAAAAGATTTTTACGAACACTTACCAAATTCTATATATTTTATGTATTCTTTTATTTAACCCTCACTATAGCCTTTTAAGTTAAATATTTTTGGGGTTTTTTATTGTCTCTGTGTTATAATTGAGGAAATTGAGCTTAGAGAGTGAATCACTGAAGGTGAAAGGTCACATATAGCTCTTCAGTGATAGGGCCCAAGTTTAGACTCAACCTCGTTTCATCTTTTCAAACACAAGCTGTACCAACTAACTTAGCCTTTAAAAGGCTATTTAAATCCCATTAGTTACAGTATAAATGTTCACCAATTATTTGAAGTTTAATAAACTATAAATACTTAGTAGGAAACTCAGAAAAGCATTTAGAATAAAAGTATATGTTTATTCAAATAGAAGTTTAGTTTCATTATAAAAAGATAATTATTTTTACATATTTTTGGGAATACATATTGAGTGACAAAAAGCCTACTATTAGTTCTACTGCTTTTAATATTACTGCTGCTGCTACTACTACTCCCCAAATGCCATCATCAATGTTTTATTGTGTTACCACATCACTCAGATAATTTTCCAAATTATCAGCAAGTCAAATTTTCAAGTATTATTTATGGAAATCTTGAGGACTGTTAGAAATTAATCCCTGGGGTAATAAAGAATTTGATCTGGTAGCTTTTATTCTTACCTCTCTTCTCACCTCTCTCATTCTCTCCTTTCTTGTAGCAAAGTCTGCCACCTGCCTACCCCACACCTACTTAGTGGGTGGGCTTACTCTACCCACTGAGTGGGTGGGTACCACTTTACCTTAGTGGGTTTATTTCCATCCAGTTAAAATAGTACGTTTCCATACTGCTCTTGCAACCAGGGTAGTCAAATATTTAAGATTTAATTAATAAGATACAAGGAGAAATATTGTATAAGATATTTCAGAAGTCTCTTTATACAGGAGAGGGCTTGCCTCTCTTCTGTCTTCTTCTCTTCCTCCCTTCTATGGCTTGGAGCTCTGATGTGATAGCTGGGAATCAAGCAGTCATGTCTTGGAATGAAGATAAAGGCTCTGTATTGGAATGACATAGCAGGAGTTCTAGAGGATTTGGAGGAACGGCTGCTCTAGCCCAGGACTGTTAAGAAAAATAAACTTCTATCTTGTTTATGTCTAGATTTTTGTTTTGTTTTGTTATATGCAACCTGAAGCTGATCTTAACTGATGGCTCTTAACTATATTTTAGGGTTTAAAAATGAGCATGTATTAAGTATGCATATAGAAACAGTGCCATACTTCCTTCAGATCTAGGTGCAATTTTAGAAACATTGCCAAACTTCCTTATGCCTTAATTTGGGTTTTTTTTTTCAAGAGTTTCCTCTCTCTCCATTTTTATAAGTAGGTGGGATATGCATTATGCTTTCTTTGAAATGAGATATGAGATAATATATGTGAAATTGCTGTGTAAATTATGTGGTGTTACACAGAGTTCCTGGATTATTATTTTTAAATTTCTTTCCCACACGTTAAAATTTGATACTATCTGACTGCATCCCAAAGTCTTTTCAACTTCCAGAGGAAGATGAGTTAGATGCACAGTGTAGGGGCCAAGTCTCTTTTTTGTACTTCATGTAAAGTTGAGGCAAAAGGCAGAAGAGTTCTAGTTACATTATACTCAAGTTGTAATGAAAACCAGAAATCTTTTATTCCTATCAATTTATGATTCTGCTTGCTTATGGTCTGTGTGCCCAAAGGCTATACAAGGAAAACATTGTATTAATCTACAAAATGAACAAGTGCAATAAAGCTTTGGGTAACATTTTACAATGTATTAAACAATAACATAAACAAAATTGTGGCTACCTCGAAGACTATAGGAACTATCCAGTGATAAATTGTGAATGGAAAAATAATGGCCTAATACCACCAACAAGAAAACGAATAAATTGTTCGCGTCAAAATGAGAATTACTGTGACCAGTTGTCAAGGACTTTTATATTAAGATGCTTTTGAATTTTTAGATTTAAATTTGGAAATATGTGACTAAACAATGTATTGTGAAAAAACTACATCAAGGCTATAATTACCACAAAGAGAATAATGTACATTTCAGTAGGCCATTTTATGGTGGTGACATGAAATTTTTTTTTGCAAATTGTAGAGATAATTCTATTTTTAAATTTTCTTTATTAAGTCTTTTAGATTTTCACAAGAAATCCTAAATGATTTTAGAAAATAAGAGAGACAGAGGGAAAGGAAGAAAGGTAAGAAAGAAGCAACCAGGTAGTGAGAGGATAAGAAAGAGAAGAAGAGCATAGAATATAATTTCTAAGAGGACACAAAAAATTACAAAAAATGAGGGGAGAATAAAGAGTAATGTGATGTATATTCTATAGGAGAACATATAAAAAATTTCATCATTTCTAACAGATTACCATTAATTCACTTTTTTTTGGTTTATTTCTGTCACTTTTAGAAGCAAAAACACAGGAGCAAGGACATTTTTACATATTATTTTCATCAACCAGCAAGTGCTTAAACACATAATGTCAAAGGAAAAAGAAAAAAAGACTCTACTAGATGTTAGTTAAGTATAGGTGGAAAAGAATGGAGAATAAGAGAAAATGTCTGCAAGAACAAACGTAAGATTTTTCTCCATTAGTTATCATTACTGGACTTGTATTCTTTATGGAGCTAATGCTTTCATTACTTATTGATTTACTGTACTAGTAATTACACTAACATCGACCTGCATTTGCTTTCCTGCATACATGTTGAATTTGTTTGAGAGCTAATTGTGATTAAGTAACTGTAATTCTCCAAAATAATGCAGTGGATATATTGAAGTCCTACTGTGTACAAGGCTCAGTGTTGGCAGTGGGGTTACAAAAAAACAACACAACAAAACAAAACATTTTGCCTTTCTTCTTAATTTTAAGAAGCTCTCAGACTACTTTGGGGATTTGTCATGATGTTACAAAACTATAATACAAAATAATATAAACAGAATCTCATAATATTGTAAACATTTTCTGTGGGGATTCAAAGAAAAGAGAGAGGACTTATTATTGGACTTATTATTTAGCAGAATTAAAAAAAGACTTATGAACAGGTGGCATCTGAGTTGTATAACCTGGACCATTCTACCTATGTTCAGTGTATTAGGCCATTCTTGCGTTGCTGTAAATAAATACCTGAGACTGGGCAATTTATAAGAAAAGAGATTTACTTGGCTCACTGCAGGCCGTACAGGAAACTTAGTGCCATCTGCTTCTGGGGAGGCCTCAGGAAGCTTTTACTCATGGCAGAATGTGAAGGGGGAGCAGGTGTCTCACATGGTGAAAGCAGGAGCAAGAAAGAGAGAGGGTGCAGGGTTGAGGAAGGGATGGGGAGGTGTTGCACACTTTTAAATGACCAGATCTCGTGAGAACTCACTATCATGAAGTCAGCATCAAGCTGTGAGGGATCTGCCCTCATAATCCAAACACCTCCCCCAAGGCCCCACCTCCAACATTGGGGATTAGATTTCACCATGAGATTTGGGCAGGGACAAATATCTACACTATATCACTCAGTAAACCTCAGTTTCTTTCTTTATAATAGTGAAATAATAGCATCTACTCCATGGGACTGTTGTTGAAGGATTAAATAAAATATGAAGTACTCAGAACACTGCCTGCATGTCATAGGCACTGTTTAAGAAGTGTTAGTTATTAAAAATTTGTAATAATAATTATTGTTAAGCTTAAACATGTATTCTTAAAATTCCAGAAAGGCCTAACTCTTTTTCATTTTTTGAGGCACCTAGCATATTAATAAATAAATGACAAGTAGGAAATTATAAGAAATTATAATTAATATAAGAAATTAATAACATATAAGAAATTAATACTTTTAACACCAAGAATTATAATATCTGTAAATCAATGTAACCACTTTTGAAGTAAATGTGAGGTCTTTTGTATATATAACATTTAAAGCAAATGGCCCTCCCCATCCCATAATAGGCCCTGAGATTAAGAAATGGACCCATGTAAGAAGGTAGAGCTGGAAGGGAGGCATTTCACGTGGAAGAAACAAAAGTGCCAGAACTATCGAGGAAAGAAGATACAGGGGGAGCTTGGGGAATAACGAATTGCTGATTTTAGTTGGTGTCTTTGTTTATGCTGCTGTAACAAAATATCACAGACTGCATAATTTATAAACAGTAGAGATTTATTTCTCACAGTTCTGGAGGTGAGGAAGACCAAGATCAAGGTGCTGGCAGGTTCCATGTCTGGTGAGGGCTGTCTGCATCCAAGATGACACATTGTTGCTGCATCCTCCAGAGTGGGGGAATGCTGTGTCCTCACATGGTAGAAAGGAAGAAAGGGGTGACCTTGTCCCTCAGGTCTTTTCATAAGGCACTAATCAATTTATGAGGGTAGAGCCTTCAATGGCCTATCAGCTCCTAAAAGCCTCACCTCTTAATACTATTGCATTAGGAATTAAGTTTCAACATGAATTTTGGAGGGGCACAAACATTCAAACCATAGCAGTAGGGGCATAGGAAATCTTTAAGAAGAAAATATAGATACTTGGAGGCACATGATGGTAGATTCTAAAACACTGAATTCAGTAGGGAAAAAGAGATCAGTTCCTTGAGTCTCTATATGTGTGTACATGTATATGTGTATAGTGGTCATATAATTGGAATTGTATCTTAAAGGGATCACTTGACAAAAGTATGAGTGTAGATCTGATAGAGGCAGGTGTCAGAGAGATCCTCAGGGAGAGCATTAGAATGAGGGCATCAACATGACATTGGGAAGGAAAATGGAGGAAGACAGAAAAGATGATGCTGGGGATAGAGATGTACAATATCAGTTCCTGCCTCACATTGATTTCAACAGACAGCCTTGCGTATCCCCTTTATACTGGTATTATAAATAGCAGCCATTAGATTGAAAAACAAAACAAAACAACAAAACAACTGAGCTCCTTCAGCAAATTGTGTCCTTCCTAATTTACAGATTCATCTTTCCCCACAACTATCTTTCCCCAATCTCTTCCTGCCCCAGAAGAAGGAGAATGACTCTCCAGATGACCTCATTTCTCCATCTTGGAATCATGAAAGTATCCTTCTGTGAAAATGTTTCCATTCTAGTCTGGAACCCATCTGCTTCTATCCCCACAGAAAACCCGTGAGTCCATTGCCTTCTATTGTATCTTCGACTCTCCCCTTCTCCTGATTCTTTCCCCCAGATTTAAACCATTCATGATTCCTACCTCTGGCCCATTTATTTCCTCTTTCATTTCTGCTTTACCAACAGTTCATTCTTTGGCTTAATTCTCCTTTCATTCTACACACCTCACCTATGCCATTGGCTTCAGTTATCACCAATGTGTTTATGATTTACAAATCTCTGTCACAATTACCACCCATATAGCCAACAGGTTGTTGAAATGACTGTTTTATCAAAAGTGGAACTCATGATCTTATTCTCAACCCTCTTGCCTCTGTACTTTATATGTCTTAGAGTGGCAGCACAGTCATTTTAATCTACCAAACTGTAAGCCTGTGAGGAATCCTAGATGCCTGTTTCCCTCATGATTTTTCACTAACCAGTTTCTAACTCTTGGGCAGCATCAGTTGGGCTTCTTTGGATGAAAACAACATACAGAGACAAGAACTTACTGGCAGCCCATGAGGACTACACTAGGGTTTGGAAGGTTGAAAAATTAGTCCTAAATCTGGCAGTTCTGGAAAGCTAGGGAGGAGGAATTGAAGCAATATTGGTTTTCTCAGTGTATATAAGGCATGTCAAAGAGGGCTGCAAATTCTATGACATTCCTTCAATTCAGAGATTGAGACCACTTCCCCTCCCCTTGTATCTGGATTATCCTGTGACTGTTATGACTGATAGAGTACAGAAGAAACAATGCCATGCCAGTTGCAGACGTCACCTTCAAAAGGACTAACTTGGGTTCCTGGAACTTCCATGTAGGAAGTCTAACTACTCTACTGCAGTGGTGTCATGGGGAGAACCTGAGAATACAGAAGGGTAGAGAAACCCAGTTAAGCTCAGCTTCCTAGTCATCCTCACCCAGACAACAGGCATGTGAGGGAATTGATTTTCAGCCGATGGTTCCTAGGGCAGAAATATTTAGCCCTGGCCAAGCCTAAACCACTAAATTATGAGATATAATTAAATGGTTATTCCCCACCCCCTACATTTTAGAGTGGTTTGATGACCAGAACCAAAGGAATAGTCTGGTGAGGGCCATGTGTCTAAATGAAGCAACTTTAACATTTTATTCCATGTTCATGTTTTTTTTATACAAGAATCCAAGCTAGGAGACAACTTCTGATAGCATAAGTGTAAGTTCTGTGCCTTCCCTCTCTATGTAGACAGATAATTAGAGAAAGTAGCAGGCTCATTTGGTTTCCATTAAAAAAAGAAGTAATTTGAATTTATCATCCACTGAGGCAGCATATAATAGAGAAAATATAATTTCCCCAAAAGGAAGTTGGGTGCTGTTTGAAATGGGGAGTCAATGCTGAACAATGCTGTCAAATTACAAATGTCCACCAAATGTGGCTTCTTCCTCTAAATATCTTCTGAATAATTCTTCATGTCAACAAATTAGTTCAGGCTTCATCTGCTCTCAGGATTATTGTAATAACCTCCTAATTGGTGTTTGCTTCCACATTTATATATTTATTTATTAGCTACCACATATAACTTTTTAAAACAAAAATGGCATGAATAACTTGACATTCACATACAAAAGAATACATTTGGACCTTTCCCTCACACCATAGACAAAAATGAACACAACATGGATCACAGATCTAGATATAAGAGCAAAAACTATAAAACTCCTAGGAGAAAATAGAGGAGTAACTTTCCAGGGCCCTGGGCTATACAATGTTTTCTTGGAAGTGGCACCAAAAAGCACAAGCGAAAAAATAAAATATAGCTAAATTGGACATTATAAAAATTACAATTTTTCATGCATCAAAGGATGTCACCAATAAAATGGAAAGACAATAGAATGACAGAAGATAATAGCAAATCATATATTTAATAAGTAACTTGTATCCAGAATATATAAAGAACTCTTGCAATACAATAGCCCAATTTAAAAATTGGCAAAGGATCTGAATTGACATTTCTCCTATGAAGATGTGCAAATGACCAATAAATGTATCCCATCAGTAATGTATGAGAACTCTAAATTCTCTACATACTTGCCAACACTTGTTACTATGTATCTTTTTATTTTATTCATTCTAGGAGGTTTAAAGGGGTCTCACTGAGGTTTTATCTGCATTTCCCTAATGGCTAATAATGTTGGCAAGGATGTGGAGAATTTAGAACTCTCATACATTACTGATGGGATATAAAATAGTACAGCCACTTTGAATAACAGTTTTTACTTTAAAAACTTATTAAGCATACATATGACCCAGAAATTCCACTCCTATGTATATATACAAGAGATAAATGGAAGATATGTTCATGCAAAAACTTGTACATGAATGTTCATAGTACCATTATTTATAATAGGTAAAATGTGGAAACAACCTAAATTTCCATCAATGGATGCATTAACAAAATGTAGTATATCCATGCAAGTGAATATAATTCAGCCATAAAAAAGAATGAAATGCTGATACATGTTATAACATGGAAGAATCTTCAAAACGTTATGCTAAGTGAAAGAAGCCAATAAAAAAGACTACATACTGTATGATTCCATTTGTGTGAAATGTCCAGAATAGGCAAATCTCTAGAGAAAGAAAGTAGACTAATGGTTGTTAGGGGCTAGGCAAATAGGTAGTGACTACTAATGGGTATGAGTTTTCTTTGGGAGTGATAACAATATTTTAAAATTAGATAGTAGTGATGGTTTCATGACTCTGTGAACATATCAAAAACCACTGAATTGTGCACTTTAAATTGGTAAATTTTATATTATGTGAAATTTATCTAGATAAGACCAAAGAAAAAAAACATGGTGAAGTCACAGTTACTTAAAAGCCTTCCATGGCTCTTCACTGTCTGCAGTCTGAAGGCATACTTCTCTGGCTGGGACATGTATATTCTCTTCAGGGTCAAATCTAAACTTCATTAGGATGATGTAGAAATCTTTGTTGCTATTTCTCAGCCTTTAGTATCTTTCCCATTTCTTGACATGCGTTAATCCACCCATTCTTTCTTCTAGCCATGCAGAACACTTATACCTGGCTCTACGTGCTTCTCTGACTTTGATCATTTGTTGCCCTCGATGTCATCCTCATCCCACCACACCAACTCTTATCCCATATCATATCAAACTGCTACTCATTCTCTAAGACTTACTTTGCATGTTTTTTTCCAGGTTATCAGTAATCATTGTTGGCTCACATAAATGACTCTGACTAACTCGGACAATAAAATGAGTGTTTTGAAAAGATACAAGATGGATACAGGTAGGTATAGGTAGCTCAAAGAACAAAAACAACCCAACAACTAAACATTCAAGGCACAGAAAAAAACCTTTATGAATCTAGACTGTAGGAACTAATGACTATCATCTTTTCATAGAAAAGGTCCTTGGAATGGGTCAGTTCTGGTTTTGCATTCTGTGAGATTCAGTTCAAGGTTCATGACTCAAAGGAAGAAATTATCTCATTGCCTTTGCTTGGGTAACATGTCCATGTCTCAACCATGGGCTGGTTGGGTATTTTGGTGGACATGTCACCAAGACTGCATATAATAGGTTGTCCTACATTTCTAAGCCTCCAGGAAGTGAAATGAGATCACACGACTATTTGAACCACAAGGAGGACATGATATGTCTAAGCTAAAGCAAAGAGGAGCCAGTGCAAGGTGGTCTAGTTGTTTCTGCCATGTATTCTACATGGTGTAGCTAAATGAGATAGAATATTTGTCAGTCTTGGTCCCTGAGTGCCTGTGGTCAAATGAACTCCTCTCTACCCTGTATAGGAAATGTAGCATGAATAAAAATGTGTAGTGTGAGCAAGAAATAAAATGTTGCCTTTGCTTTTACTAACCTATTGAGACTAAAATATTTCTCAAATTAAAATTGAGTCAATGTCACCAGAAAAAAAAAAAAAAAAAAAAAAAAAAGGAAATGGATGCTGAGCAAGCAAAACTAACAGCTACCTACTAAATCCAGTGCGGCTCTCTGACCTCCCTGGGGAGAGTTAACGCTTCCTATTCTTGCTTTCACAGTATTTTGGTATATATCTTTACCAGCACATGTTAAATAGCTGTAATTATTTGATTACATTCCTTTTTCTTCCACCAGCTGCGGAGCTTGATACCAAAAAGACAATGAGCAAATATTTGTTAAATAAGAGAACAAATAAATGAGTAAAGAAGGAAAAAGTGAAAGAAAGACAAATCTGGTAATTAGGTGATCATCTCTGTTATATATAAAAGAGCCCCATGGTGTTCTCTTAATAGTTTTTCCTTTTGTATATATTCATACTTTGTTTCACTCTTTGGTAAATGACAGATGCTCCAGAGCAAAATGGGTAAGTTGCAGCCCGCTTGTCACCTAGCCTGCAAATTTGTTTAAGTGGTTTTAGTCTGCTCAGTGTCTTAAACATTTTCACTTAGTGGCCATTTAAAAATTTACCGAAATATTTGGAGTTGTAGTTTCTCTTGAAAAATTGGAATAGCTGATAGCAGTAAGCCCCTATTCCCTTATGGCAACACTTTCCTTGGAACTCCGGTGCTTTGCTTCTCACGTACAGAGGAAGTTCCTCCACTTTGCATAGAGTCTGCCTAACCTGTTTCCCCTGTTAAAGTTACCTGCCAGCCTGCTTTGATGGGCATTTTTTCCTAAGATCCCTGCAAACCCTTTTGGAAATGACAACTTGTTTAAAAGGTCTTTTCTGGGACACCAAGACTATTGACTGCTCTGTTGATGGAGAATTCCCCTTTCCAGTTAAAACTAGAACTCTGACTTCACATATCATGAATAAACTGTTAAAGTTTGAAAAACCACTTGGGTAAAGCATTTGTTATATATTATTCTGTAATGGTCACTGTCTACTAAAGGTGCAGGCGATTAACTTTTACTTGGTGATTTCTTCAATTTTAGGGAAACATTTTTGATTTGGTCTTGATGTAGTTTAAATGCATTGTATGAACTTCTTTTTTTCTGAAAGAGTATAATTTGGTTCATAAATTGCAGATGGTGGAATCATGCTAAACGAATATCCTCATTGCTCAGAAAATTAATTCTTTTGACAGAATCATTCACTTAAAATGGAGTGAATATTTAAATTTATATATTAAGAGATTTGAATGGAGTATCTATGCCTTCATTTTCATATACTGCTTCCTTCAATAATTTCATAGTTCATTTCCCTTTTATTGAAGTTAGGGGCATTTGAGTCATAATTGTAGGTTCCCATTGCCAAACATTTTTCTTTCATTCATTCTCTCTTCATTTTTTTTTTTTCTTCTTTGTGTGGTATTTATGGTTCCCTTGCATTTGCTGTCAGGTGGAAATGGTCATACCAATACATGTAACTTCAACAATTGGTCTCAGGCTGCACAGGATGGTGGTTAGAGTTGGTCTGGCTGGGATAAAATCCAAGAGTCTCCATCTTTTGCTATGTGGCCTTGAACAATCTGCTGAACCTATCTGATGAACTCTGTTTTCTTGTGTATATAATGACGATAATAATGAGTTGTTCTAAAGAATGTATCTGCCCACTGATTTTTGTTTTGTTTTGGCTTCTGATCACTACATGCCCCTTCCTGCCTTTATTCTCTGCTTTTGCCATTATCCTTGACTATAATAATTTTCCAGTGCCTCATACTTATCGGAATTCCTCTTGTGCTTGAAGGTCTAGCTCAAATAACATCCTTTCTCATCCTTTTTTTGAATGTAGAACTCTTCATTTTGGAACTGCAAATTTGGCACTTGTATGTCATTTATCTTCAGAATTTCTGTTAATGGAAGCAAATGAGGAGGAGATTATGGGGCTAGAAATAGATGACCTACAATTTTGTTAAAAGAAAACAAATACATTTGAATTATACAGGGTCAGAATAACCATGGTTTAGCACATCCCTGGGAGTTATGTATCTTCAAGCAATTCTTGGTATCATATAGCAGTAGGAGTCAAGCCTTAAGGCAGGGAGAGTGACAGTGAGAAGGGGAGTTAGACGCAGGGGAAGTTGAAAGAAACAGCAAAGTAGATGAGTTTTCAGCAGAGAAGCTGGAGGAAATCAAGGCCACCTGGGATTGTGCTGACTTTCAACCTCGGTTCATTGTGTAGTCAACCCCTGAATAACAAACAGGGCTCAGCAAACATTTTTTGTAAAGGCCCAGAAAGTAAATATTTTAAGCTGTATGTTCTATGTTATTAATACAACTATTCAATGCTGCCATTTTAGCACAAAAGCACCCATAGACAATATGAAACAAATAGGCATGGCTACGTTCCAATAAAACTTTATTTATGTATTAGAAGGCAGACTGGATTTGAGCTGTTGCTTGTTGACTAGTTGAACTAGAATCTTTATAAACAAAATATAGACCTTCGAGAAAAGGGCTGTGTCTCCCTCTTACATGTTTAACTGTCAGTATAGTTCGATTTTAAAGATTCATTAAGGATGAAGATTATTTGCAGCATAACACATCTCATTTATAATATATGTCTATTAATCCACTCTGATACCTGGAATATTTTCCTCCTATGCCATATTTGTATTGACATTTACTATTTTGGAGGCAACAGTTTTAATTCCTAAATATGCTCTCTGTAGTACATTTTATGAATGTTTCATTAGTTAAAAATAATATAATACTTTATGAGTTTCATAAATTGCTTCTACCAAATTTAATTTATACACACTCTGAAAAATAAATGAGCATTATGTATTAACTTTAAAAAAAGGAAGAAAAGACCTTACATACCAACTAACTCCAACTGATTGGTGGTTGTTTTCTGTAATTTTTTGATGATATAAATTTGAAGACATGACATAAAGCTACCAGTCCCAAGAGTCGGAAAGCAGTAATTGACTGATGTTGTTTGCCATGGATGGGGTGGGGGTGAAGAAGGTAGTAGTCTTGACATTCAGATCATGTATCTGGCAAATAGTACAAAAAATTCTATATACATATGTGTGTGTGTATGTGTGTATGTATTCTGTGAGTGTGTGTTTATTTGTTCGAAAGATACTCACCAAATTATTTACCTGGATTTTCTGGATAGCTCAGTGATGGGAGAATTTATTTTTCTTTTTGATTTGGGATTACGTGGAATTTCCAAATTTTTTACAGTGAAAAATGTTACTTTTGGGATTTTTGCTTCTGGTAGTATGAAGGCACTAGATACCCTAAAAAATCGTTCTGCTGCAAGACAACCTAGCTGCCAGATAATGTGCATGAAGTATATTTTTGATGCATTTCTGTACTTTCAGTAGAGTTAGGAAAATAATTAATAAACCATTTGATACCACTGTTACGAGGGGGTCCTTGCTCCCAGAGCTCCCAAGATGGTGGCGGGCCACTTCCAAGATGGTGGCAAGCCTCATGTTCTCTGACCTGGGGTTCTTGGCCTCACAGATTCCAAGGAATGGAATCTTGGGCCATGCAGTGAGTGTTATAGCTCTATTAGAAGCTGTGGGTCACAGAAGAGAACCATGGAACCCAGTGACTAGTGTTCAGCTCTATTAGGACGAACCCAGGCACTTAGCCATGCAGGAACAATGGCAAGCCTTTAGCCCGATCGGGAGTGGCAATGGACGCCTCACTGGATCAGGAGCACAGCGGACACCCTGCCAGATCTGGAGGGATGGAAGTCAGCGGTGGGTCTGTGAAAGCGCAAACAGGAGTGGTGGACAGCAAGCGAAAGCTCAGCTCGAGCCGTAAGGAACACGGACCAAAAGAGAGTGCAGTTGCAAGATTTAATAGAGTGAAGACAGAGCTCCCATACAAATGGAGGGGACCCAAAGAGGTAGCTGTTGCCGGTTCAAATGCCTGGGTTTATATCCCGATCATTGTCCGTCCGCTGTGCTCTCAGGCGAAAGATGATTGGCTATTTCTTTACCCCCTGTTTTTGCCTAATTAGCATTTTAGTGAGCTCTCTGACTGGTCAGGTGTGAGCTAAGTTGCAAGACCCGTGTTTAAAGGTGGACGCGGTCACCTTCCCAGCTAGGCTTAGGGATTTTTAGTTGGCCTAGGAAATCCAGCTAGTCCTGTCTCTCGCCACTAGGATCAGTGAAGTCCTAAAAGCAAATGTCAATGCCAGTGCTGATACCAAAAGGCTAAACTGTGGCTGCTACACATTGAAGGGGATGAATCTCTCATTCCTTCATTAAGCTGGAAACTTAAAAGTGCTAAAGTGGTCCTACGATAATCCTACAACTCTCCTCCAGAATAAAATTTCCAAATGTATAACGGTGATAGTCCTACAGGTCCAGTTCAACAAAATTTGAGCTCACAATAAAAAAGGAAATCATCAAACACAAAATGAAATAAGGAACCATGAGTGAGAATCAGCAAAATCAATGGTGGTTTCAGATCCCAACTGAAGAGGTTAGTTACTGGAATGATCAGACATAGAACACAAATATAAGCATAGTATAGTATACATTTAAATAAGTAGAAAGTTGAATAAAAATTGAGCAAAGAACAAAGACTATCAAGAATGACCAATCAAATTGACTTTTTAGAAATATGAAATGTAACTGCTGAAAATTAGCCTCTAGATGGGTTATACAAGGCATTACACACTGTTGAAGGGAGCATGAGGGAACTAAAAGATAGATTCAAGTAAACTACTTGATATGGTTTGGATATTTGTTTCCTCCAAATCTCATGTTGAAATGTGATCCTCAGTGCTGGAGATGGTACCTAGTGGGAGGTGTTTGGGTCATGGGGCCTCATGAATGGCTTAGTGCCATCTTCACAGTAATGAATGAGTTCTCACTTTGTAAGTTTATGTGAGATCGAGTTGTTTAAAAGAGACTGGCACCTCCTCCCTCTCTTGCTTCCTCTCTTGCCATGTTATATGCCTGATCCCTTTTCATCTTCTGCCATCATTGTAAGCTTACTGAGTCACTCACCAGAAGCAGATGCTGGCACCATGCTTCCTGTACAGCCTGAAGAACTGTGAGCCAATTAAATCTCTTTTCTTTATAAATTATCCCATCTCAGATACTCTTTTCTAGTAATGCAAAATGAACTAAAACACAAAATTGGTGCTGAGGAGTGTAGCATTGCTATATAGATAGTTGAAAATGCAGAAGCAATGGGAAGAGATTGAAGAGTTTGGAGGATCAGAAGAAGACAGGAAGATGAGGGGATGTTTGGAACTTCTTAGTGACTAGTTAAATAATTGTGACCAAAATGTTATTACATGTATGGACAGTGATGGCCAGGCTGACAGGTCTCAGATGGAAATGAGGACTTTATTGGGAACTGGAGTAAAAGTCACTTGTATTACACCCTAGCGAAGGGCTTGGCTACGTTATGTCTGCATCGTAGGGATCTGTAGAAGGTTGAACTTAACTGTGATGACTTACGGTATCTGGTGGAAGAAATTTCTAAGCAGCAAAGCTGGCTGCTCCTCACAACTTGGGATCAAATAGGAGCAAAGGAATGACTTAAAGTTGGAACTTACATTTAAAAGAAAAGCAGGGCATAAAAATTTGGAAAAATTGCAGACTAGTCATGTGGCAGAGAAAGGAAACACTTTTTCAGGAGAGAAATGCAAGCGCCCTCTGGAGCAAGGAATGCTAGAGAGATTTGCCTAACAAAAAGGGAGCCAGGTGGTAATATCCAAGACAATGGGAAAAAAGCCTCCAAGATATTTCAGAAGTCTTTGAGACAGCCCTTCCCATCACAGGCCCAGAGGCCTAAAAGCAAAGAATGGTTTCAGGGGCCAGGCCTGGAACACCACTGTCCTGTGCAGCCTTGGGATGCTGCTCCCTACAACCAAACTGCTACAGCTCCAGCCTTGGCTCAAAGGGCCTCAGATACAGCTTGGGCCACTGCTTCAAAAGGTGCAAGCTGTAAGCCTTGGTGGTTTCCATGTGGTGTTAAGCCTAAAGGTGCACAGAATGAAAGCATGAAGGAGGCTTGGCAGCTTCCCCCTAGATTTCAGAGGCTGTATCGGAAAACTTGCTTGCTTAGGCAGAAGCCCGCTGCAGGGGTGGTGCCCCTGTAGAGAGCCCTTGTTAGGGCAGTGCCAAGGGGAAATGTGGGGTTGGAGCCTCCACACAGAGTTCCCATTGGGGCACTGATTATTGGAGCTATGGGAATGGGACCACTCCAGCCCCCAATGGTAGATTCATTGACAGCATGCACTCTGAGCCTGGAAAAGCCACAGGCACTCAATTCCAACATGTGAGAGCAGCTGCGGGGCTGTATCCTGCAAAGCCATAGGGTTGGAGCTGCCCAAGGCCTTGGGAGTTCACCTCTTGTACCAGTGTGTCCTGGATGTGGGAACTGTATTCAAAGGAGACTATTTTAGAGTGTTAAGATTTGATTAATGCCTCACTGGGTTTCAGACTTGTGTGGGGCTTGTTTCTCCTTTCTTTTGATCAATTTCTCTCTTTTGGAGTAGGAATATTTACCCAATGCCTATACCACCATTGTATTTTGGAAGTAAGTAACTTGATTTTAATTTTACAGGCTCACAGTTGGCAGGAACATTCCTTGAGTCTGAGATGAGACTTTGGACTTTTTGAGTTGATGCTGGAATGAGTTGAGACTTTTGGGGACCATTGGGAAGGAATGATTGTATTTTGTAATGTGAGAAGGATGTGAGATGTGAGGGGCCAGGGAGGGAATAATGGCTTGGATGTTAGTCCCCTGAAAATCTCACGTTGAAATGTGTTTCCCAGTGTTGGAATTGTGGCTAGTGGAAGGTGTTGGCGTCATGGGGGTAGATCCCTCATCAGTGGCTTAGTATCATCTTCCTAATAATGAATGAGTTTTCACCCTGAGTTCACGTGAGATCTGGTTGTTTAAAAGAGCCTAGCACCTCCTTCCTCTCTCTGTCTCCCTCTCTCGTCATGTGAGAGGTCTGCTCCCACTTCACCTTCTGTCATGATTGTGAGCTTCATGAGCCCTTACCAGAAACAGATGCTGGTGCCATGCTTCCTGTATAGTCTACAGAACTGTGAGTCAATTAAACCTCTTTTCTTTATGAATTACCCAGCTGCAGGTATTATTTTATAGCAACGCAAAATGGACTAACGTAGTACCCACATATGGTATAGGGAGACAAGGATGCACGTGAGAAGTTAATAGGTATGCAGAATAGAATAAGAAGGGCTGGTATATTCCCAGCCGAAGTCCCAGGAAAACACACTAGAAATAATGGTGTAGACAAAAAAAAGTCTTAGACTTTTCTACAACTTATGAAAAACACGAGCTCACAAATACGAAAAGCAAAGTATATAAAATTCAGAGGTTAAAAAATTTAGACAACTCTAGTGAACCCGCAGAATACCAAAGTCAAAAGAAAAGTCTTAAAAGGACTTGAAGAGAAAAGCCAGATTAATCTCAAATTGAATGGAAAGCAGAGGTTCAGCAGCAACAATGGAAGCAAGAAGGTAACTAACATCTGGTTCTCAGAGAAAATGACTGTTAAACTGAAGTTGTGAACGAAGAAAAACTATCTTTTAAGAAAAAGGGTAAAATAGGAGAAAGGTTATTCACTGGGGGATTTTGTTTAAAATTGTATTTCTTCTTTAAATAAAATTAGTGGCTTTAAATAAAATTTTGGCATGGGGTTTTCTTTGCTGGAAATTTTTATTTATTTATATACTTAATCTTTAAAACAGAGGATTTTCTTTCTGTGCAACAACAAAGTAGCTGTATTTTCCAGAAAAATTTAAAATTTAATCTAAAGTTTCAAATTTATTAGCATAGAGTCATTCAAAATGTTTAGTTATTATCCTTTGGATAAATTGTGAAATCACTTTTTCATTTCTGATATTATTTGTGTCTTTTCTCTCTTTTCCTTGCTTATATGCTCATCAAGATTTTATCAGCTTTTAAAAATAATTTCATCCTTGGGCCTCGTTGATACTATTTTATATGTCTTTTCTATTTAATTAATTTCTGTTCTTTCACAGCTTTCTTTTGTTTTAACGTGCTGTTATTGTGTCCGGAATTGGTGGGTTCTTGATCTCACTGACTTCAACAATGAAGCCACGGACCCTGGCATTGAGTGTTACAGTTCTTAAAGGCGGTATGTCTAGAGTTTGTTCCTTCTGATGTTCGGATGTGTTTGGAGTTTTTTCCTTCTGGTGGGTTCGCGGTCTCGCTGGCTCAGAAATGAAGCTACAGACCTTCATGGTGAGTGTTACAGCTCTTAAGGCGGTGCGTCTGGAGTTGTTCATTCCTCCCCGTGGGTTTGTGGTCTTGTTGGCTTCAGGAGTGAAGCTGCAAACATTTACCGCCAGTGTTACAGCTCATAAAAGCAGTGGGGACCCAAAGAGTGAGCAGCAGCAAGATCTATTGCAAAGAACAAAAGTACAAAGCTTCCATTCTTGTGGAAGAGGAAGCCAGCAGATTTCCACTGCTGGCTGAGGCAGCCTGCTTTTATTCTCTTATCTGGCCCCACCCACATCCTGCTGATTGGTCCATTTTACAGAGAGCCGATTGGTCTGTTTTACAGAGAGCTGATTGGTCCGTTTTGACAGGGTGCTGATTGGTGCGTTTACAATCCCGGAGCTAGACAGAAAAGTTCTCCATGTCCCCACTAGATTAGCTAGATACAGAGTGTTGATTGGTGTATTTACAAACCCTGAGCTAGACACAGAGTGATGATTGGTGCATTTACAAACCTTGAGCTAGATACAGAGTGCCGATTGGTGCATTCACAATCCCTTAGCTAGACATAAAGATTCTCCAAGTCCCCACCAGATTAGCTAGACACAGAGTGCTGATTGGTGCATTTGCAAACCTTGAGCTAGACACAGAGTGCTGATTGGTGCATTTACAAACCTTGAGCTAGATACAGAGTGCCGATTGGTGCATTCACAATCCCTTAGCTAGACATAAAGATTCCCTAGGTCCCCACCAGACCCAGGAGCCCAGCTGGCTTCACCCAGTGGATCTCACACCAGGGCTGCAGGTGGAGCTGCCCGCCAGTCCCGTGCCATGTGCCCACACTCCTCAGCCCTTGGGCGGTCGATGGGACCCGGTGCTGTGGAGCAGGGGGCTGCCCTCGTCTGGGAGGCTTGGGCTGCGCAGGAGCCCACGGCGGGTGGGAGGAGGCTCAGGCATGGTGGGCTGCAGGTCCCGAGCCCTGCCGCATGGGGAGGCAGCTAAGGCCCAGTGAGAATTGAGCACAGCAGCTGCTGGCCCAGGTGCTAAGCCCCTCACTGTCCGGGGCCCGCAGGCCAGCCAGCCACTCCGAGTGCAGGGCCCACCAAGCCCACGTCCACCCAGAACTCGCGCTGGCCCACAAGTGCCCTGTGCGGCACCGGTTCCCACCTGCGCCTCTCACTCCACACCTCCCTGCAAGCTGAGGGAGCTGGCTCCGGCCTTGGCCAGCCCAGAAAGGGGCTCCCACAGTGCAGTGGCAGGCTGAAGGGCTCCTCAAGTGCGGCCAGAGTGGGCGCCAAGGCCGAGGAGGTGCCAAGAGCCTGCGAGGGCTGCCAGCATGCTGTCACCTCTCATTATTTTCCTAAAATTCTTGGCATGAGAGCTCAGGGTGGCTTCTCCACCTTTCTGCTTGTCTTTTTCTTTTTGAGACTGAGTCTTGCCCCATCGCCCAGGCTTGAGTGCAGTGGCGCAATTTCCCCTTGCTGCAATCTCCACCTCCCGGGTTCAAGCAATTCTCCTGCCTCAGCCTCCTGAGTAGCTGGGATTACAGGCGCCTGCCACCACACCTGGCTAATTTTTGTATTTTTAATAGAGACGGCGTTTCCCCATGTTGGCCAGGCTGGTCTCGAACTCCTGACCTCAGGTGATCTGCCTGCCTCAGCCTCCCAAAGTGCAGGGATTACAGGCATGAGCCACTGCCGTCTTTCCGTTTTTCTAAAATCTATTTTTAAACTCAGTAGTTCTCAAAGTTGACCCCCAGACCAGCAACATTGGCATCACTCAGGAGCTCACAATTTCTGGAGCTCACTCCAATTTATTAAAACCAAAATTCTGAGGTGTCGTCCAGCAATTTGTGTTCTCTCAGAATTAATAACAAAAAATTGTTCATAACAGTTAATCAGATTAAAAAGTAGGTTAAAACTAGGCTAAAAGCTATATATGCAGGTGAAATTATTCATTTTCTGAAAGAGACAAATATTGTTGCTGAATATATTCTAAACTACGTTTGATTAAGAATATTCTGGCAACACCAATACCAAAAATAAAGCAAAATCACATACAACACAAAATTCTTACTGAAGTAGAAAGACTGATCACTGTATTATTAAAAACAAAGATTCATAATTCAATCATAAGGTTTTCTAGAATTTTAATCTACTAGTTTTCTTATATCAAATGATCTTCTTAGACAACGGAAAAGATGTTTTCTTAGCCACTGTTGTGTATTTCAAGTGATACCGAAAGAATTTTCTTTCTAATAGTCAGGAACTAAGTTTCTTAAGGGTAATTCTCAAGGCAACAAGATATTTTAGCCATTTTATGAAATTATTAAAGAAACAATTTTGAGTAAACATTAACAAAAGAAAAAAATATTCCAGTAACATCATCTCAAACAGATGGTTTCAAATACTTGGAATGCTAGTCCCTGCATGGTTCAGTAGCTCCTGAAATAACATATTAGTCCATAAATGATTTTTTAAAAAAAGGAAACAGACAAATCAGATATAGTATCAGACTTCACTTATAGTTGGTATGGATATTGCTGTATTTTCAAAATGTCTACAATCAACAGTATGTTATATATAATTGTAGATCTAATTTTTAATTTTTGTGCAATACCAGGAGATACAGGCAAAAAATGTTGCCATTTAAATTTGAGAAAAGAGGGCATCAGTGAGATAAAATTATAGATAAAATTCCAATGTCCAATTAAAATTCAGACCAAAAAACTCACAAAATACTTGTGACTGTGTAATTCAAGAAAAAACTACTTTTTTCAAAAATCAAGTTGTATGTTGCTTATCAGTAATTCTACCAAAACTACTTTATCAGTGTGTCTAAATTCACAGCTTGATTTTTTTGAACTTTTCACCAGGAAGCCAAGCAAGCTTATATTTTCATATGAAAAAACAAACAAAAAAGAGAAACTGATCAAGACTTTAAATATAACAAATACCATTTAACCTTTTTAAACTCAATAAGGCTAAAGACGTATTACAAATCTGCAAATTGTTCCTAGTTTGACTAGAATTGTTGGAATTTGTCAATCAGTTCAGAAACAGATCTCTTTGTCTCTTTTTAAAATAAAATCACAGAAGATTGAGTCATATTTCCCTTTTTTATTTCTCCCTTTTTAAAAGCTTCCCTTAAAATAGTTTTGAGACATTTAGAGGAATAAATAATGAAAGAATAGAAAAAAGCAAAATTATCAGGAAATGCTAACAAGAAAATGGTAACAAGTTTTGAATTCATGCAGAAAAGTTTAAACTCCATAAATATCATATGTCAGTGATAACTAAAGAGATTAATAAAATTACAATCCTATGTGTAGAATTTACATAATATAGGTAAACCAATGTAATTTCCACATACTAATATTTGACTTTGTATGTGGCTGTGTAGGACAATGACAACTTTTTTTACTAGAGATTCCAGGGATGTTTATTTCAATTACTTGTAGAGCAAAATACAAATATTTTATAAATTTTACTGGTTTTTAAATGTTGTTTTGTAGCCAAAGCATATTTTAAATTAAAAAAGAATTTCTGAAATGTCTTTGTTCATTTGTGCATGCACAACAAATAAAATAAATAAAGAAATAAAGCAATAAAAAAGGGAGCTATGACTCAATCTTCAGTGATTTGATTTAAAAAAGAGACAAAAAGATCTGTTTCTGAACTGATTGACAAATTCCAACAACTCTAGTCAAACTAGGAACAATTTGCAGATTTGTAATATGTCTTTAGCCTTATTTTAGTTTAACACAAATGTTATTGAGTATGCTCAAAATAGATCTAAGTAAAAACTTTAATTTTTTTCATTCATGTAAATATTAATGGCATATAAGTTTATACTCTACATACTGAAATTTATTTCTCAATGTCCTGCATAATGAAGAGAATCCTTGAATCATAACAGCTAATGTAACAATTGTCCTTCACTACCACATACATTCATTCTATCTAAAAAAACACCTACATGTGGGAATATAGTATGGAGATGGAATTAAATTATTGCACCAACAATCATTTTTTCTTTGATAAAACGTTTTGGATATTAAAAATACCAGAGAGTAATGTGAGTGTAAACCATGTCAAACGTTCAAGTATTCGCTTTTAAAAGAGCTAATAATCTGCTTCCCAGATTGCATATCAAGTTTGACAATGGAAGAGAATGAATAAAACAGAAAGTAAACTGCACATTTTAAATGGACAGAAACTAAGGAAAATAATGTGTGATATCAAGAGAAATAAACAAATGCAAGCAATAACTATGGTGGATTGGAGTGTCTCACTGATACTTTCTGCCTTGTTTTTCTCCTAGGTCATCAGTTAGATGAATATGTATTTGAAAGCTGTTCATTCATTGTAGAGATGTGGGTAGACAGCAGTAAATATGCCCCATGGCACTGATTAACTCAAAGTGGCTCCAGGCCAAAGATTTTATGCTTCAGTGAAGACATTTTTGCCAGTTACATGTTTTTGGTGATATCACACCCTAAATGTTACTTTAAAAGTCTATCATAGCCTGTGGCATTAATTTTTTCCAAGATGGACAACTGTGTTGGTTATTATTAATCTGCTACAAAAAAAGAGCTTTAGACTTGGGATATTTTAAAATTCCTTAAAATATAAAACACTAGCATGCTACTAAACCTGCCAGACCTATTTTCTTTTAATCCAGACTTGTTATTTGTAATAAATAGAGATATGTAAGATATGGAATTTTTAAAACATATATTTTTGATAGTAGAAAGATGATTAGATTTGGCATCAGAATAACTTTCTTCTATTTTTGGACAAGTTCTTCAAAATTTCTGTCCTTTAGATTCCTTATCTATGAAATTGGAATAAGGAATTGAGGAATTATATGTAAAAAATGACTTAGGAACTGTAAATTGATATAAAAATAAAAGTTATTGTTTCTATACTCTGCGAAGCCTCTCTTGCCATTCAGGTATTATTTTTAAAATACTATTTATAATGGTATTAAAAAGTTCATCATCAGTGATGTATGACATTATTTTAAAACTATATTTCCGGCTACCTCTTGACATTTTTTCTTATTTTCATGAATTTATTTTTTACACTTAAGAAATAGAGATAGGATAATTTTTATTTGAATCCTTAAATATGTTAGAATTAAAGAAAATTTAACAAAGAAAAAACCCAATAAGTCATATATTTAAAATTTTTACTAATAAATTCTATTTCTAAAATAAACAACAAAGTTTTTTTTTTTTTATAGTTCTTGGGGCTGGAAAGTCCACAGTCAGAGCACCAACAGATTCAGTGTCTCGTGAGGGCTTGTGTTCTGGTTCATAGATGGCATCTTCTTGCTGCAGCCTCACGTGATAAGAAAGCAATAAATCTAAGAGAGCAGTTTAACTAACCTCTATTCACTCAAACACTTTTGAGAACTGATTGTGTGCCAAGCCTTGTTCAAAGTGCCAAAGACACAGTGATGAATATGATTCCCACCCCTGTGGATCTTATAGTCAGAGGACACACACATATAAGCATAATAACCACAACAAAATTACAATAGAAACCCAGTCCGATGGGGGAAGGATCGACTTTTTATTTAGTCTAATGGGCAGTAGGTAAAGAAAGTTTGGTGCATTTGCTTGCAAAGTATTATCTTGCTGTGTGCTTACTCTATGCAAGATTCACCTTCTGCAATGGATTTGTGCAGTAGCAGATGGGAAAATTAGGATAGGGGACTTGTAGAAGGAATTTTGTTTTCAGCACTAACTATCATATAAGCAACACTACCTGCCCATTCTTCAATGGATATATTTTATGTCAACTAACTATATGCAATTTATTCATACTCTCTAAATATTCAGAATTTGTAATAAGTATAAGAAATTAAATCACTCTTTACCAGAGGATATATAGTAAGCCTTTCTGTTCTGGATTGATTAGGACATAAAAGTCACCTATTTTCTCATAATCCTAATAATGTGTTTTCAGATAACAATTTATTCTGGTAAAAGAAAACACATAACTTAGAAGATCTCATATTTTAATCCAATTTTGTTTTACTAAAAATTGGTAAAATAGCATTGGCGCTATGGGCATTACTCTGCATAGCTCTTTGTATATTAAGTGAAACGTTGATCACCTATTTTGGTGTGTATATGAATAAGAATAGGTACTGATAAAAATATCTTAGTTTATTGCAAATATAAACAAAAGAAAACAGCATGTGCAAAAGATTAAACAATATTCTATGTAAGCAAAAATTACTCTAATTCTTATCATGTTATGACATTAAGAGAAAAAAATATTTTGATTTAAAAGTCTGTCAGCTATCATGTAATTTAATATGTAGTGACATATACTGCTAAAAGGTATATATTAACATTAAAGACCCAAACTCCAATGATTAATATTATAGTGATGACAGAATGAAAGTGCCTAATTTTAATCCACTGTTTATCTATGTGGGGTAATTTATAGATCACTCGACATGTTTTAATAGTAGACATAAAAAGATATCCTCTAATACCCACTTGCTTTCAAGATCTGACATTTGCAATTGCAAAGACAAAGACATACCAGGGGTTGGCTTCGTTGGGTACGTATACAAATAGCTAGTCATCCCATACACACTTTATAAAAGTGATCGATTAATAACAAAACTGCTCCAAAGACCCAGGGTCTCTTAATATTCTAGTTGAATCACAAGGGGGTGACTTAAAATGAGGGCAGAAACACAAACAGTGGTCAACGCATTGATTTGCCTGCCAAATATAGTTTTACCATCATAAATCTCAGGCTGACAACTGCACGAAGCTTTCTTCACCCAAACACAGCCAAGTAAGGGCGTTTATTCACTGATTGGCTGATAGTCTCCATGACAACTGATGCCACAATTAGACAAGTACAATTCTACTTTCAAACATCCACACAATTCATTAATTCAGCAGGACTTTGTTGACCATACATTATGAGGGAAATATTTAATACTATTTGGAGACTGATATATTTTCCTCTTATCTAGAGTAAAATAAATTATAAGAAGTGATGAAAACAACCAGTTAATTAGACTTAAGTAAGTTTGAAAAGCAACTCTGTGAATTTAAGTGTTTTTAATAATTTCATAGGTGTCTCATTCTATAAACTCAATGGCTATTGAGTTAATCTTCAAATTATTTTCCTAGGGGCCCTTTTAAGAGAAGGTTGGAAAGAATGTGAGTCCAATTTTCTATACACTAAATAAGATAACAACAAATATTTCTTTGGCTCTTGAAAGGAGATAATTTTAGTCAACGTTGAGTGATTATTGAATTTAATAGATCTTCATCTGTAGAGACCCCAGTGAAAATTGCAAAGGGAGTCATTTGCTTATCCTTTGTCTCCATAGGAACCATGTTTACCAGAGATGTTTCCCAAGACAGACAACAGACTGACCATGTTGATTCAGAACTAAGTACTAATAAAAAGGAGTTTAATAAGAAGTCTAATAGAAATCAAATTGTATTTATCAACTTTAATTCTATTTTAATGCACGAGTCCTAACAGCCAAACGACTAATATGCTGACATTTCTTAATTCATTTTTTCTGATTGTGCTCCCAAAAGGTGTGTGAAAATGCAGTTTATAAATTAAAACCTTATACATGTTTATATGTTTCTGTTTATTTATATTTGTAGAAACACAGAGCAAAAGACATAGAAGGCTAGACACCAAATTGTTAATAATGCTTACTTCAGAGATGTGGGTTAGGGGAAGGTGGGGCAATACTTTTTCATTATATGTTCCTATACTAATTGATTTAATTACAGGGAGGTTTAATTTTTTAATTTTAAATATAAAATCTAATAAAGTAATGAAAAAATGACTGCGATAAAATCAGGATAGTAAAGTAGTATGTTTAGTAGGACCTCATATATGTACATATATAGGTGTCATTTAAATTAGTGCGTATCTGTGTATGTGTTTAAAATAGAAAAGAAAAACTAGAAGAACACACACCAAATATTGGTCACTGCTCACCCCTCAGCAGAGATAGTGGGATTGTGAATAATTTTTTATTTACTTCTTCTCTCCTTATTTGTATTGTTTATAATAAGGGTAATTTAATTCTTTAATAAAAATAGTTATGTTATATTATTGAAATGAGTGAATGAAACATTTGTTTCTCACCTTCTGCATTTAATGCTCATTGTTAGGAACCAACGAAGGTGCAGAGAAGTTTCAGAGTCTCTGTCTGTCTTCAAGGTCATTGCAATTTAATGGGGAAATACAATATATAAATATGAAAAGTTATAATACAAAGTATGGGGAATATAGATGGTTTTGCATAGATGTTTAAAATAATCATCACATACCTTTTTAAATATATACATTGCCATATTTACCCTACCATCTTTGGTAAAGTTTAAAGAATAAATTTTTTGATCAATGTATAGCTTCAATATGTGTTTTATGAATAACAACCAAAATTTAATTTGTTTAATCAATAAAATAAGTCATTTGAAAAGCATTTTGAAGTAGGACAACAATAAAGAAATTAAACCATTCCTCTTAAAGAAATGATAGTTTAAATGGGCCAAGTTTAGAAACATTCCTCAGGACACAAAATATTTTATCTTTTTTACTTTGTGTGTGTGTGTGTGTGTGTGTGTGTGTGTGTGTGTGTGTGTGAGAGAGAGAGAGAGAGACAAGGTTTAGCTCTGTTACCCAGACAATGGTGTGATCACGGCTCACTGCAGCCCTGACCTCCCAGGCTCAAGCAATCCTCCCAACTCAGCTTCCCGAGTAGCTGGGACTGCAGGCATGCACCACAATGCCCGGCTAACTTTTATTTTTTTGTAGAGACTAGATCTCATTATGTTGCTCAGGCTGGTCCCTTACTTCTGGGCTCAGCCTTCTCAAAGTTCTGGGATTGCAGGGATGAGCCACCATGACTAACTGTATTCTTTAACGTTGAATATAGTAACCCAAAAGCTTGTTTAAAACATTGGTTCAGGCTTTAATTAGGTTGTATAAATAAACAACCACATTTACTATCACTTTAACATGCTCCTTTTGTAAGACTATCTCACATCAATTGCCCAATAGCTGGAGAGCTCCCATCACACTACAAGTCATTTCTGTTGCTTTACAGTATATACAGAAGTGATTTTCATATATGTTTGTCCAATTTGTCTTCGTCCTAATAGTTGGCCTTCTATTTAACCAGGATTTATTGGGAGAATCAGTCCATATGAAAATAAATTATTGTGAGGCTAAACTCAAATTTTACATCTTCTGAAATGACAAGTTCAAGTTATTGGCAAGCCACTGATGAAGTGCCTGAGATCATTGGCTTATGGTATCTAAGATAGATATGTTATTTTTTGTCTAACAAGTTATCTGTATTCCTTTGAGAAAACTCATGGCTTAGTGTGGATTCTCCCCAGAAAGAAATACCTGAGATAAGAGCCTGAATGAAGAAAGTGACTTTAGGGAAGAGGAGTTGAGAGTTAAGTGGAAGAAGCATAGGCGGAAAGTCAATGTAAGGGTGTGTCCTTGAGTCACTATCAACGGCAGCTGGTGCTAATCTCACTGCGATCTTCTGAGGGGCCATGGAAATGGCATCTCAGAAGTTTTGCCTGAGTGACAGAAGAGAACACCATTTATTCACTGACTTCTATGTCTCATTGATCAAGAGTTACCCCATGGCATGTTAAGTCTCTTAACTCTTAAAAACTTCTGGGTTTTGCAGCAGGGGTTTCCCCGAAGATATTTCCATGCCAAGGTGTGAAAGCCTCAGAGCAGAAGGAAGGAGATCAGCTGAAGCAACATTGTCACAGGTTATAACTGCATGAAACTAGTCATTCTAGCCATGATTGTCATAAAAGTTGAGATGGGAAGATGTGAGGTGGGGGAGAAGGAAAGACACAGTCAATCATAATGCTATGCCTTGCACCTTTGCCAAATTTGGCCAATGGGATGGGCATCTGATTCAGGCCCGGCCATTCTTAGAGCTCTGTTTAGGTTAGACCCAATCAAATGTAAGAATACTGGGATAAAGAAGAACTCATTCCACTTAGATTGCTAAAGTTGGAAAAATATAAATGTGGGCTTCTAGTGGCCTTCTGAAATGCTTTATGAGGAATGCTTCTCTTTGCAAATGCAGCCAAGCAAAAATAGAGGCAAGCAAAATTATGAAGTCTCAGTTCTTGTAGCTCTGGCTTTGATAGTCTAAGCTGCCCCAGCATGCTTCTATCTATGAGAGTCACCAAAGTCCATCTCCAATTTTGTTATGTTACTTTGAGTTGGTTTTCAGACACTTTCAGATAGTATGTCACCAACTCATTTTCTGCTGTAGAGAATATGCATCTGTACATATACTAAATAAACTAGTTATTCTTTCTTTCTTTTCTTTTCTTTCTTTCTTTCTTTCTTTCTTTCTTTCTTTCTTTCTTTCTTTCTTTCTTTCTTTCCTATCTCTTTCTGCTTATTGGAGAGCTATCAATTTGTTCCTAACCTTTATTCATTTGAAGTTATATATATGCTTATAGTCCGAAAAGTAAATGGTTTATGAAAATTTTATTATTTTTAAAAAACCTGCCATCCACACTCCCATAGCTTTTTCAATCTCCCTGATGCAACAACTTTCAGCTCTTTTACTTTTTTGAATTTATCTGCATGTCTCTAAAATATAGACATGTATTTTAATTCTTGATTTATCATTTCACACTATCTCTTAGTTACTCTTGATATATTCACTGGTATTCAGATTCTTGATCTTTTGCTGTGACCTGATTTTTTTTCTCTCCGTTAGTTTTTAAGATTTCTCCTCTTGTCCCAGGATTCTGAGATTTTGTAATAATGTACTTTGGTGTGGTTCAATTTCATCCATTGTGCTGAGTGGATGGTAGTCCTTTGGCATCTTTAATTTGGAATCTAATGACTTTTCTTTCTGCAAAGGGCATCTGGATGTTGAAGTGGTTGGAAAGATCTTCCAATTATCTTATCCTTTCCCTCCCACAGTCCAGCTCTATGTCTTTTTGCACCGATTTCTGAGAGATTTTCTCAATCCTGTAACCCCATCCTTCTATGAGATTTGTATTTATTTGATTCTATTTTGAATTGCTAAGACCTTTATTTTTGTTATCTAAATGTCTCTTCTTGTGTCATTGATGTAATATTATCGCTTATCTCTGAGGACACTCAATTATATATATATATAAAAATATATATATATAAATATATATATATAAAATTTATATCCACGCTCCCAGCAGTTTGCTTTTTTCTATTTATATGTTGAGGCAATTGCCTTTCATGTTGGAGGCTTTGCTAAGATATCTGGCAGTCTCTGCTTGTCTGCTTATATTCTTAAGAGTGGGAGGCTAAAAAGCTGATGAAAAGCTCCATGTGCATGAATGGTTGTCTATGGACATTGCATCTCACTGCAAGGCGATATAGCTAGGCTGGTTCATCGGGAAAACCCCAGTGTCAGTGTTTTTAAGGTTGGTGCTTTTGGGCTGGTTGGATTCACTAGAGAAAAATCCTCCCATACCCAGCATGTAAGATATACAACCGCCTGCCCACTTTGTGCTGGTTAAGTGTAGGAAGAGGGCTTGAGGAGATGGCTGGTAGTCTCAACGTTCATAGTTACATAGACTCTCATTTAATTTCCATATTTTTAATATTGAATTTCATCTTGCCCTATGAAGAAATTCCTTTGTCCCCTTTTTGGGTAATTCCAAATTATGTATAGTTTTTGTAAACTAATAGCTGCTGCTGACCACAAAATTGAACAGTTCTCTCTTCCTACTTTGAGGTAATAGGCACATATAATCTTAACTAACTAGAAGCCTCTCCTTCTAGACTTTGAGTTCAAAATTAGTGACACAGGATGTGGGGATGCTTGGGATCATATTTGTAACTGTGTTGGGCAGGTATGATTAGTTTTTTGGTGTGAATATTTTTCTGTAGTTCTTGCTATAGTGTCATTTAGAAGGTTGCAGATTTATGCCTGTATTCAAAGAATGGCCTCCCAGGATTTGATTAATTCTGTGAGCCCCTTAGAGCCTGCCAATAAATTCTGTTTGCCAAAGATTACCAGCATCAGCTTCTATTGCTTGAAATGAAGGATCCTAACTGATACAACTGCTACTTCTCAAGTGACATGGCACCAAATGATAGCATATATAATACCTAAGTTCCAGTTCCACCTGGTTATTATATAGCTTATATGTGGTCACATTGCGCCAAAATACATGTACCATTGGTGTAAAAATTATACTGTGCCTATGCAAATTTTGTAATCGATAAAAATGGATGGAATTGATTAAGAACAAAAAGCTCAGAGGTTCATTTTTTAGAAAGTTGTGTGATTTCTCATCAATGGGAAGACTCAAATAAAGGATATCTAGTCCAATGTTTCTAATGAGATTACATAATCAAAACAGAGCACTTGCTCACTGCAGACATTTGTATGCCATTTTTTCCCCCAAATCAGCATCTTGGAAGAAGTGGTTACTTTTTGCAATTAGCGTTTGTGCAATAAAGAAGGAGAAGCAAACCCTTTGCTGTGAACATACACTCGACACTACTTAATTGGCCATGGCATCTTGAAAAATATTGCCTCAAAAATATTGCCAGTCCTCTGCACACCTCTTAAGTACTTCTTTTTGTCCTCTTATATTTAAGCTCATGAGTGCTAAAGATTAACATTTGCTGAGGCAACAGTCTGAAAAACAGCCCTTCAGCTCACATTTTCTTTCTCTTGCTAAATATTTATCCTGGTTCAGAATTGGAGTGTCTTAGACACCATATAAAAAATGATACCGACCTTTTCTTGATGCCTTATGTTCTATTATAGAGAGCTAAAGAAGGGAATTACACAGTTGTTCCTACTTTACTTTCTTCCATTTTGCCTTAATTGGACCTCACTTCACATAAATTCCGGTTTTTGTTGAAATCCTCTGATTCGATAGCAAAACAAAACAAAAGTCCCTCTTCTGCTTGCTAACTAGATTAACTTGGGCTAGTTCCTGATTTTCTCTGAACTTCACCTGCCTCATTTTTAAATAGGAAAATAATACCTGTTCTTTCCTATCTCAAAAGGTTGTTGTCAGAATCCAATGAGGTAATTATGTATGTGACAGCAGTTTATAAATTGAAAAGCACTTTAAAAAAAAATAAGCCTGATGTTCAAATAGGCATAGACAACATTCTCTGTGTAATGTTGTCTTGTAGCAATTCAGTGATTCTTACAAAAGCAAATACTTACATGGAAAAATATTCACCCTCACCAAGAAAAAAGAAATGTACTTTCAAACAACAAAAGATAACATTTTTTAAATTTAATTTATTAAAAGGACCATTTAGAAAATAAGGTTACCCAGTGCCAATGAGACTGGTTTGAAATTGGGACTCATTCAATGCAGGTAAGATGGTAATAATAGTTTAGTCAAATAATTTGACAATATGTCTATTGAGTCTTTAAACATTTCATACCTTTTACCCACTCATTTCATTCACCAAGAATCACTACAATTGCTTTGTAATGTGGTTATCTATAACAGCAAAAAAATAAAAACAAACTAAATGACCAAAAATAGGTGAATGGTTTACAAGTGTTATTATGTTGACACAATGGACAGTTGCACAAAAATGTCATTAAATTATGCTTTCAGGAATTTTCAACAAGCTAGGAAAGATGGCTCTGCTCTATGTTGTACAGATGTGTGTATATACAACATACAGTACGTGTGCATTCAACAAGCTAGGGAAGATGGCTCTGGTATATGATGCGTATATATGTGTACACATATGTATATACATATATACACATATAGACATATATACACAGACATATATACACACACATATACCCATACACATATGTGTGTGTATGTATGTACACAAGCATATGTACAGATTTATATGTGTGTATGTATATGTATGTACACATACATATATATGAGTGTGTGTGTATGTTATAAATGGATTGAAAAGAGCAGGGTATAATATGTATATATGGTATAATTTCAAACATTTTAAATATGTCAAAAAAAACCTCCCCTCACCTAGAATTAACACACATAAAAATATTAACAGAGACTGTCTCTGAATATTAGCATTATGGGAACTTTATTTTCTATTTTTCCATATTTTTAAGATTTTCTATATTGTATATTTTTATAATCAGAAATTTAGAAAATTTAGAAATTGTCATCAGAATTACGATATCTAATCAGAGTGAGATAATATTACTCCATGTCTTAAATTTTTGGCCCACCTAAGAAAGGCAATGATAGCTGAATGACTCTGAAATGCACGTGCATCCAATGGCTTCCACACAATTGGCTATATTCCTGACTGCCCATTACTCAACACACTCACAGAGCACACAGAATTTTCATGCTGGCATTGAGCTTTGTGATAGTCCAAAGAATCTTGCTTTCATGGAAGTCTTGGGAAATGCCAATACTTCTTTAAGAGTAAGTCTGGAAAACTTCCTAGTTTATACATCTTTGCATCTAATTTATAATGCAGAGGACACAATCTAATGGCAACCTACCAAGGAGGCTCTCTGCTTTCTTTCTTTCCTCCCCAAGGGAAGAAGTCTACCTAAGAGACTTGGGTGTTTTTAAGAGATAACGCCATTACAGTTTAAGCCCCTTAATGTAAGTTGTCCCTTTTTAGTCCTACCATATCATTCCTCAGGGGAAACAATACTTGCTGGCTATCACAACTGACATGACATTATATACAGTCAAAGAAAAAAGAGAAAGAGACAGAGACAGAGAGAAAAGTGGCACAGAAAGAGCCTTTTATCTAGTTGTGACATATGTAAACTAGTACTCTGGAATAAATTCATGATATTCATTCTTTGATATTCACACAATTTTGATAATTCAATGTTGTGTATTTTATTTTTCTACTTTAGGTTTGAAGCAGAATAGAAATATGTCAGGATGTCTTCCAGAAATATAAAGATTACATTTTAATTATTTTACGGAAATTTATTTTATTTTGTAGAATATACAAATTCAAAAAAATAGTGGCACATTGGTTTTACTATATGTCTCCAAGAAATCAGTTTAAGTGGTGAAATAGTTATAAGAAGTCTATTAAGAAGAATTGAAATTTTTTGTTTAGTACTACCAACCAATATAGTTCTATACCAATTGTAACACTAGAAAATGGGCCACATCAGCAAATGAAACACCAGATCTCTCTCTATTCAGACATTTCCACAATTTTTTTTTTTCAACTAAAGAAATGGTGGTGACAAAAGGATAGGCTCTAGGGAAACAATGACTAAAGAAGTGGCCAAGTTGGGCTTCAGGAACAATGTTGACATAGCTACCAATACAAAGGAAATGTTTCCATTTTGGGTGGACTATGACAGATCATCAGAAATGAGGTTTCATAAAGAACTACCAATGTGAAAATGTAATTGGGTCTCTGAGAGTCAAATGAAATGCACATGATAGAAAAAAATCATAAAACAAATGAGACCAATAAAATGGTACTGGTAACTCCTCTCATTGCAGCTTTAAGGAAGTAGGAGAATTGAACAAAATTTGAATCAGATATGTAAATGTTGCAGGAGTAAAAACTAGATGGTGGAAGTGGTAGACAATGAAAAATTACGTAAAATTTTAAGCGAACTTGGAATGCAACAACAAGGTCTTCCTGATTTCCTATATTAAGTTTTTTTCCAAATGTTTCATGTAGGGGTTGCAAACCTTAAAACCAGTGGGGGGCTAGGTAGAAATGTAACGACAGCAGAAAGCTATGGGAAACATGGTGAACTGGGGGGCTAAAGGGATGTCCTCCAACTAGAGGAACAGTCATTAGTTGCCTATAGCCAACTGTCACCATATGAAAGTGTAGCCCTTGCCTGATTTTCAAGGGAAACTGGAAACCAGAAATGTATATGAAATGTGTTGATATTTAAAACAGTGGGTTGTGGCCCACAGTTTGGAACTTCTGACCCAAAGACAGAAAAGACACTTCTAAATATTATTTTAGTTATTTTTTAAAATGAGATAACTGTTACGGCAGAGTGTCCCTAATATATTGTTGAATGATAAAAGTCAGTTGCAATGCAAAATATATTGAATAATTTCATCTTGTAAAGAACTGTTTACACAATTATGGGGGATGCAGAACACATTATTTATAGAGCTTTCCAATGGGAGTAGATAATACTTCCATATTTGTGTGTTGTTTGCTTTTTTCAAGATACATTGCTTTGTGATTTCCAAATTTTATTGATTCTAAGATTTTTTTTCTTCATTTCTCAAAATTGGGATTAGTCTTAAAATTACAGTTCATAGTTGTACATAAAATAATGGTGCATCATAAAAATCAGCGCATCTTAGATTCAATGAAATGTGATTTTTAGAAGTTGAAAGCAAAAAACTCAAAATTTATTTAACCTCACTTCTTAAGATATCTGATGCCTGAGGAAAATAATCTGGTACTTATATTCCTTAGACTTTCTTATCTATTTATAAAAAATATAAATATATTCAGATAGAAACTGAAAATTCAGTTACTCTGTTGGTTGACTACTCATCATGATGCCAAATTTCTCTTGACTGGAAAGCATCTGAATTATTTCATGTTTCATTTTAATGATGAAGGTTTCAAGAATCAAAACCCAAAATCTTCAAGTCACCCACACACAATCTCAGGAACAGATATTGGGATACTTAAAAATTCTTGCTTCTAAAGATGTTATGGACCCAAATTAAAGACTAAAATTTCAGAACCCAAAATTGCTCCAGAAAGCAAAAAGATCTTTATTGCAGGTTTCAGATTGGAGGTATAATGTTCTCCATATGGCTAACTGCATTGCAGAGCGGAGCAATTCCAGTCGGCACCAGCTGAAGCACCCATAGGTCTAGGGTCTGTAATGTTGCTAGGTGAAATTATGAAGAATTCCTAGGAAATACGTAATGAACAATTTCTCCTCCCCCTGATATATGCCATTATGGCCTAGACCCTAAAGAAATTTCCAGTAAAAGTCTATTACATTCTCTTTTCTTCATTAGTAACTGCAATAGATATATCACTGATATCGGGAGAGTTCAGGATAAACTTGCAATCGGTATATTGTGAAAAGTATGACAACAGCCAATATTAAAATTTAACACACCCAGATGTAGTGATGTGATGTATTTTTTTATGCTATCGACCATGAAATTATAGAATCTCCCATAGTTCTGACATATTATTTCTCCTCTTAAATCATTATAATCACCAGTCTCATCTCATGTCCCAATCTCTAAATGATAATGGAAGCAGAATCACAGTATAATCAAGGAAGCTCTCAAGATTCATTTTCAGAAAAATATGATGCTCACCCTCACTAAGTAGAATTCTTCATTAATTAATAGAGTCATTGATAGCATTATGTTACCCACCACCAAGTTTCTGAAAATCTTACTTTATGGCACCATAAAATCAGAATCTGTGGAAAGTATTGTATGAATAAATAGTCATATTATAGTCACACAGGAACAATGGTCTCTGAAGAGGCTCTTTAAAAATCCCTCAATCCTCCTTGTTTTCAGGAAATGGTTCTTTCTCCTGGGGACTGAATGTATGGGCTGATTTTTCCCTGCAGACCTTCACCAAATGCTGCTATGGAGGGGCTTATGGGAGAGACACATAGACTCCATTTCACAAGAAGCATATTAGATGGATATCATCCTCTCTTTCCCCTGCATTCCCAAAAGGACTTTGGTAGTCCAGGATCTCATCAGCTCACTCCCTGACTGTGGCTTGAGTACCAATGAAACAATCTCATATACTGCTTCTTGCTTAATTATAGAGCAAGAATGAAACTCAAATGTCTAGAACAGTGGTGACTGGTCATAGTAGGTACACAATAAGTGTGTGTTAAATTAATAAATTGTAGGCATTGTGAACATAATATGAGCAAGAGAGAGAGAGAAGAAAGAAAGCAAAAATCCTGTTGACCATCACTCATGCCACTCCATAAACTCTTTCTCCTTTGTAGGCACTATTTCCAATCCTGTCTACAATTGTGACTTATCTAATACACACACACACACACACATCTGGATATATGTATACCTCATTCTATATCCTGTCTCCATTTTCATAACTAAAATACCATCTTTCCAAGTCAGTGCACAGACATCTGCTTCGTTAACTACAATGGTTATATGCTAGTCTATAATATTTACATGATAACCTAATGATGGTCATAAAAGTTGACTTTAATGAAGCCTTATTGTACACAATGTTCTAAAGAACAAACTTGTACAATACAAAGTATTTGAGCTTTTGACGGGAGATGAGTTTACTTTCTTTTTCATTCCATCTTCATCAGCCCTCTTTCCTCCTCACTACTGCATATAAATTCTATCCCTCATGAAGCTTTCTCCTGATTGCTCCAGGACACAGTCATTCACAGTGAAGAAGAGTTTTCATTTTGGAGAGGGAATGTATTGTTGAAAACTGGATCTGCCTCTTCCTGCTTGTGTGGCCAAATCTTTTTAAGCCTTGATATCCCAATCTCATCATTTCGCTTGAGGACTGCAGTATTAACTGCCTATGAAGTGTTTAGCACAGTGCCTGGCTTGTAGAAATTCCCTACATTGAAGAGACTGATATTGTTGATGTAACTCTTACTTCAAAATGACTTTTTAGGTGACCTGATGACACTTTCATAGAGCAATAGCCCAGAATAAAGTAATTCCTTCATCAAATAGAAATGAATCCTGCCTGCCAACCAATAGTACCAAGGGATAATGTACAGCCAACTGAATCTGCGTGACAATCCTGTGCTATACTTGAGACTCTATTAGCCATTATTACAAAATGAGTATATTTTATTTTGTTTTAGAGACAGACTCTTGCTCTGTCACCCAGGCTGGAGTGCAGTGGCATGATCTCAGCTCATTGCAACCTCTGCCTCCTGGGTTCAAGAGATTCTTGTGCCTCAGCCTCCCGAGTAGCTGGGATTATAAGCATGCGCCACCATGCCCAGCTAATTTTTGTATTTTTAACAGAGACGGGGTTTCTCCATGTTGGCCAGGCTGGCCTCAAGTGATCCACTTGCCTCAGCCTCCCAAAGTGCTGGGATAACAGATGTGAGCCACCACACCTGGCAAAATGAGTACATTTTAGTTGTATATTTTTCCCATATTTATTTACTTTTATCCTAATTCACAGTCCTGGAAACTGACGGTCATTTAGGATTTGAATTCATGTCTCTCTGACTTCAAACCATTACTTCTTATTACAATATTCAAATGCTAAACTGTTTTCTACTTTGTCAAGGAAATAAAGAAAATAACATGAACATCTGTAAAAAAATGCAAATATTATATTCACAGAAAGCAAAACGGATATGATGTTTCTAATATTTTAATTGAGATATGATTCACATACCATGCAATTTGCTTATTTGATTAGTGTGTATTAAACAAACTTTTCTGTTGAGTAGGTTAGTAACTGTATAGTACACTCATTCTATAAACATAATTATTGATAGCCTTCTATGTGGCAGGCTCTGTTCTGGACCCTGGGGATAAGGCTAAATGCTATAAATCAGGGTTTGTCAACTTCAGCACTATTGCCTTTTTGGGCTAAAGAGCTATTTGTTGTGGAGTGTTAGCCCGTGCATTGCAGGATGTTGAATGGGACCTCTGACTCCTATCTGCTAGATGCCAGCACTCTCTTTACCCTAGTTGTGATAACCAACAATATCTGCAGACATTTTCAAATTTCTCTGAGGGGAAAAATGGCCCCTGTTGAAAACCACTGCTCTAAACCTTGTATTCAAGCTGCATACCCACTTGAGTGGGCTTGCTTATGATTACACTTTCCATACCTAGGTTTGATTTAAAGTTA
Source organism: Gorilla gorilla gorilla (assembly GCF_029281585.2). Taxonomy (NCBI): domain Eukaryota; kingdom Metazoa; phylum Chordata; class Mammalia; order Primates; family Hominidae; genus Gorilla; species Gorilla gorilla. The sequence continues at coordinate 80,475,834 of NC_086017.1, read as the reverse complement.
CGTATGTATGTATTCTTGCATTTAGCACATTACTAAATGCAGCCTTGCACCTAGTCTGCGACTACTTAAATATTTGTTGACTCAAATAGTATTTAAGCTTTATAGTCAGTTCTTTATCAAGTGGTTCAAATTACAGATTTATTGCACAACTCAAAGTATATGTGTTAGGCAGTATATTCAAAGCCCATGATAATCTCAGAAGTGAGAAAAATTAAATTTCTTAATTTGTATAGTTTGTGTTGTATCCCACACCAGTGAATTTATTTATCAACTCACATTTTAAATATATGTATGAGGATGTGTCTAGGGAGCTTCCCTACTCAGCATTCATGCAAAGGAAACAACAAACAATTCAATAATTCAAAAAATAAAAGCTACTTTGTTGGGATAAATTTTCTTGTCCATATGCTGGATGGCACTGATTAAGGTCCGCCTGCTGGCATTGTTTAGACAGCTCAAAATTTAAGGTCATTTTGTGTCCTCTGCAATGTCATTCCTAGTTTTAAATTTTTGAATGGACACCAATTCACTTACATGGTCGAGCCCCCAGTCTTCAAAGCCCTCTGCTTCCTTTATTGGCCATATTTCATGCTTGCATTTCTCTTCTGACTGCACTCAAATGAGCAGAATGTGACCAGAAATGGTTGTTACATCCCTCTTTAACTCCAGACTGAATGATAAAAGCCAAGAAAGAAAACTCCCTTTAAAGTGTGGCCAAGGAAAACTACATTATTCATTATTGGCTAGTTGGAAACGTCCCGGGTGGTATTTTGTACAACTGTTTGAGCGGATGGATAATCGCAAACTCAGTGCACAGGATTCCCACTTGACATACTTGATAATAATTCCGATCTGGAAATTACACAAGAACCATAATGAGATACCATTACCTAACAGCTACTTTCCTAAATGATTGCATTAGCGAGGTGTAAATCAATAAATGGTGATTAATGAGCTTATATTTCATTTGTGCTAATTCAGTGGTGCTCAATAAGATAAACTTCTGTTGCTTATACGAGTTAAAAGAGAAACAGCCATAAAATATGCTTCTTATTCTCCTTTAACCTTCTCTTTTATGATTTGTCTAGTTGTCTGGGCTTTTGCTGTTGCAACTGGAAGAGGCAAAGAATAATGATTATTAAAAAGTAGGTATGTGCAATATTGAGATCATCCTGTGGTTCTTCATTGCAATCCAACAGGCAAAGGAGTAAGAAGTAAGAATGCTTAACTTTGTTGAGCGCTTGCTATGTGCTAGGCCCTATGCAATGAGCTTTACGTTGTCTATAGTTTTTAGTTCTCATAACAGTAATATGAGTACATGTGAAGGGCACTCAACTGCATTTGTCATTAAGGAAGAGAAAATTACAACCACAAGGCAATATCTCAACCTGTCAAGATGGCTAAAATAAAAAAGATGATAGCCTTCAGTGATAATAATATAGAATAATTGGGACTCTCATATACTGTTTGTGGGAGTGTAAATTGGTACAACCACACTGGAAAGCTGTTTGGCAGATCTCCTAAAGTTGAATCTACACATACTTTATGACTTACTAATTTCTTTCTGAAGTATATACCCAATGGACATGTGTACATTTATTTACTAAAGACATACATAAGAATATATAATAAAAATACATATGGTGAAATAGTTAAAATAGCTCCAAGCTAGAAATTAAATAAATACTTATCCACACAAAACAAGTAATAAATTATATTATATTTACAAAAGGGAATACTGTGCAGCAATGATAATGGACAAATTATAAGTACATGGAATAACAAGGTGATCCTCCCAGATGTAATAGTAAGAGAAAGAAGCCAGACAGAAAACAGACCAAATTGTATACATGTAAATATCAAGTTAAAAATAGGCAAAACTGATCTGTGATGCTAGAAGTCATGAGAGTGGCAAATATTGGTGAGATGGTATTGATCAGAAGTGAGGAGAAGGAGACCTTTTGTTTCTTGATCTGTGTGCTATGTATATGAGAGTGTGTTCACTTTGTAAAAACTCATTGAGTTGCATATTTATAAACTATGCACCTTTCTGTATGCGCTATAATTCAGTAAAAACAGTTTGCTAAGACATTTTGAGCTATCGGGGACTATTATTTTCCTCCATTTTGATGCAGATATGTAGGGTTGAAGAAGTTAAGTAACTTGGCTAAGGTCATGAAAGGAGAATTTGAATCTTGGCAGTCCGACCACAAATCCCTTGCTCTTAATGGCCACTCTGGACACAAAACAAGTGAGGTTTAGTTTTGCTCCTGTCTTCAATTATTATCTTTTGCCTCTGATTATTCAGAGTTGAAGGAATGGTGAGAACTAAGCAGGTTCATTAAAGATCTTCCGTGCTCAAAACTTCCCTTGAGTTTTCCCACTTGGTGAGGCCGGGGAAAATAACTGACTCTGACTGCAAGAGAATATATAGACACCAGAAGTATCACAAGCCGCTGTGTTTTCATTTGGTAAATAATGTGTCCAGTGGTAAGTAACACATTTCCCTCCAGGTTTGATCCTGAGAAGAGAAATTTAAAGGTGAAGACCTGTAGACAGGTATAGTTGAATGTCTTGGAATATGGAATAAAGAAGATAGGAATTGGAAGAGCTTCTAGTGAGATCAGTGTAATAGAAAATGAGCAGATCGTGAGGAGCCCTTCGGAGGACACTAGAGGTAGATAAGAGTAGGGAAATAAGGCCAGTTCCTTACTATTGCTGATGTAGGAAGCCACTGTGGGCATTGTATTGGGAACTAAGGTAATGACCCTTCAAGTGAATAAGAAAAAAGTCAATGGTGACACTGTCCTATGCTATTTTAATGGAGTAGTCATTGGGTAATGGTGTTGGGCAACAGCATGGACAACACACATTAAAAATGCAGATTTTGTGTCCTACTGTCAGTGGTCCCTGTCTGAAGTAAAACCCAATAATCTCAACATGTTCAATAATCTAATTTCGGTAATTCATGCACCTATGATGCTTTGGAAAACACTGGTTTAGTGAAGTGTTATCTGAAAAAAAAATCTACAGTGGGTTCTATTGCTTGTAACAGGTCCTGGAGGTAAAAGGGCAAGAGAAAAATAGAATGTCAGAAGGAGTTAATTCATTTCTCACGCAACACTTTTGCAGGTTAAATTTTAATCTAGTTTTAAATTGCTTTACAAATATGACTCTGATTAAAATATAAAGAAACCAAGAACAAAAGAAAGAATAAAATAAATTCCAAGTAATCCACGGTATGCAAACCAAATTCATTTCTTAAGTACACTCTTTCACACACATACACACAATTTCTTAAGCCCTCTAGGCTTTCTAAAAATTTTAGCATGATGGATATCCTGAAGTTAATTGAAGAAATAATTTAAAATGAGTGTTGATATATTCTGGGAGGTGAAAAAAATGATAGCAACATCAATGTCTTAGAATTTCAAAGTACAACATAAGCTTATACCTCTTATATGTTATACATATAGCAGTAGAAAATACCACTTTTTCCTCCATTATACTACTTATGATTAGTGTATGGTTATTTCTATACTCTGGGAAATTAGTATCTAATTCAAAATTTAATCTAACTTGATCCTATATAATTACTCTCGTACAAAAATTAAAAAGTATTAATGTGTTTTAAAGAGTTCTGCCTTCCTGAATAAAGTTACTAGCTAACTAGATATAGAGTTGTATGTCTACAATTAAATTTTGGCCTGATTGTTAGCATATTTGTTGATGCCATCTTATATGACATAACCAGAGAATGTGCCATGGTATTATATTATAAATGATTTAGAAACATCTGTTCATATATAGTAACATAAATGGTATGAGAGCATATGTTAAAAATTTTAAAATTTGTCCCATGTTGCTTAGATTTTAAGGTTCTCAAAAATCTGGGTTGTGAACTTCAGCTTCTGTGTAGGGTGTAGTAGGTTACTACAGATGAATATTCCCACTGACAATTAGACAATTCCAGATAAATTTCAAAAGTCATATTTTTATAGGCATCAAAAAGCAACAAAAATCAGATGAACTAAAATGCAAGAGAAAGGAGAACCAGTGAAAGGTGAGTTGATAAGCTGATGAGCAGTTCTTTCCCTGGAGGTATCTGTTATACTAGTAGGGCACAAGGATGAGATCTGGGTGCAAGCAGAAAGTCACTATAAAAAAAGACAAAAAGTAAAGATTTTAGTGAGCAAATGAACCCAGAATAATCAAATTTATTAAATTTGGAGATTTGAGGGCTCTCAAACAGACAGCCCATTTCTCCATAAATTGATGAGTCTAAGAATGTATGAGATGCCAAGGAAATCAACTAAAAGATCCTGAAAAGGAGAGTGAAAAATTCCACAATCTTGCAAACTTAGGAAACAAAAAGCTTCTAGAAGAGAAGGCCTGAAACAAATTGAGCAACAGATAAGAACCCTAAAAGGAGGCTTCTTATGGAACTGCTCATCAGCTTATCAACTCACCTCTTACTGGTTCTCCCTTCTCTTGCATTTTAATCTGACTGATTTTTGTTGCTTTCTGATGACTATAAAAACATGGCTTTTGAAATGTACTCGGATTTGTCTAATTGTCTTATGGAGTAACAAGACAATTTTGCAACTCACGTGATCTGGGGCTATGTACTGATTCTAGATACAACTGAAGCTGAAAACTAGAAAGATAACCTTGAGGGATATTTTGATATTTGTGTGGTCTGACAAAAGAAGGTTGAAAGCTCGAGGACCTCCAATACATGACCTTAATACATTTACTAAGTTTTGAAGCTGCATGAGGCAAAAAGTCAAAGAGCCAAGCTGAACATTTTTACAGGGCAGAACTGAATCCTCCACAGAGATAGGTGGAAAAGCTATAGCCCAGTGCTAAACTAGTTCATTCCATAACTTCATTTAGCTAATCAAACCCTCACACTACCTGCCTAAACAGAGGAAAGAGGAATTTTCTTTTGTGGAAGTGAACATCATTTAAAATTTCTACAGTTTTTAAACACATACAATGTCTCAAATACAGTTAAAAATGATTACACGTGAGAAAAGGAATGGCCATAAACAACAATGAAGAGAAAAAATGGACAATAGAAACAAGCCCACAGATAATCCATATACTGATATTAGCCAACCAAGTCTTTAAAATAGCTATGACTGATATGTTTGAGGAGAGAAAGACAAAATAAGGAAAGGAAAATTTCAAAAGATATAGTTGAATCATAAACAATGACTTAATGGACAGCTTAGCACTAAAAATACAATATTTGAACTTAGGAACTCAGTGGATGACTTTAAAAGCAAATGGGACATAGTTGAAAACAGGGTTAGAAAACTGAAGACAAGTCAATAAAAGACACTCAGAATGAGACATAAGTAAAAATAATGGAACGGAAAAGTGCAGAAGAGGCATATAAAATGGTTAAAAGTTCTAGAATACATTGAATTGCCATCTTAGGAGAGAGAAGAGACAAAAGTTCCCAACAAATAAAAGATACCAACTCATATATTTGAGAAGCTTATTAGAGAACCCTAAAAAGATTTAAAAAGAAAATCCAGTACATTTAAATTGTGAGAATGAGAATGGGACAGGATCATACTTTAGCCAGCTTTGTATCTTTCAACATTGTGGGGGCCAAGTGAAAAGATGCTTAACAAATCTTTTTTAAAGTAATTGCTTCCTGCATAGCCTCCTACCACCACCACTATATTGGCAAATGTTTCTGTAGGAATTACACAACATGATTAAACCTGTGAATCAATTATCTCCTAGAATTGTGGAATGCTCTTATGAAAAGGGACCTTAGGAATCTTTTAGTAAAATAGTTTTAAATCGAACTTGGCCAGTTCCCAGGACTTTGATTTTGCGCAATTGAAGAGGGCAATGGTAGGAAATAATGACACTGTGCAGGTGGGCTCTGGGGCACCCATTCCTGCCTTATTCAAAGTTACACGGCTCCTATCAATTTTACTGTTTGCTCTCATATTTTATTTGAAAAAAGTATTCTTCAGATGAAAAAGGTATTGTGGAATTATGAATCTATTGCACATTCCCCCCCTTATATTACAGACAATATAATTGAGGCCTGAAGACACAATGCGACCTTCTCAAGGTTACATTGCTAATTAAAGGCAGAACAGAGACCAGATTAAGTGTCTCTTGAATTCAGGTTCATGGCCTCTTCTAATACATCATGCTACTTCTCCTCATCTAAATATTTATGCAAAAAGAGGTATTTTTGCAACATAATCATTAAGAACATGGTATTTTCCACCATGATGTTATTTGAATTTTTTTTTTTTTTTTCTGAGACAGAGTCTCACTCTGTTGCCCAGGCTGGAGTGCAGTGGTATGATCTCAGCTCACAGCAACCTCCACCTCCTGGGTTCAAGCAATTCTCCTGCCTCAGCCTCCCAAACCATGTTGGCCAGGCTGGTCTCGAACTCCTGACCTCAAATGATTCACCCACTTTGACCTCCCAAAGTCCTGGGATTACAGGCATGAGTCACTGTGCCCAGCCTGAATATTTATTTTGAACTCCTATAAACCCATTATCTTGCTCTAATAAACTAGACCTAGTTGAATGTCATTGTTCCTTCCACACTTTTCCTTTATTTCCATAATCTCCACCTATTTTTTCTCCTCCCTATCTTATAATTGCTTGAATGATGCGGCCATAAGCTTGCACCATCAATGTATGATTATGCCCTTCTTGGTTCATGATACTACTTCCTGATCTCACTTTTAAGTTCAAGTCTAGCTCAAGACCCATTTATTCTAAACATTTTCTGAATAGCATCACAGAGTAGTCTCTTGTTACTTAAAATTTTCCAAGTAGTTAGATACTTTTATATATTTGCCTTTATATTATCTTAAAATTAATACCTATTTCAAAAAAATTAATTAAATAAGCTCAACAAATACTTGAACAAAATTCAAAATTTATAGAAGGATACAGAATGATAGGTAAGTTGCCATCTCAGCCCTGTACTCTAGGCTACAAATTCATCTGTTAGGAGAGTAAGGATTTTCTGTGTGCACTTCTAGTGATAGTTTATATATATGACAGCACATAAAGAAATATTTTGCCTTTTATACACACAAATGGGAGTATACTTTAACACTGTTCTGCAACTTGCTGTTTTCATTTAATAACATTCTTAGACACAATTCCTTATTTATACTCACAGAGTTGCTTCTTCTAACGGCTGCATAGTATTCCATTGCGTGAATGTGTTGAAATAAATTTAACTTGTGTTTTATTAATGGACATTTAGGTTGTTTCCAATGTTTTTATATAGCAAGCAGTGCTGCAATGAATAACCTGCATTTCGCCCATAGATGAGAATGTCCTAGAAATGAAATTGTTACGGGCATTTTTGGATAGGTATTGCTAGAATGTTCTCCAAGGAGGTTATAAAAGTCATGAAAGCATCCTTAAAATGCTTGTAACAATTTATACTCACACTGTTGCTAACAGGTTGGTTATAAAACTTTTTTTATTTTAACCAATATGCTAGGTGAAAATAGTATCACACTAACGTGCATTTATCTTATGATGAGTGTACATGAGCATGTTTTTCCAAACATGTGCTTGTTCTGTTTCCTGTTCTTTTATTCATTTTCCTATTACATTGTAAATATTCTTCTTATTGACTTATAGGAATATTATATCTATTAAAAATTAGTCACTGTGATATAAGCAGAAAAAATATTTCTCAATTTGTTCTTTGTCCCTTGACATTTTGATATTATTTCATCATGTGAATTATTTTCACGTTTATGCAACAGAATTTATCATTTTTTAAATGGCCCCTGAGTTTTGATCATATGTAGAAATTTTCCACTCTCTGACTCTAAGATTATATAAATATTTTAAAAAGTCTATGCTTTCATTTAGTATTTTAATGATTTCATTTTGTAAGTTTTAGTTTGATCAATCTGGAATTTATTTTGCTGTAAGCTACGAGGTAGTGATACAGCTTTATTTTTTTCCAGATACTAGATGTGATTTTAAGGTTCTTTTTTTTTCTCTTTTCATCATGACTTTTCTATTAGGCTGTAACTTAAGTTCAGAAACTTACTTTTTTTTTTTTTTTTTTTTTTTACAATTGGCATGGTACTGAGCATAAGGTTGGTTCTCAATAAATGTTTATTGAACTGAAATGACACAGACCACATAGTACTATAATGATCAGCATCAAGAAATACATGGATGTTAGATCAATTTCATCTTATAACTTGCTTTTTTCAAGTTCAAATAAACAATTTAACTGATTCAATTTTTTATTTCCAGTTAAAGTTGAAATACTTATTTTCCATAAACAATTTACTTTCTCGAACATGCTTATTATTATTTGCATTTGTTATTTTCTCATCGGCAATATATATTTTTAATAGAGAACTGTCTGTAACTTGCAAAAATTAGTCAAAAAAGAAAAATTCAATCCAGGACAATGCAAATCGCCTAAGTTCCCTTAGAAAAATTTAGGGAATATTTTTTGTCTCTATGCTTATGTTACTTTCTCAGTATTCTCTCCAATATGTCTGCTACAAAACAGGGAAAACCCTGTTTTGAAAAGCAAACTTTATCTATTAGATAAAGAATAAAGAAATCATAATAAATATATGCTTTAATTAGAAAAAATGGCTTCATGAGTTAAAAAGAGACAGTAGTGACCATAAGTTACTAAAGTCCCTGGACAGCAGCCTCAACACCCATCAATATTTTATGCATGTTTTATTTGCCTATTTATTCCACAGTTCAATAAAAATTACAGGTTGCTATGGAAACATGAAAAATCACAGATACTTGCTCTACTCAGAGGTATAGCATTTCACTTTCTTAATGAAACACACACATCATAAGGGCTTAAGCCTTGTATTTGGTCATAACTTTTGGAAAGTAAGATTTGTTATAGAATGATCAGTTAGTTACTTTTGGTATTTGTACTGATTTAGCAAAAGTGCTAGAAGTATTACATGAAAAATAAAACATAAAAAAGCATAGATCTAGAATAAGGTGAGTAACATCTCTGTCTTCTTAACAGTATGAAGATATTCATTTATACTTTGAAGAATAGCATCTAGAATAAGACCTAGCTGTGGGTAACATAAGATTCTAATAAAAAGGGAAAAGACCGACCACTCGCTTTCTTTAGTAGAGGGGGCCAGAAGGGTTGATTTCATGAAACATAAAGCACCACCTTCCTTGAGCAGACATGTTTGGACTCTGCTGTGTTTTTCAGAATCCGTTCCAAGGGAACAAAAAATTCCACACCAAGATTTCCTGGTGCCCGCCACTGGTGCAAACATTACCTAGTGATGTCTGCACAAGTGTCAGAGAGGTGGAGAAATCCTTCAAATCTGTTAAATGTGGAATAAAGAGGAGAATAACTTGAATTAAATTTCTGTCCCCACTTGAAATAGACTCTGACTGTGCCTCTGTACCTGGCCCTGATTTTTGCATGAAAATATTCCTTTTGTCCCTATCTGGTGCTAGCCTTCAAAAAGGAATAGGGTTTAAAAAGCAGGAAATAATGTGAGATTTTAAGCAAACAGTTCAATATTCTTTTAGAATGCTCTCTGTATTCAAAAGCACTTTGATTTATATCTTTAGGAGTCTTTGAAACTGTACCTCTTTTAAAAGACCATCCCTGATTTTGGGTCTTTGTTCCTTTATGAGCTTTGTCCCTGATTTCTAATATAGAGACCCGAGAGGCATGTTGTTAAAGGAACGAAAAATAATTTTTACAAAGCCTGGCAAACTGTGTTAAATATGCTTTTGAAAATTAAGTTTAATATAAAGTTCAGTATAACCATCACCATTGAAAGTATTGTCTGTGCTAAATAACTCTTCCAATAAAAATATCCTTTGTTTTCCTGTAATGTAATTAAAAGTGAACCCAAAAGGGCAGCAATAAATCAAGGTGCACAAAAGCAGAAAAATATTATAATTAATATTTAACATAAGTTTTGATTGCTTTTAGAGTAAGTATTAAAAATATCAATTAGAATATATATTCAAAGTTTTCTTCCTTTCCCATTACACAGTGGAAGGGGCTATTTTTAATTCTGGATACTACACACCAAATAATACATAGCCCCTAATTAAATAAAAGGCTGCAATTGAATTGAGAGTTTCTGCTGATGTCATACATAATGAGAGCACAGCTCCAGCTATGAATGAATGGCAGCCGAACCCTGAGAATGAATTACAATGTTAGCATTCAATCAGAGACTAGGTATTGTTATTTGTAATAGATGTAAAATGATTATTATTATTTTTAAATACAGACAAAGGAAAGAAAATTTGAATTCAAAAATCTGAGACTAGGAGGCAAAAAGATTAGAAAGTATGTGATTAAAGTGAATACACTGTATTGGAAAATGAAATGTACAAATTTACCAGTGAATAATTGCTTTATATATTATATGTAGATAAATAGCTAGGTATAACCATATCCATATCTATGTGGGAATAGATGTGTGTGGAAAGCCTCTAAAGAGAATTAGACTTTCAGTTTGCAGGCATTTATTTAAAAATATTAAAAAGGAACTTATGATATAATGAAAGGGTAAAATGGTATATATTTAACTTATCTAAGATCTGCACAAGTGCTATGATTTACACCTCTATCAGAATATATCAAAGACTTTCTTTCAGAATCTTATTTTCAGAGACACATTTTAATCTCTGCATATGATGAATTAAGTATGTAAATCTAATATAGCTAATTATTTATTGTGGTTGAGTATTGACAATATGCTTTACTCAGTATAAGGTATGGAAAATAACATGTTTTCTGCCCTAAATGCTTTAAAGCTAAAGTAGACAACGTCTTCACTGCTTTCCTTTTTTCCCCAATTCCTACTTTCTATGTCAGATTATCACTAGAACACAGGTGTTTGAGAAGTAATTCCTAGTACTCATCTTTTCTTCCCCAAAACTTTTACTGGCCACTCCTCCTGTCTTATTGCCATGTGGGAAAAAATATCTTCAGTATAAGATACATTTAACTCTAGAACAAAAGTATGGACATTACATTTAAAGCACCAAGACAGACATAAAGTCTGGAAGTTTTGAGGGAAACTGGTTGGCAGAATAGAAGTTTTGAGACAATTTTAGAAAATAATTAATTAATTAATTAATATAAGATTAGGATGCTGTTTGGTCAACATGAGGAAAAGTAACACAACGAGAAGGTAATATACGGAAAAATTCCTTTAGTTCTGTAGAACTAGTGTTTCCAGGTTGTGATATTCATTATTTGAAAATATTACTAGGGTAACGACTTGGCTTACTAGGATTCAGTTACCTGTCAATATCACCAGTATAGAACATACAAATTAGGACAAAAGCAAAGTTTCCTGAATAGTCAATTTCTCTACTATAAGTCAGTAACATTCATGCCATATGTTCTCAAAGTTTAATATGTAAGAAATCACCTTTAGTAGCTGTTGAGAGCATACACTCAAGACTTCGGCACTCTTCTTAGTTGTGTGACCTTGGAAAATTTCCCTACCCTTCTATGTTTCAGTGTCTATAAAGTGGAGATCTTAATACCCACCTCTAGCATGGTAAGTTTAAATTAGTTAATATATGTGGAAGCTTAGAGCAGTGCCTAGTCTGTTCATATTAATCATTAAATAGGTGTTAATTGTGTTAATACTGTTATGTTAATAATATAAATAGGTTAATAAGTGTCAATTATGTTAATATTAAATAAGTGCTGAGGAAATGAAGTGGTATCCCATTGATTTATCTCCAGTTTTTTTATTAAAAAAAAAAACAAACCTTATTTCAAAATAATTTCAGACTTACAAAATTATTGCAAAAAGTGTAGAAAATTTTCCCTCATTCTGTGTCTGTTAACAATAATATCTTATATAACCACAACACAATTATCAAATCAGGAAATTAACATCATACAATGTTATTAACCAAACTAGAGGCCCTTTTCACATTTTACCAATTGTCTGATTAATGTCCTTTCTTCTCACCCAGGATTCCACATTGCATTTGGTTATCGTGTCTTCTTAGTGTCCTCCAATCTGGGACAATTCTCTAGGCTGTCTTTGTCTTTCATGACAGACATTTTTGAAGAATATTGGTTAGTTATTTTGTAGAATGTCTCTGTATTAGTTTCATATCACTGCTGCAACAAATTACTATAAATTTAGTGGTTTAAAACAACATAAATTTCTTCTTTTACTGTTATAGAGGTCAGAAGTCCAAAATAAGTCTTATGGAGGCTAAAATCAAGGTGTCAGCAGGGCTGAGTTCTTTTCCAAAGCTCTAGGGGAGAATCTATTTCTCATTTTTTCCAGCATCTAGAAGGTGCCCACATTCCTCGGCTTGTGGCTCCATGTCCCTGTAACCTCTCCTTCTGTCATCACATCTCCATCTCTGACTCTGACCTGATACCTCCCTTTGATAAGGATCCTTGTGATGACATTGGGCTAAGTGCGTTAATCAAGCAAAATCTTCCCATCTCAAGATCCTTTACATAATTATACCTGAAAAGCCCCTTTGCCCTGTAAAGTAACATATTCACAGTTTTCAGGAATCAGCATGTAGGCATCTTTAGGGGACCATGATTCTACCTACCACAGTATCAATTTGAATTTGTCTGACATTTCCTCATATTTGAGTACAAGGTATACATTTTTTTGGGTGTAACAACAGAAGTGATATTGTACCCCTCTCAGATCATTATGCTGCTTTGCTTTTTTTTTTTAAGATACAAACAAGAAAGATTTACAATCCTTGAACCCACAATTCTAAAATTGGAAAAGCTCTGAAAATCCAATTTTTTCTCTCTGCAAATTCAGCACAAACTCATTTGGCAGCAAAACCTGACCTGAGCCAGCATAAGTCCACTTATACTTTTTATTTATTTTACTTAGTGGGAATAGTCATATGTTTTCCGGCAGAGTTACGTGTTTGATCATGAGGTGTTGCCCGCAACTGTACTGAGGGAGGTTGGGGGGATACATTATGTAATGTACACTTCTTCCACTAAAGTACTTCTGTAAATCTGAAGAATCCTGAAACATATTAGCTCAAGGGTTTCATATGCAGGACTGTGGACCTATATATTTGAGCACAATTTAAAGAAGATCTTTGTTGAATAGAAAGTATATCACATAATTCCATTATTTAAAATGCTAACTTGTCCACTTGAAAAAATGCAACAACAAATGAATACATATATGATGTTCAAATGGTATGAACTAAGTGAATTGCTAAATTAACTGTTATGGGCATTCTTTGACATTGAAAAAGTGAGTATTGCCTCAAGAAAATGTACCAAGTTCTAAGAGCTATCTTGTGTCTTTTACATATTTTTTCTAAACGAAACCACCAAGTCACTAAAATATCTTTATAAATATTCTATTTTGGAAAAAATATATAAATATATAAGACAACTGTGACTGATACAATATCGCTTATAGAACATGCCATAATTCAGTTTTGTAAATTTTTAATTATAATTTTTAAATTTTCATTTATTTTGTTTTCATTACTAATTGGACTCAGCAAATATGATTGACAAAAAGTAAATCATGTATTTAATCTTCTTCTAAGCTTACTTTTAAATTTATGGAGGAGTCAATAATTTCAATTTTATTAATCTCAAAATGCACCTCTGAAGATCAAAAGCAATTTTATAGAAAACATTAAAAAATTACAAGACCATGTCAGGCACATTGGCTCATGCCTGAAATGAGAGGCTGAGGCAGGAGGATCCCCTGCAGCCAGGATTTTGAGAACAGCCTGAGCAATATGGTGAGACTCTGTATCTACAAAAAATTAAAAAATTAGCTGGGTGTGGTGGCACGTGCCTATAGTCCCAGATACTCGGAGGCTGAAGCAGGAGGATCACTTGAGCCTGGGAGGTTGAAGCTGCAGTGAGCAGTGCTTGCACCACTGCACTCCAGTCTGAGTGATGAAGTGAGACTCCGTCTCACAAATTTAAAAAAAGAAAAAAATCATAAAACCATACTGAAAAAAATACATTTTGCAGAAAATACTAATATCAGCCATGTTTCTCCAAGAAGCAGTGCCTTCTTTTCATAGAATATAGTATTTCAGGACTGTATTGCTACTCATTATTCCTAGATCTTTCCAGTAGAGCTAAAAAATACATTCTATTTATACACACAGCTGTACCCATATAGAATATTATATATTAAAATATTATTATGACAATATATAATATTTTATAGTATATCAAATATATTATCCTTAAATATATAATTCATTCTCTCTGAGTTATTATATATTTAAATATTATACTTAAGTATTAATAAAATATTAAGTATATACTCTATATAGAGACAAAGAGAATAACTACACTCAGATATTTTTTATACATATAAAAGATAGAATGCCTCATGAGTTCATATACATGATTTCCATTTCTAATCTAGGGCTATAGACTTTCTTAACTTTTGGTCTATTACTTCTTACATGCAGAGAATCCTGGAATCTTAATTCTGGTTCTCAAGGACATGGGAATGATAGAATTGGAATATTCCATAATTACTCATTTGCTTTACCCCACATTGCAAATGCCACTGTCACAGAAGAACAATACTAATACTACCACCACCAATTATAGTTACAGAAACAGGTAAGTAGTTTTTTGCAATAACTCTCCCATTCTTCTTCCATTTCTTTAGAGTTGTACTATGTCTACATTGTTATAGCATGTCATTTTAGTTCTACAAGTACATATACACGTATTCACAAGAGTCTTCTGTTGATGTCTCCCTGGTCATTCTGGTTGTCAGAAACTGGTTGTCTGGCTGCTGTACAGATGTCTGTAACAGACAGATCTGGTGGTTTTTGTTGTTTTGTCCTCATCTTCTTACATTTTGGGGCTTGTGTTGTTACATTGTCACTTAGGCTTATTGTGAATACTGTCTGTAGGGTTCTGGTTTTGCTGTCTAGTTGCTATGTTGTTTCTATATGGGAGTTGGGGAAGATTTCAAAACCACACTGCCCTTACAATGGACATCTTCAAATTCTGGCCTTGGTGTTTATGATGCATTATTTCATTTAATCTTTACAACAAACCTAGTAACCAGTCTTAATGCCCCTACTTTACAAACATGAAAATTGAGGTCTCATATATGGTAAGTACTGATCTAAGATCAAATAGCTAATTGCTAATGGAAAAACTATTTGAGCTCAGGTCTATCTTATTCTGTAGTCCATACTCTTAGCTCCTATCCTGCACTGCAATAGTTTCATACATGACATAAACATTGTCTTATTATCAGATAGTCTAGGGCCTTACAGCTTTTGAATCGGCTAAGCTTTTCAAAGAAATGTTTCAATGCACTCTCCAAGTTGCAATAATCTTATAACACTATATATATAATTGCACGCATACACTATTTTCTTTCAGAACTTTTTTGTAATCACTAAAGCAATTTCCATTGGATTATTTTTTAAAACTACTTCATGAATGTTTTATGTTACCAGAAAATAGACTGCTTTCAGAAAGCCTGTACTCGATACTAATAGAAAGTATCATTTGTGGACAGAGAACAAGATAAATGGTCAGAATTCCTAGGTTTCATTCTTGATTCTGTCATCAGCATACCGTGTGGCCTCCTGAAAGCCCATTTAGTCATATGATTATAGGCTCCTTCAACACTGACGTTAATTCACTCCTGCAAAGTTAGTCTCTGGTATCTAATGTCTTTCGACATCATCTTGAGACAATAGTTGGAGCAAATATGATAAGGGGTACATAATGGATTATGTATCGATGACATAAAGGAGGCATGCAAAATAAGCAGTGGAAAATAAATTCTAAGGAAGTATGACAATAAAGGGATTGTTTCGTTCCCTTCAAGAAGAAAGAAAAAAGGCATTTTTATCTTCAAAACTCCATTCATAGACAAGAGTTTCATCAATGAACTAATTTCTCGGATAATTTTGGTTGGAATCTGAGATGGATTTTTATGCATGAGAAATTTTCATGGAAAATACCCTGTTTGCAACTTCAAATTTATGGTTTGGCAACAAGAGTGCGAAAAAAAAAAAACCAAGGTTACAGAGGAGGAACTGATTTTAAATTTATGTCTATAATATATAGATATTTTGCTCCTTAGGAGCCGAGCAGTGGACTAAATGTTAAAAGCTAAAACTGTAGAAAAGGCCAGGGAACAGTGGGGATGCTCAAGCATTTTGCCTTCAAAGTCTTGAATTTTCATGGAGCTGTTCTGTATACGTGTAATGACAATAAAAGGTAAATTCATGCTCTGAAATCTTCCTCTTCTCCCCCTCACCCACCTCAGAAACATGTTTCTTAAAGCCTGTGTTTTAGAATTACTATTCAAAATTCTTTCATTAATAACATCTGTCTGTGCCCAGTTATATAGAATAAGGAGACAAATCAATCTCTTTGGTTTAGATTCTTTCAAAGTGACCTAAAACCTTTATCACACTAAGGTTTTGCCTAGGTACACATGGGGAGCAGACGTGGAATAAGAGATAGCCAACAGGTGCAACGCCTAAGAGAAAGCAAAGGGCTCAGAGATCATTTGAACTCCGCCTTGTAATGCAGCCTGTCAGATGAACTAGCCATCCTTGACTTTTCGTCTTCATTGCAAGCTCACAGTCCAGAAAACATCCCACCTAATAAGATGAAAGTTTTAAAGTGTTTTTATTCTAAGTATATGAGAGGAAAAAATAGTAATAGAATCACTTCACTTCATGAATATGGCAAACCATGTTAATTCATTATAATTTGAGGCTAATTATGTGTGGATGACACTGAATAGCAGTAATTATTTTAGATCCAAATCACAGTGTCTTCAAGCTAGAAGACAGCCAGGGAGAACAAAGCCTATACTAAGATTTCTAACTGGCTCATACAGACAGTTCAGTGCTCCTCTGAGACAACTTTTCAGTGTCTAAAAGTTTAGATGCTCCTGGGTTGTAGTGTGGTGGGGATTAGGTGGGAGAACAAGAGAATATCTTGACCTCTTCCTCATTTAAAAAAAAAAAAATTCGTCCCATCCTTCTGTATCTTGACATTTCTTATCTTCATTTCTTTCCTTAATATCACGTAGAAAATGCTTGCATCTTAACCACTTGATTGTTGCAGTTTAACATTTCTAGGCAGTGTTACAAATAAGTACATCTCAACTTTAGTTATGTAATCTCATTAAATTTAGAACCAGCGTGTCACATGGAAGAAAATGAGCAGAACAAGGCCACAGGATACTAGAGAGGTACCTGCTGATGAAATGTGAGCTTGGGTAGAACTTTGAACACTGTATCTGCTTAGAAAGCAGCTAGATGGGTATTATGAAGTTCCCAGGAGCCAAATATTCAACAGAATGATAAAAGATGACACAAAATAAGGAGAGGAAGAGTAAAATCATTTCTTCTAGAGCTGGCTGTTGTTTGTAAAATCGAGTCTTCGCCACTAAAATTCCGATGTAATATTTCCATAGGAGATATAATATTTCCATAGGAGATGCAGCTTTCTTTCCACTGGGACATTGCCCCTTATTCACATTGCTGTGTCACTGTGGGATTAATGGTTATGAATTACTGAAATAGACACACCATACTGGGTGACATCTTTAGCCCTATAAAGGAGTCAGAGTCATATATGAAAAAGTTCCTCCCCTTAAGAAGTTTGCAATATAATAGTAAAATAAGGCCAGTTTATTAACCTAAATTATCATGCAAACCAAACGTCAAGTGTCTTAAACGTAAGATAAAACAAAATCATATGGAAGCTGAGAGGTGAAGATTAAGTCTACTGCGAGCATTTTTCCTCTCAGTGGCCTGGAGGGATATTATTTACTCAGAACGGCACTTAATTCCATGTTATTCTATGTTGCTAATGTGAAAGAGAGACAAAACATAATGACTCTCCCCTATTTCTCTTTCTTTGCCTTGAAAGGTAGATTCTTTGTCCTGTGCAGCTCCAGAGATCTTTCCGTGTTGATCTGGATTTAATCGTGGAAATGTGGAGTGAAAGACAGAAGAGATGTCTGGGGGCAAAATGCCCTACAAAAGGAAGAGCATAGAGATCCACATGGAAACTGTTGCTAAATGGTCTATATTTTGCTCTCTAGAACTTCTCATTTCCTGTTCCAGATTGGGAACACTGGGACACACAGTTTACTATTCCAATACATATCTCTTGCTCCTAATGGTTCGGTGTCAGATTTCTGTTGCTTTTGAGACTGACAGCATGGAACACAGGGCATTTAGGTGGGTGAAAACCTAGATTAAGTGGATTTTTAATATCTTGATGGCACTGGATGTTCAGAGTTAGAAGAGTCTTTGGAAAGTGTAACTATTGCAGCCTTTTTCAATTTTTTCTGCAGAGTCCTAGTGTCTAAGGCAGGTTATGAGTAGGTGGGTGGAGACATAAGGAGGAGGTTATGTGGGCTGGACTCTGGGATCCTGCCCTCAGTTCTACCAGAGCTTATGAATTTGGTTTTATCTGTTTTATATACTAGGGTTCCAGATAAGATAATTGAAAATAAAGGCACTATGGCTAAAAAGGAAATATTTTAATACTATCAAGTTCAACCAGAGAAGTCACAGTGGTTGAGTGAGCTGAGACTCGATCTCACAGTTAGTTCCCTTTTGACTGCCCATGACTGCTCTTTCATGTGCATCCTCAAATAAGAAGGTGAGCTGCCTGAAGATATGTAGGGAATTAAACTACGTTCAAATGATCAGCTCTGGATTCATTGGTTATGTTTAATAGTAGCATCCCTGTTATCACCAAGTGCTATGTTTTCTGTGTGTTTGACTACAGCAAAGGGCTATACACATATTTGCTGAATCATATGGAGAGTGTTTGTGCATCCATACCTGACTAATTAAATGCAAAATTTTATTCTTCTCTTGCAAGGATGAATCTCCTTGCAATGGGGCTGCACCTTTAACCCTTGAATAACTGCTTCTGCCTTTTCATCAAGAGGTCTCTGAAGGACTGCCAGCCATTTCAGAGGAAAGCCACATTTGCCTTCTTTACTGGAGTACTGAGTCTTGGAACAACAAGATCCATTTTTGTCAGATACCTCATGATTCCCCATCATAGAGAAATACAGTATGATCCCTGACCTCATCAACAAGAATGCTGCACCAGCTACAGAGAAAAAGACAGGGTAGAGAAGAGTAGTATTGGTAAAAGAGATGAAAATGGGAGCAGTGATTAGCTTGTTCCTAAGACACAATCTCAGAGATAAAACCTTAATGTTCAGTCCTTATCTACTGTTCCTTTAAATGGTATCCTTAGATATGGCCACCAAGAACACCCATCCAAAATAATCTGGTAATCTGTTTAGGTTTGGTGAATTACAATCCCAACAACACCAACAATCAGTATCCTGAGAGGCTGACAGGGTTCCTGACAGTGTTCTAAGCATTTCATTTTCATTTTCTCTTGGGTGTCATGTAGCAGAAAATAATCAGATATCATCCATTTCTCTTCAAGCTTTCCATTTAGGTGAAGAGAATAAAATAAATACAAGGGTAGTTCTATGATAAAATAGCCCATAGATCTTGGAAAAACCATAGCCCACAGAAATGAAGAGCTTTGTGTTAGCATCCATGAAATTAACAAGTTTGAAGAAAGGACCACCGCACTGAAGAGCAGAATTCATAGTGTCACAAAATAGGTCGTGACATACCATTCCCTCTGTTCCCTTAAAAATGTCAGCTTTTCCATCAAGTCACAATTTCATCAAGCATTCATTGTACTTTAAATTTCATATATTGTATATAACTATTCAAAAAGTCCAGGTCATGTGTTAACCATAAAACATTTCCTTAGTTAAAGGCAAGTTAGGAACATCATGTATTAGAAGACACAGACCTTTAAGTACAAGAATTAAATATGAATACTTAATTTTTGATGACTTTCATAGGTGATTTTTTATCTAAAAATAGGATAACATATTTTGAGAACAAAATTTATTTCATTAACAGTCATGTGTAGTTATAACATTAAAACATTCAAATTATAACTAGAAACATAAACGTTTTTAGATTTTGCGGAAAGAGAATTTTTAAATGATTTTTTTACATAAATATTTAGTTGCTGGCATAAAGGCTAAAGTATTAGAAGCCAGGGGGAAGGAAACTGTAACAGTTTTAAAGGTAACAATAGGCTCAAAATATAAAAAAGGACCAATTCAGCTGGTTTAAAAAAAGAAAAGAAAGCACAATAGCTCAACAGTAAGTTCACCTATTATATAATTACAGGTTTTGTATACAAGTGCAGACAAGCAGACAGAATAAAAACCTCCTCTAGGAAATCCAAAAAACTTGGCAGGTCTGTCCAGGTGGGATGTGATGCTGGTACCAACAACAAAAAGAAATAGACTGTAACTAGGGCTTGGCCTAAGTCTGAATTTGGCTTCTCTTTGCTAAACAGCAGTTTGCTGCAAAACTCGGGGAAACAAAGGGAAAATGGAAAGTGTGAGAGAATGAAGGCATAGAGCTCAGGTAACTAAAAAAGGATGTTGTCAATCACAGGCTTTGCCAGGCAATGTTTTTGCCATCACTTCTGAGGACAACTCACTTGAGATCTTTCAAGAACTTCTGAAGACGGGTATTTCATAAACAAAGCTCTTCATCAGAAGGCAAAGGAGGAGACAAATAGAACTGTTTTTAGAACACGAAATGCAGTAATTATATACAATCCATAGATGTGTCTTATACTTATAGAAGCCCAGGTTTGATTGGGGTCATGGAGATGGATGACCCCAGACTTTCGCAGAATGCTTATCTTTCACCCTGTTGTTTTGCACACTGTTACTTGTTATCTATGGAACTCAAAAGACAATCAATTCAGCAATTCCACATCTGAGTATATACCCCAAATAATTCAAAGCAGGGACTTCAAGAGATATTTGTATACACTCATGTTCACAGCAGCATTGTTTACAATAGCCAAATGGTGGCAGCAACCCTAGTGTCTATCAACAGATCAAAGGATATACAAAGCATGGTATATACATACAGCAGAATATTATTCAGCCCTTAAAAGGAAGGAAATTCTGACACATGCTACAGGAATGAACCTTGGGGACATTATGCTACATGAAATAAGCCAGTCACAAAAGGACAACGTTTTATGATCCCACTTACATGAGGTTCATAGAGCAGTCAAATTTGTAGAGACAGAAAGTAGCATAGAGGTTGCCAGGGCTGAGAGGAGTGGGGAAAGGAAAGTTAGTGTTTAATGGGTACAGGGTTTCAGTTTAGCAAGATGAAAAGAGTTCTGTGGTTGGGTGGTGGTGGTGGTTACACAACAATATGAAGGTACTTAATGCCATTGAACTGTAAACTTTAAATTAATTAATTAGTTAATTAATTATTTATTGAGACACAGTCTCCATCTGTCCCCCAGGCTGGAGTGTCATGGTGCAATCTCGGCTCACTGCAATTTCTGCCTCCTGGGTTCAAACAATTCTCATGCCTCAGCCTCACAAGTATCTGGGATTACAGGCATGCACAACTACACCTGGCCAATTTTTTGTATTTTTAGTAGAGATGGGGTTTCACCATGTTGGCCAGGCTGGTCTTGTTCGAACTCCTGACCTCAAGTGATCTGCACACCTCAGCCTCCCAAAGTGCTGGGATTACAGGTGTGAGTCACCGCATGTAGCCAACAGTACACTTTAAAATGGTTAAGATGATAAATGTTACGTTATATGTATTTTATCACATTTTTTTAAAATCAAGTATTTGGGGGCATAGAGAGGAGGGTCTAATGCCAGACAGAGGTGGGACCAATTAGTGACTGATTTCACACAAACTATAGCACGTGCTGTCAGAACCTTGCCCATAGCCCTTTGGCCAGTTACCATCTTTCCTTGTCAATCTGAATTCCAACTGCCAGCACCAGCACCTCTTTGCCTGACAGATTGCAATGAAGCTGCTGGAACCTGATTTTCCTGAGCATGTAGCAGACCAGGCATGTCAGGGCATTAAACCCTCTAGGGAAGTCAATGGCTGATAGGAACTGGTGTACGAATATTCCAGTTCCCTCACTACTTAAATGGAGTGGATAACTGTGAAGCATGTGTTTTATACAGTGTCCCAAGTTCCATAGCAGAATTAAGCTCTTATTTCCATTAGAACTTGCTTAATGATGCACCTTTATTGGCTTTTTCCTTTCCTTTTTTGTGATGGCTAATTTTTGTATCAACTTGGCTAGGCCACTGTACCCAGATATTTGTTCAAACATTATTCTTGATGTTGGTATGAAAGTATCATTTAGATGAGATTGGCATTTGAATTAGCAGACTTTGGGCAAAGGAGATTACCTTCCTGAATATGGGTGGGCCTCATCCAATCAGTTGAAGGCCTTAATAGAAAAAGACTCTTCTGCCCTGAAGAAGAGGAAATTATGCCAGCAGGCTGCCTTCATACTTGAAATGCAATGTTAATTCTTCCCTGGGCCTCCAGCATGCCAGCCTATCCTGTAGAGTTTAGACTTGCATCTCCACAATTGTGTGAGGCAAATCCTTAAAATAAACCTCTCTCTCTCTCTCTCTCTCTATATATATATAATATATAAAATTTGTGCGTATATGTGTATATATTATACATATATACATATATATGCATATTTTCTGCTGCTTTGGAGAATGCTAAT
This sequence comes from Gorilla gorilla gorilla, assembly GCF_029281585.2. Taxonomy (NCBI): domain Eukaryota; kingdom Metazoa; phylum Chordata; class Mammalia; order Primates; family Hominidae; genus Gorilla; species Gorilla gorilla. The sequence goes on along the minus strand of NC_086017.1, from coordinate 80,453,185 downwards.
ACATTTTCCTATTCCTGTGCCACTGTTCTCTGAATACTTTTCCATTTAATCTATATTTGCCCTTGAATCCTTGACTTAGAGCAGTGGTTCTCCCTCCACAGCACATTTGGCAATGTCAGGAGACATTTTTGATTGTTATAGGAGTGGGTCTAGTGGGAAGAGGCCAGGATGCTGCTCAACACCCTATAATGTACAGGACAGCAGCCTCCTACATGAAAGACTTACCCAGCTGATATGGTTTGGCTGTGTCCCCACCCAAATCTCATCTTGAATTGTACTCCCATAATTCCCACGTGTTGTGGGAGGGACCTGGTGGGAGATAACTGAATCATGGGGGCGGTTTCCCCATACTGTTCTTGTGGTAGTGAATAAGATCTGATGGTTTTGTCAGGAGTTTCTGCTTTTGGGTCTTCCTCATTCTCTATTTACCTGATGCAATGTAAGATGGGACTTGCTCCTCCTTGCCTTCCACTATGATTGTGAGGTGTCCCCAGCCATGTAAAACGGCAAGTTGAATTAAACCTCTTTCTTTTGTAAATTGCCCAGTCTCGGGTATGTCTTTATCGGTAGCGTGAAAACGGACTAATCCACCAGCCCCAAATGTCAACAATGCTGAGGTTGAAAAATCCTGATTTAGCACTGGCTTCTGGGGAAACCCAAATAAAGGCAGGGATTAAAATGAAAAAGGTAGGCCAGGCGCGGGGGCTCATGCCTGTGATCCCAGCACTTTGGGAGGCCGAGGTGGGCGGATTACCTGAAGTCAGGAGTTTGAGACCAGCTTAACCAACATGGAGAAACCCCATCTCTACTAACAATACAAAATTAGCTGGGCGTGGTGGCACATGCCTGTAATATCAGCTACTCGGGAGGCTGAGGCAGGAGAATTGCTTGAACCTGGGAGGCAGAGGTTGCGGTAAGCTGAGATCGCACCATCACACTCCAGCCTGGGCAACAAAAGCGAAACTCTATCTCAAAAACAAACAAATAAACAAACAAAAAGGTAAGTGTTGCTGAATTAGGAAGACGTTTTAGAATCAGGGTTACTAAAGTCTGCAAAAACACACAAAAAAACTTAAATACATGCAGATGTTGGGTGCAAGGCTATTAAAAAACCAGGAGTGTTGTGCTAACTCAGAGGTGCTTAAGTGGCGCCTTTAATTTGGCAGTGCCACAAAATGGGAACAAAACCCTCTGGGATTTACCTCTATGTGGTCAGTTGTCACAATAAGAAATCAGGATTAAAGAAAGGCCTAATAAGATGGTTGATGGTAGACAGATTCTCCCTGGGTGTTATGATACTGTACTAATGTGATTTGTGCCCAAACCCCAGCATCTCAGAACACAGGATTCAAATTCATGTCTCAGCAAAAAGGCTGATTATTTAACATCATTAAGTTTTGGGAGGGTTCTCAAAAGGTCATTCCCCTCAGCCTGCCTTGCCAGGAAATCTCTCTTCAGTGTTACCTGTCAAGTCTGTTATTTCTTCTGGGAGACGCCATTTTCTTCCATCGCCTGGATGGTTTCAAGTTCTCTCGGTGTGTGAATTTAACAGGCACTGTAGGGTGTTACAATATCTGTTCCTCACTATCTGTGTGTTGTTCATTTTCAGACAATCCAATTGCAGTACTTGCCTTGGCGTATTTGATAATGGAGCTGGATCCAGGGCAAAAAAGCAGGGCCAGCAGTTAGTGAGAAAATAAGTGAGAGTCAAGGAGAAGCCTCCAAGAAAACGTTTCTGGCTGCTTTGCTAATGCTTGGATTGATTTGATGCAGAGATATTCTTGGAGAGTTTTGATTATTAATGTGCCTAATTCTACAGTCTCCATGTAGGAGGTGGGTACTTCTCTAGCATAGGATCCTCTGAAGGTTCCCAGGGTAGGATCAATGGTAACCTAGCCTCTTGCCCCATACAATATGTTGACTAGAACATCTCCGACTCAAACTCCAATTGTGCCACTGAAAATGCCAGAAACTATTCTGGGGCTGTAACAATAGCTTCTGTGCCACCTGACTCTATTCCAACATAAGAACAGCACAGAAGCGTATCAGAACCTGTAGTTTTATAGGTAACATTTGAAAAAAAATATGAAAAGGAAACAGTCAAACATTATATTTAGCATTGAAAGCTGTGAGCTGAGACCCTTGTACTGAAAACCAATTGGTTTAAATTCTAATTTTATCTCTGTTGTGAATTATAGCCTGGAAGTGTTACTGAATTCCACTGGGCCTTAGTTTCCTCAATGTAAAAATCAGGGTGTGAGCAGGAATGGGTTCAAGCATCCTCCCAGCTCAAATATTCTGTAATATCTCAGCAAAGTAGGGGAAGTCAGACTTTCTATCAAAAATATTGTTTTCAAAATATTAATCTGTTCCACAAACCACTTGATCAATCACAAAAACACTGCTGCAAGACAAAAAACATGGGAGAGGTAACTTTGACCATGTGGGGTTGATTTATGATTAAATCAATAAGTACCTTGCAAAAAACACATTAGAGAAACAGTTTCTTTAAGCCAGCAAAATATATAATGTCTACGAAAAAATGATTGGCACGGCCCTCTGCGAGAGGGGGAGATTTATGGTTACCACCATGAGAAGCTTACAATGATGCTCTTTGAGATCCAGAAAGCAGACAGTATTGTTTATGAACATGCTGTATGTAAAAATTATAAGTTGGTCATTGTCTCAGTTTGGGTTCCCCAAAAGCAGACCCTAAGATTAGAATTCGAATGCTGGCAGTTTATTTAGGATGTGATACCAGGATACAGAAGAGGGGAAGTGAGAAGAGTGAGACAGGAAACAGAGAAAAACAGAGGAGACACCAGTAAGTGGGAGCCACAGTGGGAAGCTAGCTTCCAGTCTCCCAGGGAAGATTCTGAAGAATCGCATAAGATTAGAACTCATGATTGACTCACTGGAGGACAGGAAGCATTTGGGCATTTCTTTTCTGAACCTCATTCTTCTTTGGTTGAAGGTTGGTCCAGGGGTCATCAACACACCTGCAATTCTATGTTGTGCCTATTTATCTGCCACCTTGCTCTCCCTGCCACTCTCTCATGGCTTCAAAGGAAGCAAAATGGAGAGAGCTTTGGCACACTCTTCTTCTGAGACATTTGCAAGAAAGAACTGCCTACCACACAGTGGCCTTGAAATCAGGCGGGCCAAGCAGACTCAACTTGGTGCATAACAAGTGCCACACTTATTTGAATCAGATACAGTGCATTTACATCTTAATTCAGCTAATGGGAGATAACTACGTGTGCAAAATATTTTGTAAACCTATATTGCTAGTTAAGACACTGACTAGAAAAAATGATCTATAATACCAAATAAAAATATCTATCAAGGAAGTGGGTTTGGAGAAGCGAAAGGGAAGCTGCCCATGGGGGGATGGGAATCCCCGTTCTGGGCATTGTGGCCAACAGCAGGGAACATGAAGCCAGGCCTCTGTTCTGTTTTTGTGTCATAACTACATCATCATTAAGAGCACTGGAGAAGCATGAGCCAGCACCAAATAGCCAATTACTGACCTTTTCACTTCTTCCTACTAATCCATATATTTTTCCCCTCTGGATTTAAATAACTTCAAAAGAGGGAGAAACAACAAACATACTTAGAAAAGCCATAAGCCTCATTCATGATATATTTTTATTAGTCTTGGACAAATGTACCTTCTAAAGAATAAACTTGAAGAGCCCCAATTTGGACCTTGATATTCCAACTCCCAAACCTTGAGAGGGGGATGGAGAGTGTTTTATTCAATTGGATGTAAAAATGAAAACCTCATGACTTTATTCACTCATCAAGCCCATTTTGACACAAGAAACAGAGTCCCACTCAAGCTACAGTTAAACAAATGGGATTTAATGATACAACACAGATATGCATCCTCTCAAAACACTTGGACTTCACAAGAAATGGAATCAGAAACTGAAAATTTAGTAATCGATGTTTCTCTATTTATTAGGGGCTGTCCCTCTTTCTCTCCTGCTCTCTGCCCCAAGATTCTTCTATTGATGCTTATTCTAGGGCCCCAGATAACCTTCATCCATAACCTTCCAGCTCTATAACTCTTTAAGAAAAACGATACATATCAGATGTACATATCTTCCGGGTCCACGTGATAATTTGATACATTTGTCTAATCAAATCAGGGTAATTCTAGTAACTCTTTTCAACCAAGAATTTCCTATGTTTCTTGATGACCAATTTTTCAACAGACGAAGCCATTGGGTCCATTCCAATACACACTAGATAACGTAAGCCATAAAGTGTCAGAAACTACATAGACAGGTCAAGTTCCCACCCTTTGTTCAACCAGCTTTTGCAAGGGGCAGGGTCACAGAGACCACAACACACCAAGTACGGCTGTGGGCAGGGCGGATCCCTACAGAAGACGTGTGTAAAGTTAGTGGCAAATCTACCTTATCTAGGACTTTCAGAATAGCCTGTTAGAAACCAGATAGCACACTCTCACAAGCACCCTGCTTGTGACCAGAATTATACTACTTGTGAAGAATTATGTTACTTAATATTCTTGTGAAGAATATTAAGAATATTATTACTTAAATTCTTGTAAAGAATTATATTACTTAATTTTCTATGCTAGAATCACATGGAGGTTCCTGGAGGTGGTACACCCAGGGAGGGCATGGAAGCCCTGTGTCCCTACCTCCACACTTCAATCTATGTATCTCTTTATTGGTATTCTTTGTAATATCCTTTACCACAAACTGGTCATTGTAAATGGCTGACTAGAGATGCCAGATGTCAGTTCTCCTCAGAAAGAAGATCCAAAGTTACAGGCGAATGATCATGGTCCAAGTGGAAAGCTGATAGAAGATGGTTTGTACCTGTGAGAGAACCCACGGGAAAAGGCTTGGACACAGAAAAAGAAGGCAGCAAGAGTCTGGCAGAGATTGACCCGGAGGAACTTGGAGTCCCGTGGAAAAGGTAGGTGGGGTGTTTCTTTGCTCCTTCACCTCTGCAACATATTACTGACTGCTGAATTGTCAGAGGACCTCTCTGCACTCAAGTGGACTGCTGTCCACAGCAATTTGGAGACTTCTGGAGGGGAGAGCACAAGATGGCCAGCTCATGGAAGTTCTTTCATTCTCTCCTCAAATCTGAACTAGGGTGGTGGGTGAGATACTGGTTGTGCACCTGTCGTGGGCCACTCTCCTGCCCAGGGAATCTTAGCCCTTGTGTCTCTGTATCACTAGATGCCCTGCAAACATTTATCAGAACCCACTCTGACTGTGGGACCCTGAGGAACTGTAGGATCTCTGGACATCTAGCCCTTAGCATGGGCTGCCCCTAGAGCAAGGGGAATTACAGCTCACCAAAGCACTCCTTGGGACGAAGAAAACTGGATCACATACTCTCCCCTGCTCAAGAGCATGCTGTTTATGACCAGCAGATGACTTAGTTAACCTGGGAGCAGCATAGATGCAGGTGCATTGCTGATCTCTGAAGTGGTGAGTATCGTTTCACTTCAGTGAAGAGGTGGCACTGGCAGCCAGGAACAGACCTGTGGAGAGGGTCTTCTGCCCTCATCCACTGCTGCAGAAGCAACTGTGGCTGTTCCTGATGCAGGTTGGCACAGGTGCCCTAGGAGACAGCCTTTCCAGTGCTATTTGGGGCAGCTGCACCCCAACTAACATGAGCTTACCAGCACAGGCTTGCATGAAGGGTGGGGCTCATCTCCCTCTCCCTATGCAGACTAGCAGTGTTCCTGCAGTAGGGTAGGAACCAGCCTTAGGGCTGTCTGTTTGGGGCTTAGAAGAGGTTCCACCCCAAGGGTTTTTAGGCCGGAGACAGCCATTTTCTGTGGACTCTAGTTGCATTACAGCCTAGAGATAAAGGACAGTGTCTGTCTGAACTAAAGGTCATGATCCCTGGGACAGGGGGGTGATACAGAAGTGGAACATGTTCCTGCCTTCCCAGAACAAAGGGCCACTGCAACCCCCTCCCTGGTCTCCTCGTCCTCTGTGGAGACCTCAGCACATTCTATGTTGAGCTCCTGCTGCCACCTTCATTAGGGCAGGTGCTTCCTTCGTCATCAGATATCTAAGAATGAGTCAGCTCTTACTTGTAAATGCTATCTATTGTATTGGAGAATAAACTGCGTGACCAAATAAAAAAAAAAACCTACTGACAGAAGGGCAAAATGCTAGGGAATGAGATAAGCTTCCTGAACCTCCTCACTCCTAGCCTCTCAGAATATAGTGAGTTGGCTCATATGCCTAACATATTGCTACAATAATCAGTATTTCAGAAGTCATTGCACAAAAACCATCTATAATCAAGGAAGTTATACAGAGCCTTGGACACCTGAAAGCACCCAGAATCAAAGCCAAATGATTATACACAACATACATTACAGTCATACCCTCGAGGGAAAAGGACTAAATAATTAAAAGTTCCCATTCAAACTAAGCAAACTCAAAAATAAGAAGTGACATCTCTCCCAGATGAGAAGGATACAATGTAAGAACTCTGGCAGTACAAAAAATATTTCAACACTGCAAACAGATCACTCTAGCTCTCCAGCAATGGATCCTAACCAAACTGAAAATTCTGAAATGTAGAGAATTCAAAATATGGATTGCAAGGAAGCTCAATGAGACCCAAGAGAAAGTTGAAAGCCAACACAAAGAAATCAGAAAAACAATTCAGGATATGAATGAAAACTTACTAAAAAGATTAATTAAAAAAACCAAATAGAACTCCTGGAGATGAAAAATTCATGGAAGGAATTATAAAACATAGCTGAAATGTTTATCAATAGACTAGACCAAGCAGAAGAAAGAATCTCCAAGTTGAAGACAAGTCCTTAGAATTAACCTAGTCAGGCAAAAATAAAGAAAAAGGAATTTATAAAATATGAACACAGCCTTCAAGAAATGTAGCATTATGTAAAGCAACCAAGCCTATGAGATACAGGCATTATGAGAGACAAGAAGAAAAAGTAAAAAGCTGGATTTGAGACCAAATGACCTCCTAGACATTTACAAAACAGTCTACTTAGCAACTTCAGGATTTACATTTTTCTCATCTACACATGGAACATTCTGCAAAATAGACCATATGCTTGTCCATAAAGCAAGGTACAATATATTACAAAAATGAAATCATACCAAGTATCTTCTCAGACCACAGTGAAATAAAATTAGAAATCAATACCAAGAAGAATACTCAAAACTATACAAAACATGGAGACTAAACAACTTGCTCCTGAATTATTTTTGGGAAAATGCTGAAATTAAGGCAGATATAAAAAAAATTGAAACAAATGAAAATAGAGACAAAACATATCAAAACCTCTGGGATACAGCAAAATTAGTGCTAAGTGGAGTGTTTACAACATTAAATGCCTACATAAAAAGACAGAAGGAACTCAAATTAGCAACCTACTGTCACACCTCAAGGAGCTAGAAAAACAAGAACAAATGAAAACCAAAGCTAACTGAAGAAATTTAAAAAAAGATTAGAGAAATTGAGATCAAAATTTATACAAAGTATTAAGTAAACGAAAGGTTACTTCTTTGAAAAGGTAAACAAAATTGATAGAATTCAAGCTAGACTAACCAAGAAAAAAGAAAGAAAATTCAAATAAACACAATCAGAAATGATAAAGATAACATTAAAACTGACACCACAGAAATACGAAAGATAATTACAGACTACAATGAGCATCTGTATATGCACAAACTAGAAAACCCAGAGGAAATGGATAAATTCTTGGAAATATACAATCTTCCAACACTGAGCCAGGAAAAAATAGAAATCCTGAACATACTAATAATGAAGAACGAAATTGAATCAGTAGTAAAAACAGATACCCCCCAAAATCCATGGGCCAGATGAATTCACAGACAAATTTTACCAGACCACAAAGAAAAGCTGGTATCAATCTTACTGAAACTACTCCAAAAAATTCAGGAGGGGAATTCCTCCCTAACTCAGTCTATGAAACCAGTATTACCCTGATACCAAAATCAGGCAAGAACCTAGCAAAAAAGATGATGGGTCAATATCCTTCATGAACTTAGATGCAAAAGTCCTCAAAAAAATACTACCAAACAAAGTCCAACAGCATATCAAAAGATGCTACATCATGATCAAGTGGGTTTTGTTACGGGGATGCAGGATGGTTTAACATATGCAGATCAATAAATATGATTTGCCACATAAACAGAGTTAAAACAAAAGCCATATGATCATCTCAATAGATGAAGAAAAAGCATTCGATAAAATCCAATGCCTCTTTATAATAAAACCCTTAACAAACCATGCTTCTAAGGAACATACCTCAAATTATAAAAGCCATCTATGACAAATCTACAGCCAAGATTCTACTGAATAGGGAAAATGCGAAAGCATTCTCCCTAAGAACTGGAATAAGACAAGGTTGTCTACTTTCACCACTGTTATTCAACATAGCGTTGGAAGTCTTAGAGCAAGTTAGGCAAGAGAAAGAAATAAAAGTCAACATGCTCAACATCACTAATCATCAGAGAAACGCAAATCAAAACCACAATGAGACACCATTTCATACTAGTCAGAAAGGCTATTATTAAAAAGTCAAAAAAAAAAAAAAGAGAGAGAGAGAGAGATGCCAGTGAGGGTGTGGAGGAAAGGGAATGTTTATACACTGTTGGTGGGAAGGTAAATTAGTACAACCTTTATGGAAAACTCCATGGAAATTTCTCAAAGAATTAAAAATGGAAGTACCATTCAACCCTGAAATCTCCCTACTGGATATCTATCTAAAAGAGTATAAATTGTTATGTTAAAAAGACCCCTGCATTTGTATGTTTATTGCAGCACTATTCACAATAGCAAAGTATACAATTGACCTAAGTATCCATCAATGGATGATTGGATAAAAAAAATGTGGTATGTATACAACATGGGATACAATACCGCCATAAAAAACCCAATAAAATAATGTCTTTTGCAGCAACATGGATGGAGTTGGAGGCCATTATCCTAAGTGCAATGACTCAGAAACAGAAAATCAAATACCACATGTTTTCATGTGTGGGTGGGAGTGAAACAATACCACATGAACATACAGAGGGAAATAACAGACAGTGGGGACTGTAAAACTGGGGAGGGTAGGAGGGTAGTGAGAGTTGAAACATCACCCAATCAGCATTGGGTATAATGATCAGTATTTGGGTGATGGGCACACTAGAAGCCCAAACCTTACCATTATGCAATATATCCGTGTAACGAACGTGCACATGTATTCCCTAAGTCTACTTAAAAAAATACAAAAATTTGCAGATTTTTTGCCAGCTAAAATTATCGGAGTAACTGATTAAAATATTTGAATATATTTATAAATAACAAGAGAGACAATGAAATAATATCTAAATGTTATTGGAATAGATAATTATTGAATGCAAATACCTCACAAAACAATACTATTATAGTTTATGAATCAATATATTTTCAAATAAACTTAGCTGGTACTAATTTGAATCCACAACCCACTTACTTGTGAGACCCTGAGTAACTAAAATAACCCGTCTGGGTTTCCCTTCTATCATCCATAAACAGCAGTAATAATACCTATCACTAGATCAAGAGTAGGCAAATTACTACTGATAGGCCAAAAGTGGCTTGCTGCTTATTTGGATAAATAAAGTTTTATTGGAATACAGCCTTGCCCATTAATTTGTAAATTATAAGGATGCAATGGCAGAGTTAAGTAGTTTGTACAGGGACCTTAAGTCTAATAAAATCTCAAATATTTACTGTCTATCCCTCTACAGATAAAGTTTGCTGACCTGTGCCTAGATTACTATGACTAAGTGTGATGGAGCTTCCCAAAGCATGTAGTCTGGTGATCACATGTTTATCAATATATATTAAATTTATTTTGCTACACTCAGAACACATTCAGGGCTCTAAGAACACACACTTTTTGGGTAAAAAGAAATAGCGTACAAATTCAAGATCAAGGAAATTGTTTTTATGCATTTAATATACTCTTGAAATCTTCATGGGTTTTCAGTTAATCCATTAAATGTAACAGTATGTTCATAACTTAATTTGTATATTTTAGCCATTTACATTAATGCAAGTAATTGGCAGGTACCACATTAACACACAAAGATGGTTAATGCCACACATAGAAAAAAGCATATTTAGTTCTTTATTATTTATTCTAAATAATATAATGCACAAATCATAGAATTGAAGGGCCTGAAAAGACGTGTAAAGGTGGAGTCATTCATTCCTCGGTGTCAGGGCAGCACTTCAGATCAATTATCCTACAAAAATTGTTGTATTTGATTCATTAAAACCACCAGATAATGGGATTCCACTGAATCTTATGGTAATATGCCCCAGGGTCTCACAATTCTTTTATTGGGGCATTTTCCCTAAATGGAGCTCTGATTTTTCCTGCTGCTAGGCCCTTTCATCCTGTTCTCAAAGGTTCAGCCTGGTCCACCCGAGTGTGCGCATTGCATAAAGTCACTGAAATGCACTGGTTCTTTCCCTTCCTCCATGTGAAGGAGATCTATGGCCAAGCAGTCACCTGGGCCTTGAAGATCACGCCCCTAAGCCTGGGCCACATCTGAGCAGTGAGAAGGTTAAAGCTCTTTTCGGTAGACCGTGCTCAAGAGGTGAGGCAGTAAGGCTTCTGGGACAAAATAAAATATTTTCCTCTGCCTTGCATGCATGGGCCATTGCTGTTTTTCCAACTATAAAGCAAGAAAGTTGTTATTGTTGCAGTATCATTAAATATATAAACAATGTCGCCTTCTACATTGGAAGACAGTCATCTCAGAATGTTCTGTGACCTTTGTTTTAATAATTGAAATGCATTTTCTTAATCCTATATCCTTCATAGGGAGAAAAACTCCAGTATGTCATGACAGTAAAATGTTTAAAATGTTCAAAAAAAAAATTAACCACTTCAGGATGAAAGAGGGTCGTTTAACAGCTCTATCAAATAATAATTCTGCTTTTCTGAAAACACTTTCTGAGAGGATCAGCCTACCTAAAAGTATAGTCAAATGTATTTCAATGAAAATGTAGTTAAGAGCAAAATAATGTATGTGAAGATATGTTTAATATTGAATTTCTCTACCTTCCCAGGAAAAAAAAAAGCATAGATTTATTATTCAAGAGTTCTCTTCATTTGAACAATGACTTAAAATACAGGGCTTGGGGACTTACCTCCCATTCCTCGTTAAGCCCTTTCTCCATGCTTCTGTGATTACACAGGCTGTATCACATCCTCCTCACAGATGGACTGTTTCTGTGGCTTAATTGCCATCGGTCAACAGACTTGGTGACAAGGGGGCTACCCAAAGAATTTACGGTTAAAGGTGTACCTCTACGTAAAGGCAGAAAAAGAAGTAAAGGTTTCTAGGTAGCAAGAGAGCTGTTGAAGTGAAGAACCAGTGGCATAATTTGATAAGAATGGTTTTTACAAACCCAAGATATATCCATTCACCTCTATCAAGGGACTTTAAAAATAGACAGTGGTGAAAGAAGCAAACCATTTGAGACATATTGACTGACATTAAAAAAATCAGCAAAAATTGGAATGTTCCTTGGTGACTATGTCATATAAGGTAAATAACATTTTATCAGTATTTGTTTGCAGATACAAGATTGCTACTACATTTCTAGAAATGTACATGAGAGTTAAAACAAATATTTCTCTGATAATTTTAAGCCATACTTGACTCCTGTTTAAAAAATGTAGTATTTGTAGGTCTAGCCAGTTGATAGCTCATACAAATGATAATGTTTAAGTCACTGATCTAATGTGTAGTATTACCCAAAATGGGTCAGATAGTTTTTATACCTGAGCCATATGCTTTATTTACTGTCACAAGTAGCTTTGCAGAAATAGATTAAAATAGCTCCATTTTAATCCAGATAGAATTTTGAAATTTATGTATTCTCTTTAATTTTTTTTTCCAATTTTAAAATACCACCACCATTTGTGCCGTTTTTTTTTTAAAAAGTGTCTAGGATGACTTCTTAGGTTGGATGAATTCAAATTTCAAATTTGATTAATCAAATATGTTATATGCTTATATGCGAAAGGCTACTGATTTCTAATTTAGTTAGAAATCACATCCTCACCAAAACACCGTGAGAGGCACCTTTAATCATGCTAATTTCAGGCAGGTTCATAATGTCCTGGAGATTTGTATATTTCAAGTTGAATTAATCATCATCTCCCTCCTTCCCCAGCTCCTACCATGTGGTCCCCTCCCCCCACGTCCTTTCTATTCTGTTAATGGCACCACCGTCCTCCCAGCCACCCAGGCTCAAAACCTCAGAGTCACTGTTGTGGCATATCTTTTCCTGCATAATATGTAACAAAATGACAAGCACCCTAATGCTACTTTTGTAATGTTTCTTACATCCATTCTTCCTCTTTACCTCACTAATTCATGGACATTTCCTCTTGCTCAGACCAGAGATTGATAGACCTTTATCTGCAGTTCTGAAGCCCAGAAAGATATGGTAATCCAGTTTTTGTGTTTTAAAAATTGTTTGTGACATGAGCTGACAGGAGGATTTTATAGACACCATTGATAATATGTAGTTTCAGTTTATCTGGAGAAATATAGAGGCATTTGACCATAAGGAGCTTCTCCAGAACCCTGTGTTACTCAATATATGGTATATACCTTGTAGCACCTTTCTAAACTCTGGAAAATTCTGAATCCAGAATATATCTGGGCTCAAAAGTTTCAAATGAGGAAATGTGAATATTTGTTATTATAACCTCCTGAAAGAAATTCCACTTACTATTTCTATTTTCATTAATCAATTCTAGACATTTCTATCAAATGAACATTTCTGAATATATCTACTCAAAACTAGTCTTCAGCAGGTACTTCTACCTCCACATTCTGGCATTTAGGTCCTTTAAATCTGGTCTAGCTTTTTCTACTTGCAGCATACGGATCTAGAAGACATTTGATTTGCATACAGACTAGCTTTGAGAAACAAAGTGTCCAAAATTAAGAGTCACGTCCAAGTTACTTGTATACCCATTGGTTAGTTATTGAGCGCATGGGCACTCAATAATCATTTGTTGGATAAATAAAATAATGATGAATAAATAAAAGAATAAATAAAACTGGCTGAGAAAAGAACAAATAAATGAAAGGATAAAGAGCAAGCATTGATTTGACCAATGATGAAGAGTAATTTAAACTGACAGAAGTTTTAGTTCAAACTTCTATGTTGAACACTGGTTAGGCTTTGTTAAGAGTCAACTTTGTACTCAAGAGGGATATTGAAATTTTGAAAAGATCTGGAGAAGAGACAACTAAATGATTAAGGGATATTATTAGAAAAATCTAAATAAAAGGCTTTTTTGAGTGAAAGGAAAGAAATGCTGTATGATAGCTGTATGGCAGTCAGCTGTGGTGGTCTTGAAGTATTAATACCAATTGCCTCAGTAACCAGCAATTGAAAGGGAACCGGGCCAGAGGTCACATAAGGCTTGTAATTTGGCACTATCAGCAAAAATGTGAAGGGACATTCAGGGCCCACGGTGGGTTTCCTCTCCCAACACTGAAGTAAGTTGGTTTAAACACAATAAGGGGGGGGTTACTTTATACTAAACAAAGTAAATACACATGAGCTGCAATTTGAGGTATTTCTGTGATACCTATTGATAGTTTAAATTATGTTACACTATATTTAAGAAATAAATCAAGAAGAACATCATGAAATGGGTTGAAGAAATGGAAATAACTGTTACATTTGTATTTGATTTTCACTTGGACTACTAAAAGAAAAATATAGATCCCTATCTTCTCAGAATAGTTTAGAATCATTCCAGCTGGGGAGCGGGCAAAGAAATTCAAGAGCATTTTGCATAGCTTTTTCGTGATGTAGAATTCTGAAGAACTATAGTCAAAGGGCATTAGAAGAAATAATAATAATAATAATAAAGCAAGCTACTGGTGATGGAAATAGAAGTAGCAGAGGGTTTGTGATCCTTTTTGACAATTCATAAGGAAAGCTTCATCTGTCATAACCTTAAGCACAGTAGAATATCTACGAATACTCCAATAACAGTGGCTTATATTTGAATCACCTAGTCAGCAGCTCTGGTAGTATCAATATGACATATATGAATGGACCTACTCAACCTGCATTCCAATCATTCACTTCACTTATAACCCAGGACTTTAATGACTGCCAAGCTTCAACATTCTCTTGCATGCACTCATCTCAGACATGCGCTTCTGACAGCTTCTTCAAACAAAAGGAATATGACTAAACTCCCAAAGCAGGATGAAGGGAGTTCTATGCTGAAAAGCAAGACAAATTTACAATTTAAAAATAAATTCTGGCAATGTTCAATGAATTATGTATTGTATACTATGAGAATTACATTATTATTGCCATAATAATATATGGCAGTTATTAGAATTACAGCAATAACACATGCAACTGTTAATGGATTTATAATGTAGCATGCCATTGGGAAATAAAAACTAACTATATTTTTTTCATTATCAAACAAATGCTGCTATAATCTATATAGTAATTTGAAACTGGGTAGTTAGAAGTAGAAGTTTATACCCACATTTGCTATGCATATATGCCCCTCTGTCACATAATTTCCCACTAAAGTTAAATAAGAAGAAAATATCACACATGGACTGTTTCTATACACCAAACTGTTTTGATTATTTTGACTGACTAAACCCACAAAGTCAAGTTATTCAGTTAAAAAAAGTGGAACTCAACCAAAAAAAGTCAGAGAGGTCAAAACAATAATCAAGTCAGTCAAAAATCGAGTTACAAGGTTTTATTTTTCTCTAATGAGATTGATTTGACTGGTCAAGTCAGTCAACAGAGTCAAACCAGTTTCACAGATGTAGCCATAGCATGTAGTCATACCTAGCTCACTGGACAAGTAGTAACAATACCTCACATTTATTAACTCATTTGATATTTGTACAAGCCCTCTGAGAAGAGTGGGGCAAATTCCCCGCCCTATTTTTTTCGTTCCATTTTTAAGCCAAGAGCGGTGGCTTGTGCCTATAGTCCCAGCTAACTAGGAGGCTGAGGTAGGAGGATTGCTTGAGCCCAGGAGTTAAAGGCTGCAGTGAGCTATACTACTGCACTTCAACCTGGGTGACAGAGTGAGACCCTATCTCTTTTAAAAAAACAATAAAAAATAAAAAGTTTTAGAGACAAGTGGTTAGAATGTGTTATCTATAACTGTGTAACAGACCATCTCAAAACATAGTGACTTAAAACAACAATGGTTTATTATTTCTCACAATTCTGTGGGTTGAATGGGTTCATATGGGCAGTACTTTTGCTCTATTTGGTAGGGACTGAGGTCACTCATGGACTTGCATTCAACTGGGAGCCCGGGAATGGAATATACAAGGTGACCTCTCATCCTCAATGTTTCTCTCCTGTGACACTCATTATTCAATAGTCTAGCCTGAGTTTCTTTGCCTTACAAGTGGAAGCATTCCAAATGGACAAGCCCTAATGTGCGAGCATTTGTCAAATCTCTGCTGTATCACACTTGCTAATGTCCCATTGCCCAAGGGGAGCCCAGAGACAAGGTGGGAGGGGACTACACAAGAGGGTGCATAACAAATGTGGTTCATCGGGAGTAACCAGCATGACATCCGACCATAACATGGAATGTCATACAGCTGTTATATCACAGAACAAGATTAGAACTTAGGCCTCCTTAATGTGATTTTCTTCCCATCAGACCATGCCGACTCTCCAATGTCACATTTATTCTTCCTTTAGTAACATTAAGATGGCTCATTATTTTAACACTGGTCAAAGTGTAGGCCATAGTAGAGGACAGTTACTACTGCATATTGGTCTTTAAAATACCAGTTAAATTTACTGCCCAGGTTTAAATTCTGGTCATTTTTACCTAAGAAGGAAATCTGAGTCAATCATCTTTGTTAGTTTTGAAAAACCTTTATTTTCAACAATATGAAACCTTACAAAGACCCAAGACTGATTTTGCTATCATCTTACATTATAGGTGCAACATTTGGAGGAAGAACTATGATTCTTATGTTTCTACATTAAGTAGTTGAGGAAACTGCGACTCAGAGATGCTGAATTCCTTCTCAGGAGCTCATGGTGCATGATAAAGCCTGGCTTCTTACTTCAGAAGATTCTTGCTCTGGAGGAACTCATGGTCTTAGGAACTTATTTGCATACAGCCTTCTGCAGCAGCTTAACTTAGATCTTCTCCACCTTGTGATTGTTTATAGCACACATTGATGATGTTCTATATTTTGGCATTTGAGGAATTTCATTTTTCACAATTTAGCACAAAGGATACCCCAAATCAGCACTTTTCTAGCTTCCTGAACTCAGAATCCCTTTATGTTCCTAAAAATTATTAAGAACCCCAAAGAATTTCTGTTATATGAATTATGCTAATCAATATGCACCATGCTAGAAATTAAAGCTGAGAGGTTTTTTTTTTTAAAATCATGAGAACGCAAAGCATACATTCCATTAGCTGTCAGAATGATGACATCAACACACGTCATATTACCATTGTATTCCACTGTACTCTCAGGAGGGAGTAAGAGTGAAAAATGCAAATCAAATCTTTTTATTATTGTGAATATAACTCTGACCTAGCAAACCCTAGAAAAGGCCTCAGAGACACTCAAAGCTGCTAGACCACATTTTAAGAGGTGTCTTCTAAACAATTTTCCCCCTGAAAAATAATACATAACGCTGCATGAAAATTTTAAAGATCTGTTTTGAATTCACTGCTAAGCTGATAAGAAATTAAGCACTACTTTTAGAGAAAGAAACTGGAGTGAAAGCACAAACCCAGAGAGGTAAGGCAAAGTAAGGGAGGCTTGGGGATAGCTGTTCATTCTTTGCATGTGACCAACAGATTTTACTTTATCAGATGTGTAGAGAAGAGGGGTCAAGAGATTAGAGCTGGCCCACAGAGGTTAATTTGATAGAAGACGACTTCACTAGGCTCTTAGCATTAGGCCAAGACCTCAAAGGATACTATTGTAACTCAGTGAAAAGGTGAATGAGGGAGAAAGCCTGGCTCATAGAAAAAGATATGAGAAAATTTCTTTCAATATTGGTTTTGAATGGAAGGGGGAAAAATTCCTCTATATGCTCATAACCACAGGCTTGGCCTTATGAATTTTAGCCTATTCTCCCAAGCTGGGGGTGCTTCCAGGCACCTGATAAATACAAATGCAAATCCTACCTGGGGGAATGTACCTGTAACTCGGACTTCAAAGAATTCCCACACTTAAGTGTTATTAAAAATAAGCTCATGATTTTAAAAGAAATCATGAAATAAATAAGGAAACAAATTGCTGAGTCAAATGGATGAAGACCAGAACTTTAAAGAGTATGGATAAGAATGTTTAACATGCTTATAAAAATAAGAGATGGTTTGAAAATATGTCTAAGGAATAGGCAGATTTGAAAGGAATAAAACAGAATTTTCAAATAAAATAATCAAATAGATCTTTCAGAAATTGTAATACTTGAAGTTAAATAGTATATGAGAACATGGATTTGTTGGAATTCTCACATACTGAGAGGACTGCACATTGGTAAAACCACTTTGGAAAACTGTTTGGCAGCATTCACTAAAGCTGAAAAACATGTACCCTATGACAAAGCAAATTCTTTAGGTATAAACCCAATAAAAATGCTCAACATATGCTCACCAAAATAAATGTGCAAGAAACTTTATAGCAGCACTATTTATAATGGTTATAAATGTGTGTTCATTTTATGAAAATTCATCTAGTTATAAATTTAAGATTTCTGCATTTTACCAATCATGCCTTTCACCATGGTGGGTTCACCATGGAAACCCACCTCTTGCATCAGCATGACTGGGATGTGAGACATGGAGTCGAAGGAGATCATTTTGGAGCTTTAAGATTTGACTGTCCTGCTGGATTTCAGACTTACATGGGGCCTGTAGCCCCTTTGTTTTGGCCAATATCTCCCATTTGGAATGGCTGCATTTACCCAATGGCTGTACCCCTATTTTATCTAGGAAGTAAATAACTTGCTTTTGATTTTACAGGCTCATAGGTGGAACGGTTTCATCTTGTCTCAAATGAGACATTGGACTGTGAATTTTTGAGTTAATGCTGAAATGAGTTAAGACTTTGGGGGACTGTTGGGAAGGCATGATTGGTTTTGAAATGTCTGTTTGATATGGTTTGGCTCTGTGTCCCCACCCAAATCTCATCTTGTGGCTCCCATAATTCCCATGTATTGTGGAAGGGACCCAGTGGGAGATAACTGAATCATGGGGACGGGTCTTTCCTGTGCTGTTCTTGGGGTAGTGAATAAGTCTCACAAGATCTGATGGTTTTAAAAAGGGGATTTTCCCTGCACAAACAGTGCTCTTCTCTTGCCTGCCACCATGTGAGACATGCCTTTCACCTTCCGCCATGATTGTGAGGCCTCCCCAGCCACATGGAACCATAGTCTGATAAATTTCTTTCTTTTGTAAATTGCCCAGTCTTGGGTATGTCTTTATTAGCAGTGTGAAAATGGACTAATGCAGTAAATTGGTACTGGTAGAGTAGGGTGTTGCTAAAAAAGACATCCAAAAATGTGGAAGTGACTTTGTAACTGTGTAACAGGCAGAGGTTGGAACAGTTTGAGGGGCTCAGAAGGAGACAGGAAAAAGTGGGAAAGTTTGGAACTTCCTAGAGACTTGTTGAATGGCTTTGACAAAAATGCTGATAGTGATATGAACAATAAGGTCCAGGCTGAGGAGGTCTCAGATGGAGATGAGGAACTTGTTGGGAACTGGAGCAAAGATAACTCTTGTTATGTTTTAGCAAAGAGACTGGTGGCATTTTGCCCCTGCCGTAGAGATTTGTGGAACTTTGAACTTGCGAGAGATAATTTAGGGTGTCTGGTAGAAGAAATTTCTAAGCAGCAAAGCATTCAATAGGTGACTTGGGTGTTTTAAAAGGTATTCAGTTTTAAAAGGGAAGCAGAGCATAAAAGTTTGGAAAATTTGCAGCCTGTCAATGCAAAAGAAAAGAAAATCCCATTTTCTGAGGCAAAATTCAAGCTGGCTGCAGAAATTTGCATAAGTAACAAGTTGAGGAATGTTAATCACCAAGACAATGGGGAAGATGTCTCCAGGGCATGTCAGAGACCTTTGCAGCAGTGTCCCCCCATCACAGGTCTGGAGGCCTAGGAGGATAAAGTGGTTTCATGGGTCGGGCCCAGGTTCCCCGTGATGTGTACAGCCTAGGGACTTGGTGCCCTGCATCCCAGCCACTCTAGCTGTGGCTGAAAGGGACCAACATAGAGCTCGGGACATGGCTTCACAGGGTGCAAGCCTCAAGCCTTGGCAGCTTTTACATGGTGTTGAGCCTGAGAGTGCACAGAAGTCAAGAATTGAAGTTGGAGAATCTCCACCTAGATTTCATAAGATGTATGGAAACATCTGGGTGCCCAGGCAGAAATGTTCTGTAGGGGTGGGGTCCTCATGGAGAACCTGTTCTAGGGCAGTGCAGAAGGGAAATGTGAGGTTGGAGCCCTGCACAAAGTCCCTACTGGGGCGCCACCTAGTGGAGCTGTGGGAAGAGGGCCACCGTCCTCCAGATACCAGAATAGTAGATCCACCAAGAGCTTGCACCATGCACCTGGAAAAGCTGCTGACACTCAAAGCCAGCTCATGAAGGCAGCTGGGAGGGAGGCTCCAGCCTGCAAAGCCACAGGGGCAGAGCTGCACAAGACCATGGGAACCCACTTCTTGCATCAGCATGACCGGGATGCAAGACATGAAGTCAAAGGAGATCATTTTGGAGCTTTAAGATTTGACTGCCCTGCTGGATTTCAGACTTGCGTGGGGCCTATAACCCCTTTGTTTTGGCCAATTTCTCCAATTTGGAATGGCTATATTTACCCAATGCCTGTATCCTCATTGTATCTAGGAAGTAATAACTTGCTTTTGATTTTACAGGCTCATAGGTGGAAGGGATTTGCCTTGTCTCAGATGAGACATTGGACTGTGGACTTTTGAGTTAATGCTGAAATGAACTAAGACTTTGGGAAGGCAGGATTTGTTTTAAAATGTGAAGATATGAGATTTGGGAGGGCCGGGGTGGAATTATATGATTTGGCTCTGTGTCCCCACCTAAATACCATCTTGTAGCTCCCGTAATTCCCCCGTGTTGT
Source organism: Gorilla gorilla gorilla (assembly GCF_029281585.2). Classification (NCBI taxonomy): domain Eukaryota; kingdom Metazoa; phylum Chordata; class Mammalia; order Primates; family Hominidae; genus Gorilla; species Gorilla gorilla. Next base: position 80,432,974 of record NC_086017.1, on the reverse strand, counting down.
GGGAGGGACCCGGTAGGAGATAATTGAATCATGGGGGTAGGTCTTTCCTGTGCTGTTCTCATGAATAAGTCTCAAAAGATCTGATGGTTTTAAAAAGGGAAGTTTCCCTGCACAAGCTCTCTTCTCTTGTCTGCAGCCATGTCAGACATGCCTTTCAACTTCCACTATGATTGTGAGGCCTCCCCAGCCACATGGAACTGTAATTCCAATAAACGTCTTTCTTTTGTAAATTGCCCAGTCTCAGGTATGTCTTTATTAGCAGGGTGAAAATGGACTAATACAATGTTGTACTTCAATAAAAGAGTCTACACACACACACACACAAACACACAGCTCACATACAAAAAATCCTTAACATCCAATGAAAAGATCAGCTGTGATAAATCAGAGTAAATACCACTTTTAAATAGTCTTATTTTACAAAATAGAAAAAAAACAGTCAACAAATGAGTTCAAGAATGGATCCAGGAATAGATGCCATTAAAAAGAAAATTAATTAACAAGAAATTAGAAAAGCGTGATCCAAAGAGACCAAGAAATGCAAGGTATGGAAAAAGAAGTTAACAGACATGGAGGACTAAGACCTAAATTATGTTTATTTTGAATCCCAGAAGGAGTTAATACACAGCATGATAAACAATATTTGAAGTTAATAATGAATAATTTTCCAGAACGAATGCAACACTTGAATCCTTAGGATCTGGAAGAAACTAATTTGCAAGCTTGATACATACAAGAAAATAAGACAAAAACACATTATGGAAAAACTGGAGAACAGCAAGGATAAAGGGGAAATCCTAAAAGCAGCAAGAAGTGATAGGGCAGATTTCATACAAAACACAATACAAAACAAAACATTTAGTTGGGCAGCAACAAGGGAAGCCAGAACACCACAGAATGATGTGCTGAAATTTGCAGAGAGAAAGCAATGATCAATCTAAATATAGTATAAGTTGGAAGAGAGTTAGATAGAATTAAAGCTTATGAATACAGGCTGTTGTCTATAAAGATATGTTACGAAGATACTGTTCTTTTCACTATGTTCTTCAGCTGTTTGTGAGATTTAAATATGTCATTAATAAAATTATTTTGCTAATGAAACATGCCTACAATGGATCAAATAGATGTAATCATAATCAGTCTAGTCCAAAATCTGATTCACTTCTCTAGGTGCTAGCATTAGGTCAAGTGTGTAGTAGATGCTCAGGAAATGTATAAACAGATGAATGGATAAATGAATGGATGTATGGTGGGTGATTGAATGAATAGACAGATAGATAAATGGATAGATAAATACATAGATACATACATTTTGCGGACAATTTTTGCCACCTCTGACCTTGATACTGAGTACCTTATAGCACAGTCTGATACAATATAGCATCCAAAATGCCAATATTTTTAGTTTTCAGCTCTTGGATCTGATCAGTGTTTCTTAGCCTAAAGGGAACACAGGGAAACAGCTTTATGTATCCATATTGTAGAATATTTGTCTGTAGGAACACTGTTTGCGCACCACAGGTAAGTTACCCAGTGAAATCCCCTGATGAAAGATCTCTGCCAGGGTGGAGGTCAGGGTCTTTCTCCTTTTCTGAGTGAAATGTGACATCAAATCTTGGGCCAGTGGTGAATATCTTTGCCCAAGGCCCAGAACTTATTTATCTTCTCTGGACACTGACAAAAAAACAAAACAAAACAAAAAACTGCATTGCACACTCTAAAGACTGTGTCCCCGTTTCCTGAGAGAAATGATTTCCTCTCTAGGATTTGACTAAAAATCATGCGCAATTGAAAGCCTGGTTTATCCTGTAGACTATTAGTCACCCTATAAAAGTTAATTTAAAACAAATTAATCCATAAATCTCGACATTGTCTGCAAATACTTACCAGCATAAAAAAACCTAATTTAAACCCTTTTCCCTCTACTCTAAATTAGGGTTGCACTGCATTTTAGAAAATGTCTTCCCGACTCAGAATAAATTACCAGTTATTTCCTTTCTTATTGATGTTGGTAGAAGTTCTAAGGGTGATATTAGGTCCAGTATCACAATCTCTTAGTGTTCAAAGAGAAGGAGAAAGAACATGCAATATTTTGTATAAGCTTTAATACATAAACTTTATGCATTGGAGAAGTTTAATTTTAAATGCAGCTCCTCAGGCTATTCTTCCTGAACGTCACTTAATATAGTTTCTTAGTTAATGCTGTAGTCAAACTTAGAATATGAGAGAAAATGAAATCAGAGTGGTAGTTCTTTGATGGAGACAGAATTTTTACTTTTATCACAATCATCAATATTAGAGTCTCAAACGAGAACATAAAGGAGTGGCCTTCACTTGACAATCAAAAGGCTAAAAAGGACAACTTGAACCATTAGGTGGTTTAGATTTCTGTTGAAAATTCAAAATGCAAATTCTATTTACTCTAGGAACACCGCTAAAAATCATTTGTGGAGCATGGTAAATGACCAGAATAAAAGTGATTTCTTCCCTCTTTTCTAGGTAGAAGAGGCAATAACAAGAAACATAGTCATTCAAAACACCAATTTGTAGTTCTCCCATCTCGAAGAGCAGCCTGTTCCAAAGGGGGCGTTATCACCTCTGGTAGTTGGAAACTTTTAGAAATTCAGTTTTTGCATATAAAAATCCTATTGCTTATTCGATCCTGTATATTTAAAAATAACGGTTATATTCTAAGTCAGAGAGGGACTCAGGTGTTGATTAAATCAATTAAGTCCAAATGCCTCCCCCCAAATCAGTCGTCGACAGCCAATAAGATAAACAAGAGAGAATTTAGTACATGGAGACATTTCATGGAAAGGTGTTCTGTGGCTGTCATTTCATAAGCTAAAAAAAGGCACTTACAGAGCTGCTAATTATCAAGCTCCCCCACACCACTATACTGATGTTAAATGGCACTGTTCCATTAGCTGTAATTATTCCATTTGTAATAAATAAGCATTAACCATTTTCAAATGTACACTCGCAAATCATTTTTAAAGGATGAGCTTCATGCATTTAAAACCATATATTTCAAAAACAGCCCAGGCGACAAATCTGCATGAAGGCCTAAATTCAAATTAGAAGAGCATTTAAAAAATTAAAATGAAATATATTCAGTAACAGAAATTATTACAGCCTGCAAAACCTTAAAGAGAGAAAAGGAGAGAGAGAGAAAGGGAACTACTAAAACCAAATAGAGAAGAAAAATATTTAGATGTTCAGTTGGCTGAATGTATTAATTCTTCAAAAGAACCTGGCTTTTTTTGTAGAATTCAGCACCTGGAATTTAGGTAGTTATTTGTATGAAAATAGATTTTGATGGTTGAAGATGAGATGCAGTCACATCACAACCCAAATGTCTTTGACCTTTATTCTGGAGAAGTGGGAAGTAAGTAACCCATTGTAAATGCAGAGATACAGACGTGGGTGTGAGTGAGTGACATAAGAATTTTGGAAGGAGAGAAGTAGCTAGAAGTAGGGATAGTCTTAGAGCTCTTCCACAACTGCTTCCAGTAGATTCCTTTAAGGATTTATTGCATTCACCAATCCTTAGAAATTTATTCACCTTGTTTAAACTCAGAATAAAATGATTAATTAACAATACTATAAAAAGTCATGGACGCATACAGACATGATTTGTGCACCTTTCCTATGCATGCTATACTTCAATGAACTTTCAAAGTAATGCAAAAATTAAATTAACAAATTATTAGGTTACTGTAAAAATATTCGTAGGTCTATATGTGGGTAAGGCAAAGGGCTGATGTGAATGTAAAGGATGAACCCCAAGAATAATTTTTCAAAGCAAATAAAAAGGTCCTTACTTTATTAGTGAATCTGGAGGGACAAAGTTTTGTTTCCTACCAAAATTATGGAAAGGGGATGCCTACACATTAGTCCACGGGTTCTCAATTTGTTTCAGACACGGACTCTCTGAAAGTCTTTGTACTTTCAATATTGTAATACAGCAGAAACTTTTCCTACATCTCAACTAATTTTATGAACATCAAGTAATTTGATTAGCAGGAATCATGACTTATTATATATACCTAATGTAAAATCCCAACCACAGGAAATAAACACTTGTTAACAACAACAACAAACAAAATTAATCTATTGGCTTTTATGAAAGAGTGATTACTAAGCACTGTGTTTGGGTTGAAATAGCCTAGAGCTGTGCTGTCTAATACAGCAGCCACTAATGTGGCTATTTAACTTTAATTTAATTATAATTCAACAAAATTAAAAATTCAGCTCCGCAGTTGCACTAGCCACATTCAAATGCATTTCATCACTTTCTGGAGGTACTTTCTAACAGTCAGCAAGGATAAAGCTAGACTCAGACAATTGACAGTTTTCTACCCAACCAAAGAAGCTGGTGAGTCGCTTTTATTGCTTAGGTGTTCTGCAACAAATAGACTCTTCAAATTTTGTGGTCAATACATGCTCTGAAGTTGAAAATTATATCCCTGAGCAATTAAATAAAGCCTCAAGTCTGAAGTTGAATGTCTTAGAGATATACTTGTGCACATTTTCTATAAACATTGGAAGAACTGTGATTTTTTCTGATGACAAGAAACAGAAACTGTACAGATTTAAACTCAACAGTTTTTCTGCCCTGTTCGCCTCATGCTGTCTGTTCATTGTGCTCCTGGGCTCACCTAAACATAAATGTATTTTCTAGACTTCTCTTTCTTATCTTTGCTCATAAGGGTAATAGCCAGTACATTGGATTTTCAAATACCTAGGACAACAAGATCATTTTATTCCACCTATTCTCATCAAATACCATGGTCAAGTCAAAGTTTTGTGGCTTAAAATTTTATTTCTCACTATGAAAATCATTTTTTTCTTTGTTTACTTAGAGCACCTGTAACATTTAGTGTGGCTGAGATAGTACTAAAATCTTGGCTGATAGTTGAATAGGAAGTTTAAACTATTGTTTATAATTTTATGTTATAAAATTATACCTCAAACATGTTTTCTTCCAAAAAAAAATTTTTTTTTTTTTTTTGAGAAGGAGTCTCACTCTCTTGCCCAGGCTGGAGTGCAGTGGCACGATCTCGGCTCACTGCAAGCTCCACCCCCTGGGTTCACGCCATTCTCCTGCCTCAGCCTCCCAAGTAGCTGGGACACAGGCGCCTGTACCATGCCCGGCTAATTATTTTGTATTTTTAGTGGAGATGGGGTTTCACCATGTTAGCCAGGATGGTCTCAATCTCCTGACCTTGTGATCTGCCTCTTCCATAATTTTTAAAGCAAAATAACAGAACCCATAATTGATGTAGAGAATTGGCATAGAGTATATTCTTGCAATAGATGAACACTACATGCTAAGGAATGCACAGTGACTTTGCTGTGAAGTCTATTCTGCACTCAGAGGACCTTGTGGAAAAGGTCACCCAGTATACCTTGTGTTGTGGTTGCTGGCAGGTGTGGTAGGATGCCCTTCTGTGGACCAAATTGTGCTGGTGCCATGTGATTATCTGATCTGTCTCAGAAAGCCTTCTTCTTACCCCAAGGCCTTTATTAGAAGATTCTACCTCTGATTATATACTTACCCAAAGTAAAATGTTTGTGTTCTGAATGATGTTCTGAATATTTAGCCAACGGATTTATTCAGAAAGCTTTATTTCCCTACATATAAAAAAAAGAAACCTGGTTGTGTCAATTGCTGTAGTTCTCTCTCTAACACTTTCTTAAAATGTGATCTTACCTACTTCCAATCAATTAAATCAGAATCCACAGGGATCGAGTCCAGGTAAAAGCATTTTGGAAAAGCTCCTCAGACAATTCTAATACACATTCATAGATAAGAACCAGGTCCAATCTGAGCAGGATTCATTTCACTCCTCAGTGCATGGGTGCACATCCTGGCCCTGTCACTCATTCATGATGTGATCTGGGGCAAAATGTACCCAACCTTCCTGTGCCTCATTGCCCTCATCTGTAAAATGGGGATAACAATAGTTTTATATAATTGTGACAGAGGCAGGAGGCAGAGAAATCCTAGGCAGGCAGGAGTGCATCCCCAGTGAAACCCCGCTTTCAAGCCAAAGACAGTTTAAAGCCTGAAGACCAAGCTACAAGCCAAATCCATGAACTGGATTGAGAACATGTCTTCCTGTTTGGCACACTTTCTTTTGATTGATCCCCACCCTTCACCTATTTTATGTATACCTACCCCTCCCTAATTGTATTTACACTGTGCCTGCCTTTGATTGGTGCTTTTGTTTTAACCTTTTTTGCATACTCACAGACCAATCAGCACACACTGTTTTTATCCTGTGCCTACAAAAACCCCAGACTCAGCCACACTGGGAAGATGACCTGACTTCGGGAGAGATGACCCGACCTTCCCATTCTCTCTCAGCTGAGAGCTGTTGCGTTGCTCAATAAAATTCTCTCCCTTCACCACCCTTCAATTGTCAGCATGACCTCATTCTTCTTGGATGCAGGACAATAGCTCAGGACCCACCAAACATGGGTACCCAGAAATGCTGTAACAGTTGCCCTCTGCCTTCACTGGCAGAGGGCAGCCGCCCCATGCAACAGAAGCAGCAGTGGAGCCAAGCCAGTCTTGGAGGCATGCCAGTCCTGGAGCCATGGGCCAGAGTGGGGCGAGAGGCTGACTGAGCTACTAACAATCTGCTCTCCATTGGGCTGTGGATGGTGAAACTAAAAGAGCTAATTAGCACACTGTAACACCTCCTCTGGGGCTTTAGGGTTGTGGGAACCCCTGCCTGGGCATTGTTGCATTTCCCTTGGGGAGACATGCTTAGTCTGGCTGCAGGCCCTGCACAGAGCTTGCTCCTGTGTCAGCACTTGCAGTGGTCGTCCGGACCCTGCACTCACTCACTCATGTGTTCCCTCTTGACGGGCTGAGAGTGGCAGGTCAAGTAGATGAGGCACCACCTATTGCAAGTCTGGCAAAGGGACCAAGAAAAATTCTGTGTCATTTCTGGGGGTTCATCTGGGATCATTGGAAGGGTGAGTGAATGCGGACCTGACTCTTCACTTTTTTCCCAAGACTTCTTGTCCTCAGACTTTCTTCTGAAGGCGGATGAAGCACTGAAACTCTGATTAGTCAGTTAAGAGTGAATGGCTCAGGTACAGAGGACAGGATGTGACCCTGCCCCCCCGCCTTTCTCTTTCACGTGAAAGGAAGTTGGCTTTGTTTCTCCTCACAGAGGTCTAGCTGTCATGTGGGATCAGAATAAGGTCCTGCAGCAACTGAAGGCATCTGGCAAAGGCCACACCTCAGTGTTGTTATAAGGCCCCCAGACCAGCTCTGGTCCCTGACCACTTGTTAGGGCATTGGCCAAGACCCCCAGACTTTTCAATGGTATTTTTTCATCTCTCTTTCATGGATTAAAATGGCTCCTATCTCTCCTTTTATACTGTTAAGGGTGTGTTGCTGCAAACTATAGATATTACCGGGTAGAATGAATATTTGGCCCAGCCATCAGATATGCAATTCAGAGCAGTGCAGTTTCTGTCTTTTCTTAGAGGCAAGGATGATACAGGGATTAGGAGGTTTTTTTTTTTTCCTGTTGAAGGAACCCGTTTACATAGAGCAAGAGTCTTTCCCCGTCGGGCACCTTTCCCCCTGCACTTAAGTTGTTTTTTTGATTTTTCCTTTTTTCCCCCATGTCAGGAGTTCACATAGCCCTACAAATACAGGGAGCTTTTCTACATGAGAGGTTTTCTGTTTTTTTTGTTTGTTTGTTTTTTCCTTTTGGGAGGCATCTTACTAGGCCAGGCCCCCAATTCATGAGACTTTTATTCTCTCCCTTGTTTGATGAGGGCCTGGTTCCACAGCTTTACCTTAGCACTCTGCTTACAATAGGGAAGCAGTGGAGGAGCAGCCCACTGGCTGCTGGCTGCAAATTTGACAAGGGCCTCCTGGAACTTAATTTAAATGAATCCATGCACTCTCCTGAGGCCCTTTTTATCTCAAACTCAATTCCAAGCTTCAGGTTGAAGCCCTATAAAGGAAAACTAGATCTGAGGGATCCAAAGGCAGATAACAATGGAAGTCAAGGGGCACAGTGTAGATGGGCAGGGCTAATTCCTGCCAATTCAGCCTCCACTTCAAGGAAGGAGGCCATGCTCGTATCCATGGCATAGATGAGGTCTAGGGAACTCAAAGGTTGCCAACAGCAGGGAGGATAGGCAGTGTGAGGTGAGTGCAAATAATTCCTACCCTCTAGACTCCCTGCTTCTTGGGTGAGGGTCACACTGGTACCCATGGGCAGCACCCACCTAGGTCTCCAGAACTCAGGGATAAAAAGATGGAAGAAAAAAACAGGGACACCCTTTTTTCCTCTCCCTTACATACCCCTGAGAAGAGGTGAAAGAGATAAAGGATCTGAGGGATGTCTTTTTCTCTCTCTTTCAGATGGGATATCAACCATCTTCAGTCTACACTCCTCTGGAGTGTATCCTGAATCACTGGGAATGCTTTGACACTCAGACTCTGGGGAAAAAATGCCTTATAGCCCTTTGCACAAAGGGTTTGGCCAAATTATAATTTGCAGAAAGGACTGGCTTGGCCTTAGGAAGGAACCATTCATTTCAACATCATCCTGCAGTTGGACCTTTTCTGTAAATCTGAGGGCAGATGGTCTGAGGTCCCATATGTGCAGGCTCTCTTTGCCTTGCAAGGAAATTCAGATCTTTACTGAGACTGTAGGATTGATCCAGCCCTCCTACCGGCCATCTCAGGAGAGGCTACAAGGGGCAATCCCAAGGAACTAGAGAAACAAACTCCAGAGGCACCTCCAGCAGGGGAGCCAGCTCCCTTTGGCCCTGCTCTTCTCTGGGTCCACCCTGTCCTCCCTATCCAGTTTCTCTCTCTTGCTCGCCCCCTCCTAGAAATCTTCACCCTAGACAAGACCCAGTCTCACTCTTGCTCCTCCAACAGATGCCTGGGGAATCTGGCCCCAATAAGATCCAGGTGCCCTTCTCTCTACAGGACTTCAGGCAAATTAAGGGGGATCTTGGAAAATTTTCAGATGACCCTGACAGGTATATAGAGGCTTTCCAGAATTTAACCCAAGTATTTGAACTCTCCTGGACAGATGTTATGTTACTTTTGAATTAAACACTGACTAACACTGAGAAGCAGCCCACTCTGCAAGTGGCAGAGAAATTTGGGGATAAGCTTTGTCTCTCATATAGTGTTAGGAAAGGGGAAGAGCCTTATCCAACAGGAAAAGTAGCAGTACCATTGGAGGACCCTAAATGGAATCCCAGTGATGAATTGGGAGAATGGAAGAAGAAACACTTTCAGGTGTGCATGCTGGAAAGCTTACAAAGGACTAGAACTAAGCCTCTCAACTACTTCCAACTATCCATGATAGACCAGGGATTAGATGAGAATCCAACTGCCTTCCTGGAAAGGCTAAGAGGGGCCTTGGTGAAGCACACCTCTCTATCTCCTGATTTAGTCGAGGGACAACTAATTCCAAAGGATAAATTTATTACTTAGGCAGCCCCTAATATCAGGATGAAGCTGCAGAAACAGGCCATGGGACCATATAGTGTTTTAGAGAGCCTCCTGAAAGTGGCCACCTTGGTCTTTTAAAACAGAGATAGGGAGGAGGCCCAAGAGAGAGAAAAAAGACAAATCCCAGAATCCCTGGGATGTACCTGTTAACTGCTACAAATGTGACAAGCCAGGCTATTTTAGGAAGGACTATCTAGACAGCATGAGGAAGCCACCTTGACCCTGTCCAATCTGCAGTGGGGACCACTGGAGGGTGGGCTGTCCCTGGAGACACAGGTCACCAGGCCCAGAGCCAATCTCCCAAATGGTCCAGCAGGACTGATGGGTCTCAGGGATCCTCTCCCTGGCTCCAGTGGTCCAGACCACCATTACCATACAGGAGCCTCAGGTGATTCTGGAAGTCAAAGGGAGGAAGGCGGAGCTCCTCCTGGACACTGGAGCAAGCTTCTCAGTTCTCCTCTACAACCTGGGCTCCTCTCCTCTCTTATGACCATGAGGGGCATCTCAGGAAAGCCTTTAACTCAACATTTTTCTCAGGCCCTTAGTTTTAGTTGGGGAGACCTCTTGTTTACCCATGTCTTTTTAATCATGCCTGTTGGGTAGGGATATTTTTGGCTCATGTAGGAACTACCATCCTTATGGCTCCAGGACAGACTCTTTGTCTCCCCCTAGAGGAGACCGATCTTAACCCAGAAGTTTGGGCAACTCAAGGGAAAATTGGCCGAGTCACAACTGCCACACAGGTCTGGATCCACCTTAACCTCCTTCCCTAACCAGAGACAATATCCCCTGAAATCAGAAGTTATTATAGGAAAGAACTGGAAGCCATCATTGATAACTTGAGGATGCAGGGCCTCCTCAAACCCTGCAACAGCTCTTGTAATACCTTAGTGTTGGAGGTACAGAAACCCAATGGGGAAGAGAGACTGGTCCAAGACCTCTGCCTTGTTAATAAGGCTGTGGTTCCAATTCACCCAGTGGCTCCCAATCCCTAAACCCAGCTACCTCCAATACCTGAAGGAACTTAGTGGTTCACAGCTCTAGACCTAAAAGAAGCCTTTTTCTGCATACTGTTACACCTCAACTCACAATATTTGTTTGCATATTCGAGGATTCCTCCAGCCAGACCACCCAGCTAACCTGGATGGTGTTACCTCAGAGATTCGGAGAAAGCCCCCACCTGTTTGGGCAGGCATTGTCCAAAGACCTCTCTGAATTCTTTTATCCTCAGGTTAAAGTTTTACAATACATAGGTGACATTCTCCTCTGTGCCCAAACTAAGGAAATATCTCAGGAGGGTAGTAAGGCTCTTCTTAATTTTCTGGATAACAGAGGCTATAAGGTCTCCAAATCTAAGGCTCAGCTCTGTCAGACTTCAGTGAAGTGTCTAGGTCTGGTCTTGTCATAAGGGACAAGGGCATTGGGCAAAGAAAGGATTCAGTGCATCTCCTCCTTTCCCCTCCCCCAAACCCTCAAGCAACTGAGGGGATTCTTGGGCATTACAGGATTCTGCAGACTATGGATACCTGGCTACAGTGAAGTAGCTTGTCCCTTATATCACCTGATAAAGGAGACTCAGGCAGCTAAAACACACTCCCTAATTTGGGAACCAGAGGCTAAAAAGGCCTTTGACCAATTAAAACAAGACTTGCTTGAGGTACCAGCCCTTAGTCTTCCCATAGGGAAGACATTTAATCTTTGTGTCATAAAGGAAGGGAATGGCCCTGGGAGTTCTAACTCAGGCCTGAGGTCCAGCCCAGCAGCCTGTAGGCTACTTAAGTAAGGAGCTTGATTTGATAGCTAAAAGATGGCTTACCTGCATCCAGGCAGTTGCAGCAGTAGCCCTGCTGCTACCAGAGACTACTAACCGTGGGGAATAACAGTCTCTTATACCGTACATAATGTGGCTGAACTGCTGTCTTCTAAGGGGAGTTTCTGGCTGATGGATAACCACCTCCTCAAACATCAAGCTGTACTATTAGAGGGATCTGCAGTCCAATTAAGAACCTGTCTGTCCATAAACCCAGCCACCTTCCTCCCAGAGGAAGCTGGGGAGCTTGAACATAATTGCAAACATAGTAGTACAAACCTATGCAGCCAGAGAGGACCTCAAGGAAAACCCCTTAGAGAACTCAGACTGGACTCTCTTTACAGACAGAACTTCCTTTGTAGAACAAGTGATCCATAAAGCGGGATATGCAATAATTACCCTGAATGATATTGTTGAGAACACATCTGTCTCCTCAGGCACAAGAGCTCACTTACCTGGGCAAGAGGAAAGCAGTTAACATTTATACTGATTCTAAGTATGCTTTTCTAGTCCTCCGTGTCCATGCCACCATCTGGAAAGAGAGGAACTTCCTCACAGCTAATGGGTCTCCCATTAAATACCATCAGGAAACTAATAGACTATTATCCTCAGTTTTACTCCCATGGGAAGTGGCAGTAATACATTGTAAAGGCCACCCAAAGGGAACGTATGAAATAGCCGAGGGAAATAGGTTGGCTGACCAAGCAGCTAAATCATCAGTGAGAGGGCCCTAGATTTCTGATCCACTTGAAGCCCCTCTAATGTGGGAGGGCTCCATAAAAGAAATAAAATCTCAATATTCTTCTGCAGAAATAGAATGGGCCACCTCTCAGGAATACATCTTTTGGTCCTCAGGATGGCTACAGTCGGAGGATGGCAAGCTTCATCTACCAACTGCCAGCCAATGGAAAGCATGCCAAATAGGAAGACAGGTTCTCAATCTGGTCCATGGATCTGACTTGTAGCTTGGCTTTCAGGCTTTAAACTGTCTTTGGCTTGAAAGTGGGGTTTCAGTAGGGACCCTCCCTTGTCTGCCTAGGATTTATCTGTCTCTTGCCTCTATTGATTGTCAAGATAATGAAATGAGATAAAACTTGCACTCCTTTTAAGAAATTGAATTTCTTCTCATCCACCTATGATCTTTGTAAAGGGAAGATTATTCAAAGATATATTTTTGGGAAGAGGCACATTCCTACTTGAAATTCAGCATTGAAATTGGTTCTATATTGGGGCACTCCATTACATGGCACTGTTCACACATCACTTACTTGGAGAAACAATACTCTGTTTAGTCACCCTTCAATCACTTTATGCCCAGTATTGGTTGCAAACTTAGATAATTTTATAAATTGCTTATTAGCAGACAGGGGGGTTCCAGTCATTTAGGAAATCCATGGATGAGAGGAAGTTCCACTTCAGACAATTTCAACGATATGCTTAACTTAATTTGGTGAATTGTGAAAAGATCGTTATTCCGTTTTAGAGTCAGAATAACACTAACTTAGTTAACATGGGTAGAGGAATTGTTTGGGGAATCATCAGATAAAGAAGGAGTTTGGTTTGAGTAGGAGAGTATTGTTTCTCCAAGTGAGAGCGATGTGTGAACAGTGCCATGTAATGGGGTCCCCCAATAGGGAACCAATTTCAACGCTGAACTTCAAGTAGGAATGTGCCTCTTCCCCAAAAAATGTCTTTGAAGTTGCAGCAGTCAACTACATTTTCTGAGCTAATAAGCCACATGAGAACAGAAGTCATATTTATATAGTTCATTTGGGAGTCTCTCACACTTGGCAAATAGGAGATGTTCAGTAAATATTTAGAGAATTGCAATTAAGAGAAAAAGGAAGGGTTTAGATTCTAAACAGTAGATAGTCTGAAATTCTGTTTTCGTTTTTCATTTGGAATACATTAGTTTTCACCAATGTCTTACCTTCCCAGATAGAGTATGCTTCGAAAGATTCTGGCTTCATTTTGCATGCCTTAAGCCAAAACCAACTCATAATGAAGATGACCAAGAGAGGAGAAAACACACAGGGGTTGCAGTTTTCCATGAATAATCCACATGTTTTTTCCAATATTTCAGACATTAATAAAGCAAAATCTGAATGCTCTTGCAGAGCCACAGGCTTTTATGACAGCCTTGACAGACAAATCAATTTGACTCCTGACAATGTGAGAGGGGTTGGTTCATTTTTAGCATAGTGATGTGTAGCTGTTCAGGTGAAAAGTGAGAATTACCCCAAATGACCTGCCATGCATCCCAGAATGGGTCTAGCCACAATCTAGTTAAATGACTGTGAGGTGCAAGTATCAAGGGGTGATACTGGTTGAGGGTTTCTTGGGGGTAGTCTCAAGATAAAGAAGAGATCTTCACTATAGAAACAAATTCTGAAACAATTGAAAGTTAAAAAAATATATCTTCACCATTCCTAGAAACCTAATGGCTTTCAGGCTCCGTTTCCAACTAAAGTCCAAGGCTCTAACCCTTGGACAAATTTGAAAGGCACAGAATGTGTCTTCTTCACCTCTAACCTTTCTCTGCCCTCTTTCCGCACCTCTTATAGGCACTCCTTGGGTGCCAGGAGCCCCTGAATTCTTGTCAATCATTTGTGATGGCTGAGTGATTGGCATTCTCTGAATGAAACCCATTCACACTCAAATGTTACCTTGAACTCTCATTTGCATTTAAACCCTTTTCCTTCTCAGGGTGGAAATGCCAGCTTTTTTTTTTTTTCCTTAAACGATTTTCAAGCAGAAAACAGGAGAGATCTGGAATGGGGTGGGTGGAGTGAGGGGGTAGGGGGGTAGGATTTATGCTCACCCTATATCTATTTCCTCAAGTCTGAAACAAAAGCTCAGAGTGTCTTCTATGTTTCACTTGGGGAAAGCAAGAGGAATGGAAGGATGGAAGGATGGAGGAGTGGAGAGATGGGAGGAAGGAAGGAAGGAAGGGAAGAAAGAAGGGAAGGAGGGAGATGATGATTTCGGTTTTTACTCCAAAGTTGAAGATTTCTTGTCTGATGTGTCTTGGAAGTCATAGGGGATGGAGGGATGTGTCCTCTTGGCAATGATTGCTTCTGAAGGCTAAAGACTTCCCTTCCCTATACAATTGGCTAGGGACCTGAAACTCTCCAGAGTCCCACAATTTTAACATAACCCATTCCCCTGGCCCAAAACATGGACACACATGCATTGTGTTCTGCAATACTTTTGGTAGGTGTTTTTCTTATTCTTATATACTTCAATGACGTAAAATAATCCCCGTTTATCATTTTGTTGTTCTAATCTCTGTTTCTAACAAAAGAAACAGTCTGAATCTCTTTACAGCAACACAGAGCATCACAGAACATGTCGCTGTCCCTTTCAATAAGCAAACTCCAATCCCTTCACAGCTTGTCCACTCAGCTGAGCACTGGACCAGTAACTGGCTTAAGACCAGACAACATTAGATAGAAACATACACTTGTCTAAAGCTGGATTATTAATAGTCTCACTGGCCTTGCATGTTTAGAGGCAAGATTGATTAGCGATGTCTGCTCTGGGCACAGGGGGACTGCAGGACACTTACTTGCAGTTTCTCTTGTTTAAGCTTCTTGTGTAAGCTTCTTAATCAGTCTTGGCTCTGTCCAATCACAGTTCTCAGGCATTGTGGCCCTGGTTGCATTCGCTCCTTCTCTCACACACACACTTTGTTAAGTGTTACTTGATGAGAGTTTGTCTGTTGTTAGTTAGGCGGCCTGAGTTCATGGAGATGACATGTGAGTGCTCTCAGTATAGCATCCCAACATGTTTTCCTTCCCACAGACAAACAATTTTATAAATTTTATCTAGCCTTTGGGTGGGTGAAAACATCATAGAAAGCTCATGAATGTATTTATTATGTAACTGCCACTTCTGTTCTGTGATGGTGTTAAAATTGCAAACATTGACCAGGTGCGGTGGCTCACTCCTATAATCCCAGCACTTTGGGAGGCCGAGAGATGGGTGGATAACCTGAAGTCAGGAATTCAAGACCAGCCTGGGCAACATGGTGAAACCCCGTCTCTACTAAAAATACAAAAAATTAGCTGGATGCGGCTGTGCGTGCCTGTAATCCCAGCTACTCAGGAGGCTGAGGCAGGAGAATTGCTTGAGCCCAGGAGATGGAGGTTGCAGTGAGCCGAGATTGAGCCACTGCACTCCAGCCTGGGCAACAGAGTGAGACTCCATCTCAAAAAAAGAAAAAATTGCAAATGTTTTCTCTCGAGATACTATTAATGATGATGATGATGGCTAAATACTTATCTTTAAACAACAGACTCACAAGGCAAGTTAGCCAAGACTGGCTGAGGGAATAGCAGATTGCCAGCTCCCACCTCACTCTCACTCCACATGCAATGGCAGGTGGAATGACTGGCACTATTAAAACTAATTCCCCCATGCCTTTTGGGGGGTTGTAGTTGCCAATTGTGTAATGCTGAAGTCACCTAAGTTAGACATTCTTGCCGTGAACGTGTACTGTTTTACAAGCCGTAGTCATACCTCAAGAGCAGCCCCAGCAGCTTCTTTCATTAAGAAGGTATAGAGATGTCAATGGGCACATGCTAGTGACTTCTAGTCTCCCAACACAACCCCAATCCTGGGTGACTGCCATAAAAATGCACTTTGCTAATTAGAAGGGGAAGAGTCTACACACAGGAGTAAATGACTAGGTCAACTTTGGCCTTAAAACACAGGCATTGAAATGAGGCAGACATAAAGTAGAATCCCAGCTCTGCCACTTATTGACTGTGGCATTGGCTGCTTATTTAATATCTCTGGATTCTTTCCTCATCTGTAAAATGGGTATAATGGTAACTACTTCGTAGAGAGTATAAAGATGCATTTTAGAATAGGTGGAAAGTACTTCATTTTTTTTGGTTTGCAAATGAGTCCCAAAGACAAGTAAGCCTCCTCTAGCCCAACAAATCATATACACTCAACAAAAATCACCATTATTAACCTTGGCAACTAGCAGAGAATTGAAGGATCTCTTAACATTTACATGACAATTGTCTGGTCATATATTAAAGTTGATGTTGGAATCTTAAAAATTAACTGGTGGACTGGGGTCCTACATGTTCAGAGCTAATTATGAGTTCATCGGTCAGTGTCTACAGAGGTGGGCTCCATCTTATCTAAGCCTAAATAGGCACAGCCTGGCTGGACTGGAAATTCAATATCACCCTATGAATATGATGACAAAATGTAGTGCATATGCCAGTGTTCAAATGCATTCTACTTGGAAAGCAGGAGAAAAATAGTAAAAGTGCCTGTTTCTATGTATAAAGTATATTCTATAAGTGCTAAATGTAGTTTTACATTACAATAGTACATAAGCAAAGTGCTTATGATATATTTTTAAACTTCTACATAGAGAGATTTGGGAGAAAAGAAGTGGTTGTGTTTAGTCACATTGAATTTTCATCATGTGAAAAGTTGAGAAGGCTTGTTAAGTGCTCAGAGGTGCATTTAGAATTCATTTTGTCAAAGCTTCTCCCTTCCCTAGCAGTGTGACGAGGGAACATGACTCAATCTCTGAGTTTCATCTGTTCAATGGGGATAAATACTAGGTCCTACCTCAGAGGTTGACTCCTCAAAGAATAAAGAAACTTAATGTAAATGTGCCTAGCACATTGCCCAGAACACAGCAAATGCACGGAAATTAGCTATGAGAACAAAATGACTAAAGTTAAACTAGTCAAATTCACATGAGAATAATTTAGCTTTTTAAATTGGTATTTTTATTATGATATCTAGCTTGGAGCAAATTTCAAAAGCAAAGGTTTTGACTTTTTCTAATGTTACACCTTTAAGATGTGATTCAGATGCCTTTATCCAGGATGAATTGTTGGAGAACAGGTATTCTAATGCAACATCTTTAGGGATGTGAACAAGGAGCTTTTGCCTTGTAAACTCATGGGGTAAAATCTCATCCCTTGATCTTCACAGTGTAACAAAGAGCTATTGATTGAGAGCATATTGTCATTTAAATTACAATTAAGGATGGGTGAAAGGTGGTTATTCAACAATTCAAACCTTTCTTTTAATACTGTCAAGGACGACTTAACCTTAACCCAAACACACTTCTAAAACTTCTGAGTTTCAATATGTCTAAAATCAATGTGCTTTTCTTAAAGTGAGAGAATCATGTCATTACTATCAGATGTTGAATTCGGTAGTTTTGAATCTGGTGGTGAAAATCTTTCAGAAAGCTTTGCTCTCAGAGGCAAAACACTTGTGTCTCAACGCAAATCCAGTACTACATTTGCACCTTAATATGAAATTAAATCATTCAGCACATTTTCCTAGAGTAGCTAGTTAGAAAAGTATATGCATTTTCAAAAATTAAGTGCTATGTGGGTGATGTATGTTTTACTTTAGAGTATTTTAAATAGGAAATCATCCTTCTGAAGGCACATATTGCTAAGAACTTCATGTCTTTTATTACTAGGAAAACAATGTTCAATTCTAATGGCATTAGGCGGTACGCATCTTAAACGAACCAATGGACAGAACCGAAACTGTATTACTGACTGTCTTGCATTTTGCCATATGAATACACTTCATAAATAATTTGCTTTGATATCACAAACACACACACACAGGCACATGCACACACACTAGCACGCCACGCCTGCATTGGCAAAATGCTGGACTCAATCTCACAATCTTGCTCGGGCCAAGTTCCGTGCAGTTTTCACAGGAATGCAGACAGCATGAAGACTGCAGCTTAGATCTCCTGTGTTTCAAATTTATTTTGCCAAAGCATCCCTTCTTTCTCTGTCTCTCTGTTTCTCTAATGCATGCACACCTGCATGTTTTTCTCAGGAATGGCAGGCATTTACTGGGATGACAGATTATGCCAGAGGTGCCTTTGGCAGCCTCTCGCCCTCAGGGCAACCATTGCTCTGGCAGCAGTAAGTCAGTGAATAGTACAAGGTCATCCATCCCCCAGGTCCCCCGCCCCTTCTCCTGTGTGGGGCATGTGTTCCAAGGTACACTTCACTGGTTTGACACATGAGGTCATGGAAGGTAGTCTCCAATTTGGGTCCACACCATGTAAGCAAAAGCACCAAAGCAATTGGAGCTACTCATTTGCGGGTGAGATTCCTACTAGAGTACTGCACTGCTACTGAGCCTTCAATTTTGACTATCTTTAGATGTTTCCTCACTTGTGAAGAAAACCTATTAAAAGTGTATTTTTCTGTACTGCAGTGGTTTGTCAGGGTGTCTGCTAAACAAATGGGAACATCCGATTTTACATTTCATTTGAAAACTCTGAGTAGAAAAATCACCTGTGAAGCTGCCTTTCCATAATACAATTAGTGAGAAAAAAACAAACCAACATGTCAAGCTTAATATTGGCATTGGTCAGAAACAAATTCTCTTATCAGAAAATTTACAGAGGCCCACTGTAACCCGGAAAAACAGGAAAGGAGTATTGCTTGTCAATATAAATAACCAATCTATGTTAGCAAAACTTGAAGGATTTCTACTCATCTATTGTAGGAGAAAATTAAGTATCTCATCATGACTAACTCATATTTACTAATACATTCTATTGGAATGGCAAAGCAGAAATTTAAAGGCAGAATAGTTTTTAATTTTATTCAGGCAAACATAATACTAAATGTTTGGAAAATGAATACTTGGAAATTCAAGATATTGGGGGGAAGCAAGATGTTTTACTGCCGCCTTGTGGACAATTTAAAAGAACTGAGTTTTTATTTATGCTGGTGGTGAATTTGTGAATCTTGGTCAATAATAGAATCAGACAAAAATGGGTACAGGATAGAGGTGGGATATACTCAAATATTAATTATTTAAATTTAGTCAGAAAAAGTATTTTTTTAACCCAAGGAGATCCATAAAATCTTCAAGTGATTATACCCTATAGTTCAAGAAATTCTTGACATACTCAAACAGGAGATGGGAGGAAATGCAATGAAATTGAATATTCAGTAATAGAGTTTAATCAGAATCATGTTCTAACTTTTTTTTAAATCCAAGGGGTTCCATGGGCACTACATAATTTTGCCACAATATTTCGAGAAAATTTTTAAAATCTCAGTTAATTATCATAGAATTAAATGCAGCACCGGAGAAGCAGTGATAAGAAAAACTGGACATATTCTGGGGTTCAGTCCAGCATTTTAACTTAGAATGTTTATTTAAACATAACTTGAGTTTATAAACTTGTTTTCTAGGGAGATTTATAGTGCTTTCTGATTTTGGCTGGATTGAAAAAGTCCAGCTTGACTTCCTGCTAAGAACGTGCTTGTGTAAACCACCTTCTTCTTAAATTTCGGCATGAAAAATATATTTTCATTGGACACATTTCTAATCACAAACAAACGTTCAGGTAGGTGCTTAATTTAAACCTAGCTACCAATATCACAGAAATAACATAATAGAATGTTTCAGCATTCCAACACACCACATCAATTCTTGTTGACAAAGCACTAACCAATGTATTGTAATTTCTAATTTCCCATTGTTCTTCTGTTGGATAAATAATAGAAACGTCTGACCAATC
Organism: Gorilla gorilla gorilla; assembly: GCF_029281585.2. Lineage (NCBI taxonomy): Eukaryota > Metazoa > Chordata > Mammalia > Primates > Hominidae > Gorilla > Gorilla gorilla. The sequence continues at coordinate 80,413,096 of NC_086017.1, read as the reverse complement.
CATTAAGAGAAAGATGGCTTAAGAATTTTGGGTGGTGATTTTAATTTAAAATTGAAAAAGCAAATTTAGATTTGTAATTAAAAACATTTTAAAGCACATCAAGTAATAAGATAAATGGCTCTAAGACTTAGAATACCATTTTCAATAATTTTGTAGCCACTATTGAATCATCATATTTTTTTCACTGGCGGGAAAGCACCTTCAGTGAAACCATCTGAAACCAAACAATACATAACCTAAATTTTGCTAAATAATCTAAAATTTAAATTACTTATTTTTTATTATTAAAATACTTTGATCTGAGTGAGGAGAAGCGGATACAGAAAAATAAAAATAAAATAAATATAATGCCACATTCTTACCAAACACTAAGCAACTCTCCATAGGCTACATAGCAGGGTTTAGTGATTTTCCTGATTTTTCTCTTGGTCTGAAACATGACAAACCTTAAGTAAATGTCATTTTCCAAATTCCTATTCCATTTTTGGTGTAGTAGGGAAGGTTTTAAGATCACTGATAAATGTACTGGTCCCCTATTTTTACAACAAAAATTCAGTTCTAAGTTATTTCACAAAGATGTTATTCATGCCATCATCAGTAAGATAGTGATCTTTTATTTTTCGCATTATTGAGTGTTAATTATATGCTATGCACTTCACTTGCATTCTCATAATAGCCTCATCACAACCAATAAATAGATTGTGTTATTATCATCTCCTTTTTACAGATGAGAAAATGAAGGCTCAGAGCAGGTAAGTAAACTAGCCATGATCACACAGCCTTTCAATGGTTCTTCTAGCAGCACCAATGGCTTTGTGTGCCTCAGTACTTCCTGGATATCCCACTGAGGAACCAGTATCACCTATTTTTTTCAGTGATTGGCATTGCTGTTTAGTTGTACTCTGGCACATCGCAAAAGACCATTAAAAAATGTTGGAGCGAGTATTCAACACATGCAAAATATGTTTATTATTTACTAGTTGGTTCATTCAATAAATTTTATTGAAAGCATTTTCTGTGCTGAGTATAGTACTTGGAACAGGGCTATGATAATGCTGCATCCGGAATGGTAACTGAATGTTTGAAGCTTACAGTTTAACATCAGACAATGAGTAAGTTTCAAAAATGTAAAAGTGAATGGGACCCAGTCCTTCATGATAGAGAGAAAAAAACAGTAGTTTTGGAATCAGGAAGGATTCAAGTGGCTCAGCTATCTTTTACTTCTGAGAAAATTTGAAGCCATTTGTTTTTCTGCCTTCGTTTCCTCTTCTGTATAAACAGGTTTATTCAGAGACTTAGCACGAAAGCATGTAATGTTCCTGGCCTAAGGTAGGTGACCATGCAGAGTGATCATTATTCCAAAAGGTCAGGAGAAGGAAGAGAAATGTAAACAATTCAGTGATTATGTGAAAAGCACCATGCTCATGATAATGACAAGGTTTTTGGTAACCTGGGGTAGGGAATCATGCTGGAGAGGTTTGATGGAAACTTCAAATGGGAAGTGATATTTGACTTGGGCCTTAAAGGATGAGAAGAAGCCTGCTGAGCACCTTCACAAACAAGGACGTAGTTGGGTGTTTCATGGAACCAGAAAATTAGGGTATATGTAGGATTGGAAAAAAGATGGCAGCCAGTTTTCCAAATTCCTAAGCCCCAAAGTTTAAGGATTGTACTCTAAATGAATTTTATGATATTCTCTTCCCATATCTTTTAGGAATCTTTCACTGCAAGTATAGGTAAATGCAACTTAAGCTGGGTTAAATTAATGGAGAATTTTTTGGTTCAAATAACCAGAATTTCAAAGTTAACACTGGCGTCAGGTGAAGCTTATCCAGATATCATCCTGCCCTGTTCTGCTATCCTCTGGGCTCTACTCTCTTCCATGTGATGATGTTATTTTCAGGGGAGATTTCACTCTTAGCAGCAACAATGTCTGCAAACAGTGAAGACATGTCTCATGGACTCAATAAGGTCACATTCTTATGCTTTAACCAAACACTGAGTCCTAGGGGAAAGACATGCTGATTGGCTATTACACTTTGGTTTGTTTGACCTCTCCTAGTCTCATGTTGAAATTTGATCACAAATGTTGAAGATAGGGTTTAATGGGAGGTGTTTAGGTTATGGAGATGAATCCCTCATGAGTAGAGTAATGCTCTCCCTAGGATCTGGGTAGGGGGTGAAGAAGGGAGGTGAGTGAGTTCTCATTCTATTAGCTCCTGCAAAAACTGGTTGTTAAGAAGAGCCCTGGCACCTCCTGCTTTCTTGCTCATGCTTTCTGTCTCAGCATGTAATCTCTGCACATGCTGGCTCCTTTTTGACTTTCACCATGAGTGGAAACAGCCTGAAACCCTCACCAAAAGCAGATGCTGGTGCCTTGCTTTTGTACAGCCTACAGAACCATAAGCAAAATAAACCTGTTTTCTTTATAAATTTTCTATCCTCTGGTATTCCTTTACAGCAACACAAATGGACTAAGACATTGGCATAAGCATTCCCCAAGAGCAGGAGCACTTCTACTCACACCACATGGCTTTGAAAGAGAGAAGTAATATGGCAGCTATTGGCTAATGGGAGAAATGCAACCAATCCAAATCTAATACTGTCTCCTTATCCGATGGAGTCTGAGTCTCCCTGGCGAGTCAAAGTTGATCCCTGGAAAGGCTGGCATCCAACTTCTTGTAAAATGATTAAATTAAACAAAAATAGGTTTTTACACAAGAAATATATTCATTGACTCAGCCATGAATGATACAATAAAAAAGAATTTTCCAAAATGTATTTACCAGTTCTTGAATGTGCACCCACAAAGGTGAGATGTACTCTGAATCAAGTACATTTTGAGGCTAATTCTGAAACACACACTGAAAGAATTTCTCTTTGTTCATATTTCTTCAGAGTCTATTTTTTTTTTCATGCTAACACAGGGCCTGGAATGAGTTCTAATATGATGGCATCAAGAAAATTTAAATGAAAGTATTTTTCCTTTGTCTTTCCCAAAATGTTTCCCTTGCATAGGCTTCTAATATCTATAGCTGTAGATGTGTCATCATTACTTAGCCGGAATGTTTGCATTATTAGAACCACATTAGGCAGTAAGCAAAAACACATGCCCGGGAGTCTAGTTATGAGATTTGTGCATGTTTTCTTTGAGTTGAAACAAAAGAATAATGACCAGCAGCATTCAGCAACTTAGCCTTGTCTCTATCCTATTAGGATCATATTCCCAGGAGAGAGCTCCAGTTTAAAAAGCTATTTGCAAATGTATAGCGACTTTTTTGCGTGTAATTTTTCACGAAACAGTTACAGAATAGAGGCAGGGTGGGGTAACCACTAAACGTTGTGAATTGAGGAGGTCCTTTTTTCCTGAAATGACAAGTGAATAACAAAAATACTGAGAAAAATCATGATTTGTGTTTTTCATTTAGGAATGTATGGGGATTTTTTTCCATTTGCAGCTTTTAGCTTGTAGAGAAGGGTCTTTGAAATGTTCAACTTGTTGGTGTACCTTGATTAGTGGGGATTATAGTAATGTGCTAAAAGAAAGTCTTGTCAGTTTGTTTTCATTCCTAATATAGTAACATGAACATTGTCTTATCCAAAGTCTATAAATTAAGTCCAGTGAAATACAACTTCATTTTATTCCTCTATCCAAGATGTTTCTATGTATCTCACTAGAGAAAGTTCCTAAATTGTTGACACCGTAGTCGGGACAACCATTCATTTTTTGAATATTTAGTGAGCCCTACTATGTGCTAGGCATCATTTGAGGTGCTGCAGATGTAGAAATCAGCAGTCTCTACTTTCACAGAGATAATGCCAGGAGAAGGGCAAAGAATAATTAATTCTATGTTTGAGGAACATTTGAAAAAGAAAGAGGAGGATAATTAGTAGAGAGAGCTATGAGGACATATGAAAAGTGGATCTAAGCTGGTCTATGGGGTAGGTGCTCAGAGAAGTCCCTGGGAAAGTGGCTTTTAAGTTGAGATCAGATAGATGAATAGGGCTTAGCTGGGTAAAGCAAGAAGACAGGAAAGCTCAGGAAAGAAGTACCCAAACTGAGAGACAGCATGATTCAGTGCAAGACTCACAGACCAGTATGTGGAGGTGAGAACACAGGCAAGGGTGTTCATGGTTGGCGATTACCCCAAAGTGGCAGAAGAGAGATACTGGCAGGCCTTGAAATGATAGCCAAGTATTGGTACTTCCCTTATTGGCAGAAGGAAGCCAAAAGTTCCTTCTTTTGGCTTTAGTTTGGGGATTTAGTTTGGGGGAGTGTGATGGTTAGTTTTACATGTCATCTTGAGTGCCACAAGGTGCCCAGATTAAACATTATTTCTGGATGGGGTTAGCATTCAAATCAGTGGACTCAGTAAAGTAGGTTGCCCTCTTCAATGTAGATGGGCTTCATCCCATCAGTTGAGGGTCTAAACAGAACCAAAAGCCAAGGAAGGAGGAATTCATCCCTTCTTTCCTGCCTCAGGGTTGTAGCTGGAGCATCTCATCTTGTCATCTTGTGCCCTCAGAATGGGATTTACACCATCTGCTTCTCTGGTTCTCAGGCCTTCAGACTCAGGCCGAATTACAACCTTGCCTTTCCTGGGTCACCAGCTTGAAAATGGCAGATCGGGGAATTTCTCAGTCTCTGTAATCTCATGGGCCAATTCCTCAAAATAAATCTTTTTTCATACATATGTATACATATACATCCTTTTGGTTCTATTTCTCGGTAAAACTCCAACTAACATAGAGGGTAACATGGCTGGATCTGAATTTTGAATTTTACATGATTGCTCTGACTTCTGTATGGAGAAAGGGTTTCAACATGTGTATAGATTATAAATAGAATGCTTTCCTCCTTGTAAAACTTGATCTCTCTCCTCATTTGCAGTAAGATCACAACAAGGACTCTGGACATAAAGGCCTTCAGTTACTAGATTAACAAAAAAGCAGATTCATTCTGACAACTGATTTCACCAAACGTTTTATGGAATTGGACAGTTTTTGGCTTTATGTGCTTTTTTCTTCCAGAGGCTATATAAGTACTATGGTAACTTCCAAATTTAAGAATCTGTAAAAGATTTAGCTGTGGAAGTTTTTTTTTTTTGGTGATAGCCAGAACTAAAGCCTATAGGTCACCAACCAATTTCCAGCCTTTAAAATTAGTTCCACTGAATTGTCTTCTATTAATTACGTTTCTCCATCCTATCTTATACCCCCATAAGATTTTAGTCATATGACATACAAAGTATTTGAATGACTGACTTTCTACTTCTGCCTTTTAAGAAGTCTGCACCACTCAGTGTATGTAATTATGAGAGATCTTCTATTTCCCCTAGCAAGTTTCTGTCCAAAGGAATAGAAATATTCCTCTTAATTCAACAATTATGTTCTTCATGTCATTAATAGAAAGTCAAACTTATTGGATTTGATTAGCCTGGAAAAGTAGAAGTTCCTGGTTTTCTGGAGAATTAGCTTTCAGGATGCAGCGAATTCCCTCTTTGCTTTGGCTGTTTGGCACCACAAGGCCAGAATCAGGCCCACCTCTGCTATCATAAATGACATTTAACATGTGTTCAATAGCTAATAAGCCTAGAATGAACTTATATTAGGTTTTCTTTCATCTTTTTACCCAAGTTTTATTTACTGCAGATGAGCATATTTCTGTAAGTCATCTCAAGTAATTTTAACAAGGTGGAGGTATTAATACATTTAAGTTTTTGCTATATTTAATTCTCACAAGAAAAACTTCTTATCAAGTATTTTTAGGTATATTAAAATATGTGTTAAGTAATATTTCAAAATCATGTTTCCTGCTTTGAAATAGCTGTGGGAGTGAAATGCTCCAAAACCCAAAGAAATTATCTGCAGTAACATGACCCCACTGAAAAAAAATTCTGTCTACATGTAGCTAACAAGACAACAAAAGCCAAAATTTGGCCCAAGGCTTCTCAATAATTGATCTAAATGTTCCATGCATCTGAATGGATTTCATCATAGCAAGATCAGAGTGAGGTGAATTGACCACAATGAACCATGCTGGAGAACGTGTCCCGGCTGCAGCTGCCCCTTCCATGAGTGTCAACACCACCTCAAAAGGAAGAGGAAAGCCAACCTAAGATGGGCTTAGCCACCATCACTGTCATCTTACTTTTCTTTACAATCAGCAGAAGCCCTATGGGCCCGCAAATGTTTTTAACTAAAAAGGAAATGTTTTTGTCCTGTGGTCATGCCATCCACTGAGGACAAAGAGAGGCTATCCATTTTTAATCTTTTCTTCTATAATCAACAGGTCTTTAAAAGAGATAATATGCAATTAATTTTCTTTTTTCTTTCTTCTTTAAAAACATTAAACATTTTGGTGGTTTAAACGATGTAGTCAATTCCAGGACATGGATAGTTAGGGTGTCAGCAATGCCCCCAATCTAATGTCATTAAGTGCGCAACAATGACTTTAAAATAAGTAGCTTTTTGGAAGTTATGTCTTTGAAGTTTCATTAATTAGTCATATCATTGGGAATGTATGGCTAAAGTAAATTACAGTGTTTAAAATATCTACTCTTTCAATGTGAAAAATGAAAGGATCCTGCTACCTTGTCTTTATACTAATGAAGATATTATTAATTGGTTTAGCAAAAACATAGATCTAACCATAATGTGCAACAGTTATTAAAGATAATTAACTACAGATCATTGGTTTGAAACATCTAGTCCAAAATGATTTCTGAAGGGCACATTATTCTACGAGATAAAATAATTAAATTTCTAACTGCTGCATGAGACAACTGTGGCATATCTAGCGTTTTAATTTCTTTTGTTCTATTCTCAGGGTACTCTTACTGTTTTAGGTTTTGAAAAAGCTACCCATGTTTCACAGCAAGCACCCTGTTCAGCATGTTTTACCAAAATCTTTCATGTCTATGGAAAAATTATGATTGAAAGAAAAGGATTACAATGACACTAGACCTAATAAAAAGCCCACATAAATTCAGCTTCCTTTTACTGGAGAGAGGAGTATGGTAAATCAAACAAATAGAAAACGAAACAACTTGCTTTAATGAAATACCTTTCAAACCTATCCCTCACTAAATCTATTTTTTTTTTAAATGGAAAGCCTCACATTTGCAAAATAAATATGGGAAAATATACGTATGGACAAATACCAGGTACTTGTGGATTAATGAATAATGTAATTATGTGCATACACATAAAATTAAACAGTTACTGTAAAAACAATTGAGGCAATAGAACAGAAGGCTGTTTATTAAAAACTGTAATATTAGGGACAAAAAATTCTGGCTATACAGCTAAAAACAGTTTTGCTTAGTCTTTACTATTTGAAGATCAGTTAAATTAAAGGAAAACAAAATTAAGACTCAGATGTCAATAATAGTAGTTTTAGGAATTCTAAACAAAATAGGACCATAACATTGGAAGCATGTTATGATGTTCATTGGTGATCACATTTAGAATGCGTCCTGATGTCTATATTAATGTCAATGTCAGATGTCTAAATTAAAAAATATATATTTTCTGATCAGGAACTTGCTTTGTATAAAAGCCAACAGTGAAAAATAATCGTGATGTGCTTTTCTTTAAGAAGCAATTCAGATTTATATTAAGTCTAAATTTGTGGGAGACCTGGAAAATGCCCCAGCTCAAGGCTTATGTATAAATTATTATTTTTAGAAATATTATTAATATCTTGCTTTAATCCAGTTAGTGTGCACTTGGAAAGATAGGATTAAAAAGCCATAAAAATAAGGGCATTTCTCTCTAGGACTGAAGTTTAGAGACACGACCGAATGAGAAAATTTTGAGCTGCTAAGTTTATACTGATGCTGATTTCATGTACTTGGAAAGAACAAAACCAAAATGTTTAATGCATGCCTTTTTTGGCCTAACACACAATAAAACCTAGAAATCCCTGAAAAATCTAATGCATGGAGGGAAAATAGGGTTTGAAGCTAAAAGTGAGTATAGTCATTACAACCTTCTTCATATAGATCAATGTTTTTGAACATGTGTATGATGAAATGCTAGTCTCTTAAAAATAAACAAAGGTTCAATGGTCAAAGGCTTAGGTATACAACATACTATATCTTCCTTTTATAGATTCACACAGCATATAAGCAAAATTAAAGGCTCTGAAAAATCCTGCAGTCGCAATATTCACTTAACTTAGCTCTCAGACTTTTATTTTCCTCAACACTGATTCACAGGAAATTAGTATTCCTTATAACATTTGGGAGGGGGACAGCTGCTCTAAGGTACTTTGTGAAGGTATGGTTGGTTTGATTTCAGGACCCTCAGAGACCCTTTGGTATTCCTCTGATGATGTCACATTCCCTCATCTTCAGCCACCTATTACTGTCTTCCTTCTGAAACCACTTTTAAAGCTTTGTTACACACTTGGAACTTAGTATTTAAGTTGCCTTGTTATCTTTCCTAGGCATATTTGCTTTTAAATGGTTTGTTCTAAATGTAGAATAAAAGACCAACAAAATAATATCTGGTATTACAGAGCTTGGGGTCGGTGACAATGAGGTTTTTTTAGTCTCACTGATAATATAACACAAATAACTGCTCCTTTCAAAAATGAGGACAGAGGGTGGGTGTGAACAATGGGCTTGCCCAAGGGTGTGCAGCCGGTAATGCAAAGTTGAGGCCTGACCCTGTGTCCTTATATCAGCAAATTCAGGGCTTTTCTATTAATCTGTGTTCTCTTATATTTTTGCATACATGTTCAGAGGAAAGCATGCCAAATGTAACCAGAAGTCCTAAAAAGGCCTCCAAGGTGCATTAGCAAAGAGATGTATTTATTTGTCTGTTCAGTGTTTAATTTTAAAAATATAGAGAATTAGTTGTCAACAGTTAATATTTAGGAGGTCCCACATAATAATCTAGATTCTGTCTTCTCCCCCAAAAAGCAAAGAACTTTGTAGCATCAGGCCCAGTGGCTGGGGCAATTATGACTATGGCCACCCAATTTAGAAAGGGCATTCTGGTGGTAATCCATTGCGCCATAGTCTCCACCACTCCTTGATGCCCCTTGACATGAATGAAGCATTCATGAAAAGCCCCTTTTCATGAATGACATGAATGAAGCAAGAGTCACTTATTGTCTTACTCACATTGTTGATTAATTTTTTGGGTTTGGGGGCTTCTTATATTTTCAGTCCCTGGTATCAACAACCTATGTATCCCACCTTACTGTTATGGCTCTTTCCTCTCTGAAAATCTTCGTCATTTCCTAATAAGAGAAGCACTTCAAGTTGATCACCAGAATGTTGCCTTTAGATAAGTAATTGGAACCTGACTGCACTCAACATTCCAGGAGAAATCAACCACCACCACCCACCCCCACCCCCGACTGCTTTGGGTCACCCTGATTTAAATCTTTGGCTTTTCCAATTCCAGCCACAATAGCTGGCTGTCTATTGCCCACCAGCATTGTGGCAGGTTTTTGCAGCTTGCGCTGCATGGGACCCAAAAGGCAACCGTATATGGAACCAGTGCTCCAATCATGATTTGGTGAGAAGACTGTGTTTCCCTTCATCTTTGGACGTTATTCATCTTTTCATGGGAAAGACATCCCAAATGACTGAAACCGTAGCTCAAGAGTTCATGGCATTTAACAAATGCTGATATTTTCTTCCCTGCTCAATTTCAATCTCTACAACCTCAGGAATGTGTGATATATACTTTCAGCTAAAATAGTAGAACTTTCCTGGGGCTACATAATCATGTTTGATGGCATACCAGCAAGAAATGGGTTTTGGTGAGGAAAGCAGCTAGCTTCTAGGCCATTCCCCAAAATCAGAAAACTGAGTGGTCAACATATGTGTTATTAATAGGCCTGTAAAATCAGCCTGAACTCTAAAAACCCGAGCCATGGCTTTGCCAGCCTCCTCCTTTGAGTGTCAGCCATTCCATGTGCCTGTCCTCCCCTGTTGCTATGAGAGGGAGCTGAGGGGAGGTTATGGATGTGCTGTAATCAGATGGAGAGGTGGAGCCATCTGCTCTAACTTCCCAAGTTATTGTTGGCTGAGTAGCTGCAGTTTTGGTTTGGGTCTTTTAACAGTTCATTTAACTGAAGAGGAGGGAGTGGATTCAGAATAGAAGGTCCTTGGTATAGGAGAATTTTCTTTATAGGTTTTCTGATTCCTCTTTTCTAACTGTCCTCTTCTAATTCCTTCTCTACTCTCAAACCCATTCTTTTGTAAATCCCCCCTTTTCTTTTTCTTTTCTTTCTTTCTTGACAAGGAATTGCTACTCCTGCATAGACACTTACTGAGTCAGTTCTTCCCAGCACTAACTCCAAGATATTTACCACCAACTATTGCTTACTCATGATATTTAAAATGCTAGTATGTAGTGTCTTCTGGGATATTCTTGTTGCATTTCAACTGCACCCAGTGACACTGATTCTTACCAAACTATCAATACCACAAGTGTGTCCTATTAACATAGGCTTTCTAGAGGCTTTTAAAAAAGGCTGTTAAGCATTATTTGACATCTTTCTTTAATGGGTTACATTCTGGATGAGAAAAGTTTAGGTGGAATCTTTCATTTTTCAGTCCTCAAAATTTGTCTTTCCCTTAGAATTTATTCTCTATTCTTTCTCTCTCTCCTTCTCTGTTTCTCTCTGTCTCTCCCTCCCTCTCTCTTTAAAACTATATTCTCTTTCCCCGTGTAAAACCGCTTCACCTCCAGGAAAACGATGGCTGTATTTAAATAAGATCACATGACTCTAACCTGCTGTAAATATTGCCTTATTTTTCAGCCATGCATCTGGATCCCTATACAAAGATATATATGTATATAACTTTATCCTGGTTTAGTGACATAACTGTACATTAATCTATCTCTCTGCTTTCCTTAATAAATTTATTTTTTAAAAATTGGCTGTTTTCACTTAAAATTTAAGTAAGCAGCAAGGGCAACAGACAAAGAAAGAGGCTTGAAATTTGAAAATGCATATTTAGATGGAAAATAAAGCTTGCTTAGCAGATATCATTCTTTGTTATTAATTTACTGTAGAAAAATGTAAGAAAAGTCAATGCTGGAAAAGAAAGTATAGTAAGAAATTCCAGGAGGAAGCGTGTATTGCCAAAAGAAAAAAAATGAGTCCTGATCCAAAAAAAAAGTCCATTATGACACAAGCCACTATTTTCTCCCTTCCAATCTTCAGCTTTTCCTCACTTAGCTAAAACACAGCCTCAAAGTCCTGCTCAGCTCTGGCACGTGGGACAGGCAAAGGCAACAGAAGGACACGAACTGGGGGGATGGAATCTCTTTGGCATTCTTGTGTTCTTTCACATCTTGACTCTCAATCATTCAATCTTCTTTGGACAAAGGTCAGCACTAAATTGTCTGCTGTGTATGGTCAACAATTATCTTCTAGTAGATCTATTTATTTCATTTCTGATGAATAGTGCCTGCTGCCCCACACATGATCAAAGATAAGATCGAGACCATCCTGGCTAACACGGTGAAACCCCGTCTCTACTAAAAAAATACAAAAAATTAGCCGGGCGTGGTAGTGGGCGCCTGTAGTCCCAGCTACTCGGGAGGCTGAGGCAGGAGAATGGCGTGAACCCGGGAGGTGGAGCTTGCAGTGAGCCGAGATCGCGCCACTGCACTCCAGCCTGGGCGACAAAGCAAGACTCCGTCTCAAAAAAAAAAAAAAAAAAAAAAAAAAAAAAAGAATTCTGATACTTTGGCTGTATAAAGACTTACATATCAGGAATATTAGAAACACCAGACTCAAATTTGAATTCTGCCTCTAGTAGTTACCAACTGTGTGACTCAGAGGAGTTGGTAGGATTCTCTTGTCTCTAGTTTTTTGTAAAATATTAATAACGGGGGGAGGGGGGAGGGATAGCATTGGGAGATATACCTAATGCTAGATGACGAGTTAATGGGTGCAGCACACCAGAATGGCACATGTATACATATGTAACTAACCTGCACAATGTGCACATGTACCCTAAAACTTAAAGTATAATAAAAAAAAAAAATTAAAAAATAAATAAATAAATAAATAAATAAATAAAAATAAAAAAGCTAGATTAATCATAAAAAAAAAATATTAATAACAAACGGTACTCCCTTTATAAGGTTGACTGTGGGGATTAAGGGAGTTGACAACTATTAGAGTTGGAAACTCGAAGTTACTCTGAGTAAAGTGGGCTAGGTAGAAGGCAGTAAATGGCAACTGGCATGCAGTCTCTGATTTGAAGGGACTGGTGGTGTCTGTGACAAAGCTGAGACTTTCTGTCCCTCTAAAGAGGCAGCTGTTCCTATTTGGCTCCAGTGAGTTTTTGCAATGGAAAAAATGTGGACCTGGTGTTGCCAGGTTTTCCGGGAAGCTGGAAATCCGGACTTTTATGTGAAACCTCACAATTTTTAGTTTTTGGCAATTAATTCAAATTTAAAGCACTGTGCAAGCCAAACAAAACACATCTGCAGGCCACATAACCTCTGATGTATGTGAACATGTTTGTAACAGAACCTGCCTCAGTATAGATATTCCATAAATATTTGCCTCGTCTTTTCATTGCATGTGATATGCAACATGAGGAAAGAAAAATAATCAATTTGAGCTTCTTAGAAAATCATCAGATTTCTCACTCTTAAGGATCAGATTTATTACTTAAGTCATATATTCATACGTTTAGTCTTATCCACCGTTATGTTAAAATGCTTAACTTGGGAAAAGCTTATACTTTGGAGAATTTTATTGGGCCCTGTGACTTTGTAACAGAAGTTTTAATTTTTGTTTGAAAACATATATTTAAAATATAGTGAAGACAATTCCGAATCCTCTCAACAGAAATTCACATTTATTTTTCAATTTTTTTAAAAAATAATTTTTTAACTGGCAAATAAAAATTATTTGTATTTATGGTATACAACATGATGTTTTGAAATATTGCATTGTGGAATGGCTAAATCAAGCATATGTATTACCTCACATACTTATCTTTTTTTTTGTGGAGAAAACATTTAAAATCCACTCTCTTAGTAATTTTCAAGTATACAATACATTTTTATTAACTATAATCATCATGTTGTGCGATAGATCTGTTGGACTTATTCCTCCTGTCTAACTGAAATTTTCTATTTTTGGGCCAACATCTCCCCAAACCTCCCACTCCCCAGCCTCTGATAACCACAGGAAAATTCACATTTCTGAGGTTGGCCTGAGTTCCAGTAAGTGAGCAACTCTAGCCTGGATTTTTCTCTTTGTCCTCAGAGGAGCAAGACCTGGTTTTAACTGCTACATCTTCATATTGCTCACTCCTTAAGTAGTTTAACTTACTTTTTAACTGTTACATGCCAACAAAACAGGTTGCTTAATTGGTTTGACCTTTCACAGTATTTTTTAATTTTTCAATCTTAGTTTCATAGTTCCATCTGGCCCTTTAAAACGACATCTGGTTAACTGTACTTAACCAGCTGATCACTGTACAGTTATTTTTAAATGTAATGTATGCTTAAACAGATGTTATTTTTATAGATGTGGATCTAAACTGCACTTGTGTACGTGCTATGTCTGCATAAACTCTTTCTGCAATTCAAATGTTGACACCCAAAATTACAAGCCAGAATGCTTATGAACTCCACTATTATGGTACTGCACTTTTGTGCTGCTTGTAAGGTAAACATCAATTCAGTTCTTTTTTTCTTTCTTCATTGCACATAAATAAAACATTAGCATTTAGTTTATAAAGTGATGAACATTTTGCTGTGTTGGATTTAGCTTTATAAATACAACTGCTGTCAGCAAGAAAAAAGGATTTATTGAATAAATAATAAGAAAGCTAGGGGAAAATGAAAATATATATATTATGCAAAACATGGTGTCTGTCAACAGGTCACAAAGGGGCTTCAGTGCTCTTGGTGTGGCTGTTGGAGATAATTCCATCTCTGGAGTGCTGGCCCTGAAGCATTCTGGACCTCCACCTCATGGTAAGTGTCTTAGATTTAATCTAGGAAGCATGCTATAGAGAATAAATTTATTTTGTAGATCTCTGAATGCTTAATTGTCCAGAGCATAATTAACATTTAGATCAATTACAATGTCTTTTTACATGAAAAACATCAAGAACACATGATAACAAGGAAACCTAAATGGTCATTCAATCCTACAGTTTGATTTTTAAAGTCTTTTCCTATCAGCAAAAGAAAAGAGAAGAAAATGACAAGCAGTTTCTACATAGATTGAAAGGTTTTGCAGTCATGAATGGATCAGAACATCGAGTGTACCTTGTGTCAGACAGAACACAATCTCACCAACTGAGAGATCTCCAAAGAACATTACAATGGGAAGCGCGCCCACGACAGGAGGTTGAATCCTCGTTGAGACAAAGAAAGTGGCCACAGTTGAAAATATTTTACCGAGAACTTTAAAATTATTCTCAAGGTTAAAAATTGCTGTTATACATAATACCTCAGTAATTGATAGACATTTTCTCTCTCCAGAGTCCATTTTCTGTGAAAAACACCACATAACATCTGTTCATAAACAGTCCTTCTGTGAAAACACTGACACAGGTCTTGAGCTTCCACAGGCTCAATTCCCCTGCCATGTGCAGATGGCATGATGTATTTATACAGCTGAAGCCTGTGTAACATAAGCCCGGCCATATCTCCAGGTAAGACTTCAGGCAAACATGTGCTGCTGTTCTCTAGCCTCACCCCAAGTTGTTCAAGGAGTTCCTTCTGACACAAAGACAAATTGTTTCCCACGAATGTGTGGGATTCGTCAGAAAAATCACCTTTGGCAATCAACATATAACTCTACAGAGATAAGGACATTTCTACTCTTTTAAAAAGATTCCACAGAACACATTAATGAAAAACTAATTAGGGTTACAGAGGTATTTGGGAAACTAAATATGACTGTGATCATTCAGTTGCCTTTTTTTTTTTTGCCTCTATGCTTAATGTGTGATGTTTAACTGGAATTAATTATTGCAACTAAAAGCAAAAAGTTTGGGGTTAAGGGTTTAAATAATTAATGTTCAGTTTTTCAATAACTACCATGAAAGGAAGAATGTCCTTATAATGCAAGAAATTATTTCCCACATAACTTCCTTTGGTTTCTCCTGTTACACGTGAAATGCAATGAAAAGCTCTACAAGGATAAAACTTCTTAACTGAGCATTTGTAGAGAAACACTTCAGAGACTCTCAAACCCTAGTGAGCTTTCTTTGCTTTTCAAATCTGGTTAATCACCAAGATGTTGGTCCTCTGGCATTCTCTAAAATTGTTCTTTCTTAGAAAGAGACGGATTCTAAGGACAAGCATAGCCTGTGTCTCATGACGTGGAGAAACAGTGACTTTAAGTAAATGCAGGATGCTGGAGCTTCCGAAGGGTTTAGGGGCCCTGAGGAACACCCAAATAAACAGACCAAGGAAGCTATACACATGCATATCTTGGGTTTATTTGTACCTGTCTTTGATTACACAGCTGAAATGCATATGAAAGTCACCATCAGATAAACATATCTATGGTACCCTCATGTAATATAAACTATTTGTATTTTATTCTTCATGAACACCACAGGCAAGTTCTTGTATTTGACCAGCTGGGGTCAAAAATACTACCCAATGCTTGGAGGTTTTTTTGTTTTGTTTTGTTTTGCTTTTTTTTTTTTTTTTCCTCTTAGCTTCAGTATCTATTGAAACACATGAGCTTTCTGGTTTGTGCATTTCAAAGGTGTTTTTACAGCATTGATGAACTCTCAACTTACTGAATATCCTTCATAGTGGCTTATCAGTTCAGGCTACAAAATCATCTTTGGTAAAGATTTGCAAGGGGAAAGAATTAGTCATTGGAGAGTAGGATGAACTAAGGACTCTGGAAAAATTCTAGGGAGACAGTTTGGGGAATCTGTGTCTATATCATGGGCAAAACACAGCTCCGTTTGCCCTTTCCTGGTTATCCCTCACTCACACGATAAACCTCATTTGAAACACAGGGAAAATAATCAAAATAAAAATAAAGTTGTGCCTTCAAATCACATGTCAAGACATCTCTTCACTAAATATTGAACTGTATTGTTGTTTGGATGAAGCCATGCAGTTAGGAATAACAAAAGAGGCCAAATTCAAATCATGTTTTTCATTTGACATACACTTAACATGTTATGGTAGCCACAACTTTCCTGGTTTTGGTTATTCATTTCTTTTTATTGATACTTCAGTTTAGTTTTTTCTGGAAAACTGAACGTCGAAGGACATGCATTCAGTTTTACCTGATATATAAGCACATAATAATGATGGCAGCCTAAATTTGTTGGAAACACTTTTATTATACTCCAATTTTCCATGGTATATTAGGTTCATTGTGTCATATATAATGCTGAAAAAATGGAAATACTATAAATACCCAATAATACAGGACTGATTATTGGTAGGAGAAAATTATGTCATTATGTTAAGTGAAAAAAATAAAATAACAAATTGCATATATACTATACAGTCTCAACTAAATATATGACACAGACAAGCATAGAAAAAAGACATGAAAAAAACATGCCAATGTACTAAAAAACACCCTATTTCTTGGTGACAGGCTTATGGATTGGACTATGATTTCATCTTTTTATTTGTATATAGTTTTCAAATGTTTTACGTTGAATATACATTAATAATCAGAAAAAATATTATAAAAAGCATACAAGGTACTTTCTCCTAAGAAAAGCATTTGTTAGTCTATTAATAGTCTTGGTGGCTTTGAGCAAGAATATAAGTTGATATGAAGTATAATGAGTTATATTTTTGACAAGATTTTATGAAATTTAGAAAGAGATAGTTTAGGAATGTCTTCCTCCCCCATAAGGTACCTTTGGAGACACAGATAATTTGTTGCCTAGATACTTAAATTGTGTCCTAGATGATCTCCCTGACTTTATTAACCTCTGCCTCCCTCCCTCCTTTCCTTCCTTCCTTAATAAATGTTTATTAATTTATATCTCTGTTCCAGGTGTTCAGAATGGGAATTGCAATAGAGACGTCCTGGCGGGATTTGTAGCCTAGGAAGAGAGAGAGTCAGTGAACAAGCAAGGAAATGTGCAGTGAACATGCAAATAATATCGTAACTGTGAGGGTGCACCTGAGGAACCATGAACCATGGAAAGCAGGGGCAAGCAGCCCTGCCATTTGCAGAGTGAGAGAGAAGCCTTTTATTTGGCAGCGACATTTGTGACGAGACCTGAAAGTGCAGGAGGAAACTAATGGGTTCCGCCCAGTGTGGGAGGATGCTCTAGGGAGTATGCTGGGAGTGTCTCCACGAGACCAACTTGCCATTCCATCCCAAGAGTGCCTCACACACAGGAAACACTTAAATATTTACTGAATTGGCTTGATTTGAAAGATATGCCATTTAAGTCTTAAAAACTGTAGGACCTAGGCTGACTGAGTTAAATCTTATCAGTCTATAGTTCATCTTATTCCTGCCTCTGAGAACTGCCTGCCTGTCATGAGGTCTATCTTAGAACCAGATAGACCAACACACTGGTCTTAAATTTTGAAGGCTTTCCTCTAGAGATGTAGAGACTTGGGATAGTTTAAAATGCATTCTCCATTTAAATGGAATGAAAGCTTATCTCTTTATTGTGCCTTGATGTCAAGTCGGCAATAAATATGGATATCAGACTATGCAAAATTATTCCTGAATTCCTGTCACTATACCCAATCAAAATTCTGAACACTTTAACTCGATGTTCAATGATCAGTTAGGATTGTCCACATACGTGGCTAGCTGTTTATAATTCTTCGTGTTTTTCGTCAATGAAAATATTTGGCTTAATCTCAAAATCATCAAAAAGACTAGACGTAGGTTAGTCCAAACCACTCATTCTTTTTGTAGCAAGTACTTTCCACCAAGTGGATGCCCACCCAGCTGGAAGAAAGCTGAAAGAGTGAAAGAATTTTTGCCTTGATTGATGCCAGGAATGACTTTGAGTTATTTTTTCCCCACTGGATTGATCAAATCAAGCCTTTCTGCCCTTAAAAATATAAACAGTACTATGTCCCTCAGCATGATGAGGGCAATGACAGATCTACTATGGATGAGGAACATCAGACACTCTCAAATAACATCAAATTTAGGAACCAAGAAAAAAATATACTCTGTGATCATGAGTGATAGCGTCGATTCTGGAGAAGAAAGCCTGGATAAGGAAGGTCAGTGATGATGAATATGTGAAATGATGAATCTTCCACCTCCAATAAAAACAAGACGCTGATTATGAAACTATTTCCAGTGTCTAGTATTTAAAAATCTATCACAAATAACTATTGCCTTCCAGACATGTATAATTGATCCTACTTGTATCAACAGTAAGTTCCTTTTCAGGTTTTTTTTCCACATTAACTTCTTTTTAACATGGTATTATTTTCCTTAAATGGCATTTCTACTGACAACTACGCTGAATGCACTGTATAATTATCATGTCTTCAGTTTCTTTTCCTACAGTTCTTTTTAATTACAAAATAATACCCTTCTGAAGAGCGCATCTTTGGTATCTTAACCATCGTTGGGTCAATATAGCAGTGTGTGCTCATTATCAATATATTTTAATTATTTCATTCTGTCTAATGCCACATTTTTTGATTTCCATGAATTGCCAGGTAATTATGTTTGCATCAGGATAAATAATTAACATTCTCTGGAGCAGAACGACCATTACATTCCTTTTTCCTTTCCTTTTTTTTTTTTTTTTTTTTTTTAGCCCTGGCAATATAATAAATAGACGGGCATTTACCTGGATTAATTAAATGTGGTCTTTTTGGGGGGCAAGAGCAACATTTGGTGATTCAAAAGTTGTCTTTTGCTAAGCTCAGAATTTTCCAGAGCCAGAGTTTGTGGCCTCCTAACTCCTCTTTAAACAGAGCAACGCTGCTTTCTTTACATTTCTAAATTATCCTCTGTCATTCTTCAAGCCCTAATTCACCACTCTCCCCCGGCCCCCAAAGCAGAGTGTAGGTTGTGGAGACTAAGAGTGCAAAGGCTATTTATATATGTAAAATTATTATATTGTTTCCCTATATTATACATGCATAAAATTATAAAATTATTTTACTGTATAAAATTGTTATAGTAGAAAATAAATTCTACTACAGTAAATTCTACTATATAAGGCAACAAAAACATGAACAATTTCACAAACATTTACTAGCAGAACTTATGCAAGCTCAAAAACAAAGTAACAAAGTAAAATAAGGTAAGGTTCAGCAGGTGATGCTTGAGAGAAAAGCCACGAGCTGGGTGAATGGAGCCAAGTGTGTTGTGGCAAAGATTTAGAATAAGTTTCATTTCTTCATTAATGGGAAAACTGCTTCTTAAAAATTTGGGGATATACATTCCTTGAAGTTGCTCTTGCAAGCTGAGAGGAAAAGTCCTGTGGCATTAACTGTGTGATCATCAGACACGTTACTTAATCTCTCTGTGCTGCAGCTTTCTCAACTGTAAACTAGGGCTGATAAGGGTGCCCAAGTACACACTTTCATAATGCCAGGTTTGTAATCCAGTTGTTATTTGAAGAAGGCTTTTAAACTCCTACAGTTCTTCAAGCTTAACATCCCAACATCTTTGATAATTTCTCAAATTATTAAGAGAAGCTTCAAAGATTCTAATGGTTTTGGTCATTCTTTCATCTTTGCTCAATCTTAAAGGTCTCTGATGAACTACGGGACGCAGAAGAGAATGCCATGCTCCAGAAAGCCTGAATCGCACAGAACGAGACGAGAAAACTCCCCTTCCACTTTCATCCAACCATAAAACTTAAACTGTTTTACTTTTAAATTCTCAGTTTCCTGGTTTTATCTTTTTTCTTCCTTCCTTTGTATTATTTAAAAAGTCTAATAAATGTGTTGCTAATTCTTTTCGATGTTCCTCTATCTGCTGATTACTGGCTACGTGCCAATGATACAGCATTGAAATACCTTTTCTAATTCCTGCCTTTATAACAGTGTTAAACTGGATAAAGCCAAGCGCTTGCTTTTATTTTTGATAAGTCGATATTTCTATATATAAGAAATAAATATCAAGTAAGTTGGTAAGTCTCCTATTGTGATAAAAACAGAAGAATCAGATTTTCCTTGTAGAAATGATTATGTGAGAGGAGACAGAAGAAAAACTATCTACTATATTTAAAAGACCATCATAGGGAAGTGGGGGAAATTTACTTTATGCATCTCTGAAATGCTAATCTTAGACTGACTGGTCCAAGTTACAATTATCACAAATATTGTGGAAAAACAAATGTGAACAAAAGGTTGAATGTTATGACTTATCTGGAACTACTCTGCCTAGAACTTAAATAGTAACTAATTATGGTCATCCTTAAATGGTATGACAAATAATACCGCAGTATTTTATACTCTGTACCCTAGACCTGGATAAATAATTTTAAAAGTTTCTAATCTTGATATGTATTTTACTGAATTAATGTTTATGTGGCTTCAGAATCTTACCTGTCCTAAAGCCACATTAATTGAGCCTTTCATAAATCATGTAATAAAATATATCTTTGCACCTACTGAGTGCAAAGCAGTCAGCTTTGGGAAGAGCTATTGTCATAGAATTCAGACAATATAACTTATTACTTCTATTATCATGTCATATTTTATTAGGGATATGCTACATGTTGCAGATGTAAAGAGGTGCATTGCATGGTTCAGGTCTAAACATCTGCTCTTCTTTCTATAACCCTGAAAATGATGCCACCACATCCATTCTTACTATATTGCAATATTTGAAGAAGAGGTTGAAACAAAAAAAACTATGAAGTAATTTCATGCTCAGTAATATAAAACGTGTTTCAATTTTCACAGAAACAGTTTTACACTGGGATGTAGGCAAACTCCAGTGTAATGAATTAGACATTGCTGTTCCCTGTATTTCCAGTTTATTCAAATATATTTTTTCAAATATTGATATCTGAGGCAATACATAAAAAATTTTAAATGAGTAGTTTATCACCATTTATACTTTTAAAAGATCCACCCCCCTCAAAATAAAAGCATTTAACAAGGGGGAAACACAAAGAATTACTAAGATTTCAAATATTTCAATCAGCCAACGTGATCCACTGTTTAAGACATAGCACGAACCTCAAGAGGTGTCATTTGGAAGTGACTATAATGTAAACAAACATTATAAAACAAGATTAGGCAATATAATATTGATCCTTGCATTTTGTTAAAATCAGAAACTAAGGCAATTCAGGAAAATTAGATTTTCCATAGATTTTTCAAGTCCCGACAGTAACATTTCTGTAAAAGCCTTTTTTGTATGAAATCTGTATACAATAAAGAGTATTTAGTAAACATGGCACCCTTTCTTAGAGATGGCTGAAATCCTGTAGCAACATAAAGATTGTCACCGTTTATTTTGTAAAATCATCTTCTGAGCAGCAAGACAGTATTACGTTTTACAAGATCCATGACTAGTGATGGGTATTTATAACCAAATAAAGGATTTAGTTATGGATATCTACAAAGTCAAACTCACTGGCTGAGTAAGTTGACACAAACAAAGGGGGGACTTTACACAAATAAGTTTTAAGCTTTGCATCTTAGAAATAAGATGACTTTGCAGTACTATAAGAAGTGTCACCATGAAGTTGCATTTTAATGGACTCAACTGTTAAAAACAAATTGAATTGAGCTTTAATTTACCCTCATTTGTCTTTCACTATTCCCCACGTCGTTTTCTCACTTTGCTTTTGACTTCATTTGTAAACTTGAACTTTATTCCTACTTAGAAATAAAAGTTTTAGGTACTCCCCAAGAAATAACTCAAACTAAAGATGTATTTTGAAACATTTTAGAAAAATCTTTGAAATGATAAAGCATAAAAATTCATTTTCTGTTTTCCAATAATATGAGATTACAAATATAATGATGTTCTTTCATCAAAACTGTTCCAAAAAACAACAAAACCCATAACCAAACCTCCTAGGGAAAAAAAGGCTGAGTTCTGCCTTTAGTGGGAAAGTAGAGAGTAAAAAAACTCTGTCTGAATAAACATTTTTAAAAACGCTTCTTTCTGAACCAGTGACTATGAGTCAAAGGGAAGCATCAAAGTTCAGTATTCTGTATTGCCCATTTCTTGGAATTTTTTGAAATTACAGAATATGTAGTAGCTGACAGCAAATACTAATTTTTAAATATGAAACCCTATGACAAAATTGTTTACACTCTATAGAGACTTAAAGTATTATTATATTATATTTTCAAATAATAGCATGAAAGCTGTCTGGTACAAAAAAGACAATGTAGTCCTGTATTTTCCAGTGCTCTCTAACCTATTGAAATAGAGGAAGAATATAGAAAAATGTTTTTCAGGTAAAGAGATATTCAGTGTCAAATACAGTAAAACACAAGCACATTTAAAAATTACAGTTTTATAAAAATTACACCAAGATTATTCTTCTCTTTATGGGCATGTGTCATTCATTTTAAACCTTTGCTTTGTTCAAAGTGCAAATTCTGATGTTAGAGGTTCTGGGTTCAAATGTTGCCCCCGCTACTCACTAGCTTTAGAAACTCAGGCAAGGTATTTGCTCTCTGAGGATGAATTCTACATCTGCAAAAATGGAGATTACAATCTACAACACTGGTTCATGAAAAATGACCGATAGAGTTACTATGCTATCCTTTTATCAATATTGTGACTAATATAAAACAATTATTAATCCTAAAGTTCCCACTAAAACATTTTCCTAAAAACAACTGATGAAATATTTTTAATGGGGGAGGACAGTGCAGAATATACAAATGATTTTCATCTGTGTCCCAGCTTTGTAACTCACCACCTTTGTGATTTTACAAACGTCATGATTCCTAAATGAACATTTGGTACCCTATCTGTGAAAAGGAGATAAGAACATCTGCCTCTAGTTTTTGAGTGAGTTCAGTTTATGTATATAAATCATAAAACACTCTGCAACTGCTAATAATCGTGAAGAAAACTAGCAACTACAACTTTTTTAAAGAAAAGATATTACAATTAAAGGTCGATGAACATTGATGGAGTGAGGCAATTTTTTATGATTTATGTGGGTTTTATCTGTTGGCTTTCCTCATCTCACTGTGGCATTAAACATATTACATTAAGTAGTTGAAATCAGATTGAATACAATTCATTCTGGTCCACTTGCTGAAACACGCCAATAGGATGTTTTCCAATTTTCTCACATAATATTTCTCTTGTCCTTTGGGGTCATGTGGTAATTTCTGCAGGGAAAATAATCTAACCACTGTGCAACTGATCAAAGTATTCCTACGAATACTGCCTTAGGACAAATGATTTGAACCCTTCCATTATCAAAACATCTGCAAATGTTCCTTTTATGTAAGTGTCAATGAGTGAGCATATGCTGATTGAATTCCCTTCCTCCTCTGAGCACCTGACATACACCTGACATGTACAATCGAATTCATGAAAAATTGATTAATGACATGAACTTTTAGGACTTAGCAAATTTATGTGATAGGACAATACTCAAATCCTAGAAAGCCAGAAAACATTTTGCAAGGTTTTAAATGTTTTAAATGTAAGTGTGTCTTGGAACTTGGAGTCAATATGCTGGTTCCTAAAATATTACTTTACATAAATATTGCTTTTGTACCTTTTCCAGAATTGTGCATGGTGGTGCATAAACCTCGCCATGATATATACCACCAAGGGTCATTTACATGCAGTTTTAAGTCATCTCAGCTTGATTTTTGTCATGTATTGGCATAATTCATGTTTTTTTAGGCACATAATTTTATTTTAAAAGATTTGTGACTTATTTTGCTAAATGAACCCTTAGCGAAAAATAGGTAAAATATTTCCTTCGACAGTAATGAAGACACTACAAGTTTCTCCTTTATGTGTGTATGTGTATGTGCAAGTGGATGTGTGCACTGCATGTCTCTAATGGAAAATTAAGAGTTAAAAATAGAATATAACGAAAAAATTGGATAATTGGTTAATTTCTGCCATCTTTACTTTTCAAATTGATTGTCATAAGCAAAGTCATTGTGTGGTGCTTTGCATGTACATTTTAAATATTACAAATGAATAGATCGGTCCTGGCCCATTTCATGTGTACATGTTGTATAAGTGGCATTGTATTACAGAAATCGAGAGTAAAACTGACAATTTCTTTCTGAAAATCTGAATGTGAAACTATGGTTGCTCACATAATTTTCCAAATGTCAAATAACAATGATTATAATAAAGTATTTTCAATTAGTGATAGAATAGACAAATGTATGCTTTTTCCACTGGCAGTAGGTTGATTTGGCTGAATAGCTGGTTGGGCATATGCCCTCTTCCTCTCTCTCAATTTGGATGTTTCCATCTCCCAGCCTAAGTTTTGGAACACTATGAACCTGCGGCATCATGCAATGATTTTTTTCCATTAAGAGTTTATTAAAATTTTAAAATATTCTAAAATCTAAATGGACTTTATTCCAGAACTTTAGATAATGCCATCCATATATATACTAAATATACTGAAGGCTCTTTCTCTATTGAAATATATTACAGTATGGCATCTTAACACTCTGTTTAGCCTAATGTTAATAATCACGATTCTAGGTTTTCAGCTCCTGTGGTTTTCTTTTCATCGATTTATTACTGTTTATATTTTTCTATATCAAGTTTCTTATTAAATTATAAATGAAAGTATATGTCGATGGCAGTATTCTAAACATATTACTTTGAGTAACAGAAGTGTTTATTTCTTTTAAACTCTAAATGACATACTTTGTACTAGTTAAACGTTCTCCCACAATATAACAAAATATAAATCATCTGTTGGAACCCACATTCTAAAATACAACCAGGTCTATATTCATATTAACTCATGGAAAATTCTTTTCTGCACTGTTTGAGAGAGTATGCTCAGTGTTTTACTATTGTTTATTCTTCAATAACTAATCACCCTTCTTGGTCTTCCAAAAGTTCCTGGCATTTTACTAGTTTACACATTGATTGAATGCCATTCTCAGAATTGCTTTTGGCACCAAGCCCACTGCTGTGATAATCAGCTACAAGATTTATTCCAGCGGAGAAGTGTTATAAACATAAGGATTCATAAGGCACCACACTGAAATGAATACTGATGCTTTGAGATGGTTGAAAACTTTATGTTCTTTCCATGAGCACTAATGCCAGTCTTTACATTCTTTACATGTGATCTTTGATTTTGTGGGGAAGCAAAAGGTGAGCTCACTGGATTTGATGATTTGATATTTGTATTAATGATTATTAGCCAGTTTTAGCAAATTAAAAATGACAAAGACAAGTGTAGAAAAATCACTGAGAGCATTTTGAAAATCACCACCTTTATGGAAATTAAGGAATTAACTACTAAACATGATCTGACACATTTACTGCAATAGGATATATTATTATACTGGTTGATAGGTGAAGAAAAAAGTCCAAAAAAGTACAAATGAAGCCAAAAAAATGCAAAGGGAAACTGCTGGCCGGTAAATGCACTGAGCCAGAAAAAGATAATAAGGAGAAATGAAGTGAATGGAAAACAGAATGCATAAGCATTTCTTAAATAAAAGACTCAAAAGCAGAGAAAAATCTAAGTTTAGAGAATGTTGAGCAGAAAAGGTTGCCAAATATTAATCATAAGTAGGGGAAAAGAAAAATAGATGCAGCTGAAATGTTGAAAAGATACAGAAATAAATAAGCTATTCAAATAAAAGTCATTTGTGAGTGCTAAAGACAGATGTTTGGAGGAATTCTGGGGGCTTCAAAAGTGTCATGGAAGATGATCTGGGAAACAAAGTGTCAAAACTACAGGAGTCAAATGCTTCCCACGGTATTCACCCATGAGGTGGGGCCTACTGGTTCATTCAGGGTTCACCTATAACTTTTTCAGGAAAATCTCCCCAGTTTCCCCATACTAGTGCTCTAACAGCTCCCTTTAATTTTCTTTTTTAGTACGTATCACCACTTAGAGTTATTACCTGTCCCATTAGATAATTGTCTTCTCCTCAAGGTGAAAACAAACTCCAGAAATTCTGGTAGGACAACTCATTTTTGTAGCTCTAAGCTTACTGCAGTACCTGGAGGATAGCAAGCATTCAAAAATTTTTTGAATTAAAAAAATAAATAGAGGAATAAGTACATGATTGAAAAAATGGACTAACTACTCCATGTTTGGTAATTCCGCCTCAAGATAGGAATTGGAATAACAGAAAAAGAAAGTAAGGGTCAGGTATAACTAAAAGAAGGGACTCTTATGAAGGGCTTTTGAATATTTGAGAGAGAGAAGGCAAAGAAAAAACTTGTGGAAATAGAGCTTTAGGGGCTGTAAACAGTAAATCTAGAAAAGGTATGTGTGGAATGAAGGCAATAAACATAGAAATTATATTTGAATTAAAATTAGATACAAAAAGAGGCCTCTAGTAAAACAGGTTACAATGCTTATATGTTTTCAATATTAAAGTCTTGAATGCCAACTCTAAATATTGAAATTATAAACAGTACAATCATACATTCTTATAATTTGGGATCTTCTCCAGAATACAGTGAATCTTTTTTCACTTAAACTTCAAATGAAATGATAATAGCTCTCATTTATCGAGCACATATTACGTGTCAGCTATTGTCTTATCCCTGCATGTATTTTGTTAATCCTCACAATTACCGTATGTGAGAATGACTATTGTTATATAAAATTCTGTTTCTACTTGGTCATTTCTCTCACACTCTTTAACCACCTCCATCCCAAAGCCTATCCCCTACTCCTCTAACACTCTTTTTTTGAATGTTGCTGATGTCTTCCATGTGGCCAACTCTTTTTTTTTTTCTCATGAAGCTTTCTATATTTTCTTTTTATAATTGCAACTTTTATTTTAGATTCAGGGGGTGCATGTGCAGGTTTGTTACCTAGGGATATTGCATGATGCTGAGGTTTGGGCTATGATTTGTTACCCAGGGATATTGTATGATGCTGAGGTTTGGGCTATGATTGATCCCATCATCCAGGTACTGAGCCATAGTACCCAATAGTTAGTTTTTCAATGAACCCTTCCAAACCTCCCGCTCTCCCCACTCTGGTGGTCTCCAGTGTCTATTGTTACCATCTTTATGTCCATAAATACCCAACGTTTACCTCCAGCTTATAAGAGACAGCACATGGTATTTAGTTTTCTGTTACTGCATTAATTCACTTAGGATAATGGCCTCCAGTTGCATTCATAGTGCTGCAAAGGACATGATTTCATTGTTTTTTATGGGTCTGTAGTGTTTCATGGTATATATGTACCATATTTTCTTTATCCCATTCACTGTTGATGGGCACCTAGGTTGATTCCATATCTTTGGTATTTTGAATAGCGCTGCAATGAACAGGGAAGTGCATGTGTCTTTTTGGTAGAACAATTTATTTTCTTTTGAATATATACCCAGTAATGGAACTATTAGGTCGAATGATAGTTCCGTTTTAAGCTCTTTGAGAAATCTCCAAACTGCTTTCCACAATGGATGAACTAATTTACATTCCCACCAACAGTGTGTAATTTTTCCCTTTTCTCCTCAACTTCATCAGCATTTGTTTTGTTTTGTTTTTTGACTTTTTAATAGTAGCCATTCTGACTGGTATGGGATGGTATTGCATTGTGGGTTTGATTTACATTTCTTTAAAGATTAGTGATGTTGAGTATTTTTTCTTTTTTTTTTTGCCACTTGTATGTCTTCTTTTGAGATTTGTCTATTCATGCATTTTGCCCCAATTTCAATGGAGTTATTTGTTTTTTGCTTATTTGATTGTTTTATTTCTTTACAGATTTTAGATATTAGACCTTTTTCAGATGCATAGTTTACAAATATCTTCTCCCATGCTGTACGTTTGTCTGTTTACTCCGTTCATGGTTACCTCTGCTGTGCAGAAGCTCTTTAGTTTAATTAGGTCACATTTGTCAGTTTTTGTTTTTGTCGTAATTGCTTTTGAGGCCTTAGTCATTAATTTTTTCCTAAGGCTGATGTCCAGAATGGTGTTTCCTACGTTTTATTTTAGGATTCTTATAGTTTGAGAGCTTACATTTAAATCTTTAATCCATTTTCAGTTAATTTTTATATGGTGAAATGTAGGGATCCAGTTTCATTTTTCTGCATATGGCTAGTCAGCTATCCCAGCACCATTTACTGAATAGGCAGTATTTTTCCCCCTTGCTTATTTTTGTCAATTTTGTCAAAGATAAGATGTCTGTGGCTATGCAGCTTTATTTCCGGCTTGTCTATTCAGTTCCATTGGTCTATGTGTCTGTTTTTGTACCAGTACCATGCTGTGTTGGCTACTGTAGCCTTATAGTATAGTTTGAAGTTAGGTAATGTGATGCCTCCTGCTTTGTTCTTTTTGCTTAGGATTGCTTTGACTATTTGGGCTCTTTCTTGGTTCCATGTGAATTTTAGAATTGTTTTCTCTAGTTCTGTGAAAGATGATGTTGGTAGCTTGATAGGAATAGCATTGAATCTGTAAATTGTTTTGTGCAGTATGGCCATTATAATGATATTGATTTTTTCAACCCATGAGCATGGAATGTTTTTCCATTTGTTTGTATCATCTCTGCTTTCTTTCAGCAATGTTTTGCAGTTCTCCTTGTAGAGATCTTTCACTCCTCGGTTAGATACATTCCTGGGTATTTTATTTTTTGTGGCTATTGTAAATGGGATTGCATTCCTGATTTGGCTCTCAGATGGAAAGTTGTTGGTGTATAGAAATGGTACTGATATTTGTACATGGATTTTGTATCCTGAAACTTTACTGAAGTCATTTATCAGTTCTAGGAGCTTTTGACTGAGGCTTTACGGTTTTCTAGTATAGAATCATATCATCAGTGATAGTCCTTGTCTTACCTGCCCTTAGATGTTGTTAGAGTATGTATGGGTCGGATTTAGAATGGCATTGCTGACATATTGCCACCACAAGGACACATCTATTATGCGTTTCTTTGCAGAGTTTCTTTCTCCAAAGAGAAAGTGACTTGTATGTGCACAGCTGTGCCTACCAGGTGCATCTCAAGACGAGACTACAGTTGCTAAAAGCAGAAACTGTGGCATGAAACAGGCATGTTTGATGACTTCCTTCCTGCCTATCCCTTTCAGTCACTCTCCAATCTTTACAGAGCACCACACTCACTACACCCAGCTAAGAAGGTGAGAAGTGAACACATAGCCAGATGGATTTGAGTTCCAATCTTAGCTCCAACATATGCTTGCTCTAAGAGCTTGGATAGTATGTTTAACCCCTTTGAGTTAAATTTTCACCCTCGTAAAATGGAGATACCAACATATACTCTGTGGATTTGTTGTAGAGATTACTTTAGACATTTGTGAAGTCTAGCATGGTACCTGGCACATAGTAGGTTCTTAAGAAATGGTAACTAATGATTTTACTATAAAATAGAGAAGGATATTCAATGGTGTTTTTTGAGATTTTCTATCTATTGGGGGAAATAAAGTATTATAACAAGTAATATATGAAGCAGTATTTGGCTTAATCTACACTTTTTTATCCTCTTTCACTAAACTTCTCACCTTTTCTTGTCTCCTTGTTCTTTCACTTTCTCCTTTATGTTGGGTGAATATATTACTCTGATTTCTTTCTCTATTTTTCTCTCATTCATGAATCCACTAGCATATTAATCTACTTCTGAATCTCAGAGTCTGCCAGCCTAATCACATGTCTACTCTCTTAAAGAAGATTTTAGGTCATCACTTTGAATACAGAATGACCACCTTATATTCATAGTTCCATATCTTATCTTACATCCACATTATCATCTGCACATACCCTATGCTCGTCTTTCTTCTTTGTCATCTTTCTTCTTTGTCAAAGGAAACACTGTGATTCGAGTGTCCCAAGCTAGAAATTCTTTCCTACTACATGTTCTGAGACATGTTTCATTTCCACTCTATCAGAACTCCAGCATCATCTCTGCAAGCACCCTTTCTGGAATTCTAGTGCCCACATTAATCCATTTTGAACTCCAACTATGGGAAATTAGCATTTGGAAATCTTGTTACCTCAGTGAGTATTCACGTACTCATCCTTTAGAAAGCAGGAAAAAGTTATCCTTTGCACCTACATTTTGTGCGTGTAAGTTTTGAACAAAGGCTCACTGATCAAGTGTATGGGTCCACATGTCCTTAGCAGAGAGGGCCATTTAGCAAGATTATGAAGCCAGATTTTCTTAATACTTCCACTATGATAGGTAATCTGTTAAAATGAGGGAAACTGTGATTGTCATTCATAGGTGTTAGCACACAGAGGATGTGACTGTACATTCTTGCATGTATGAAAGACATATTTGTACAATTCATGTGTTGTTTGAAAATAATGATCGTAGTAACAGGAATACCTTTGTTTTCAGTAAAAGAATAAATAAAGGGCTAACTAATGTATTTTTACTGTGGAATTTCCTTTCCTGGTTTAGTCTAAATAATACTTCAAAATTTTATTCCTCCTCTTCCTTGCCTTTTTTTTTCTACTGCATAGGCCTTCTTCCTTTCAGTTTCTAGACAGTCTGTATTTTATTGTGTTATGGAAGGGATGATATATCCAAAAATAATAAGAATGAACAAAGGAGATAATTATTGCATTTGAGGTTTCAAAAACTTAATCCCTAGATCAATAGGAAAGACACATGTGAACAGCTAAAAGACTCAGGAAAATGCAAGCGAGGAAAACTAAAACTTCCCAACTCCCTCCTGAGAATAGACAAGATTTCCTCTATTGTAGGTCTTGGGGAAAACACATGTTGGGTAACAGGGTAAGGGCTAGAGGTGTGATGTACGAGCCACTCATTTAGGAGTGGAGCTGATTGATATCCCGTTATCCACTCTTCATTTAAGCAAGCAACATCTATTACCAGTGCCCCAGAATCCACTGAAAGCTAATGAAATGCCCTGAGAACCATCCAGTTGCCATTCAAGTGAAAATCATTGATGGCTTATCAGAGGAGCCATAACACTCATCCTTATATTTAGCTATCATACATAAGAAGGTGAAAATATAATTTCTAAAAGAGTCTGTTTACCACAAATAGAAAACATTGAAAGAGATTTATCAAGAATATATAGGACTTGAATGAAAAATATATGAAATACTATATAATTGTTAAATATATATTTTCCTATATGCATATGTAGTATGCAAATATCACATATGGACAGCACTTAAGTTAGAGAAAGCCTAGAAGAAACAAAAATGTCCATTTAAAATTATAGGTCTAATAAAAACAAAATTAAATGCATAATAGAAATTGGAGAAATTGACAAATCAATTCCAAAATTCAATAACTCTTCACACTCTCAGCTTTCTTTCCTCTCCTCTTTTTTCCAATCCTAACCCACATAAGGAAGTTACAATGGACTTTTCAATGTTCCCTGAATAAATTCTGCCCCCTTTCTTCCTGGCTAGTAGTCAACTTTGACTCATTCCTTCAGATTTCTTTCAAATATAAGTGGCATAGCCCAGTGTTAAGAGCAAGAACTCCAAGAAACAGGCACACAACAGACAGACTGGAGTTTAGGCCTGGCTCTTTCCTTTAGGTGTTGTAAAAGTGGACAATTCATTAACCTACTCCAAGACTAGTTAATCCCAACTTAAATACTGGGAAAATATCCACTCTATCTATATCAAATAGGTAGATTAAAGAAACAAAAAGTATAGAGAAGTGCCTTGGGACGTACATTGATCATATCCAATCATTACACCTGTCCGTTTGTTACCAAATGCCAGGAGGTTGACCTAGGTCTCATTGCTCGCTGCACAGAAAGCCAATTACCCAGACAACTCGTATTGCCAGGGAAGAAGGCCTCTTTCCAGGTGACACCAGCCAGAGAGACAGGATACCAGCCTCAAATCCATCTCTCTCCTCCAATGAGAGCTAGGGGTTTATATATCAGGGAAGGAAAACAGGAGGGGCAAGGAAGAGGAGTTGGTCAACAGGCAGCAGGTGCATTTCATTGTGCAAATGTAAGTTTCTCAAGCTTCAGTTCTGTGGACATCTGGCTTGGTGGAAAATTGGACCTGTTGCACTTTCAAGCTCCATTTTGAAATGAAAAGCTGCCAGTGCCCAGACCCTGCTCACCACTACAGCTTTATGCTGTCCTGGTTCAGGCTGTCTCTGGGTGGCCTAAGATACATCATGGCCTGGGGGTAAAAGATGAACTGAGACAACGAGATTCCACTTCTCAGGAAACTGAGATGAAAGGATAGAAAGAATTTTTGTGGTGGGAGTAGAGAGAGTAAAGGGAGAAAAAAATGTAAAGAAAGTCAAAATGCATGCATGAAGGAGCACCAGAACAAAGGTTATATAGATTTCAATTTCCAGTAATAAGGCTGCAAGTGATCATTTAGACCCATCCACCTGCACAAGACAGCTGAAAATACTGAAATAAATTTAAAGATCTCTAAATACCTGGACTTGCTGATTAAGCACTCATGAATTATCACAATGATATCTGAGTGGAAGCGGGAGCCCAGAGAGACAGTAGACACTAAGAGTACAGCATAGCCAGGAGAATGAAAAGGTTGATTTTGCAAGTTTCACTTGCTAAATCAGGTTCCAGGAAAGTCAGGTTCCAGGAAAGGCCCACTGAAGTGGGAAGTCTAAGAAGACAGCCTCCCTCCATATTACTCACTGGGATCTGGAAGAGCCTCACTCTCTAGGTCAGAGTAAATCCAAGGTAGACTTGCTCTGTCCCTCCCAAACCCAAGGGCCTATGAGAAGTTGCTTTGCTGCTGAGCAGATCAAGGACATAAGAATTATCTCTGGGAAATTATAACCACAAGTTGGCTCTTGCAAGGATATTCAAGATGAAGTGGTAACACCTAGGTGGTCAAAAAACTTCTTGCTCCCAAATCCTCAGGCATTGAACTGTTTTTTATTGTCATTGTTGTCTGTTTTGAGAGTAAAATACATACAACATGAAAATTTACCATTTTAACCATTATAAAGTGATATTAAGTACATTCGCAAATTTTCAAATACTGAAATTATCAATACTGAATTCCTACAATAAATAAATTCATTAAAATTTTAAAGGATTGTTAAAGTTTATGAAGTGAACTGGATTAACAAAAATATTAAGAAAACAATAACGCAGCAGGAAAGTGGATTAGGAAATAATTGGGACATTTTAATAAAAATGAATAAAGTTTGGGACACCAAAAACTAGATAATATTAAGTACCTGAAGAATCATTTGATGTCTTAGATAATATATTTATTATTTTTAATTCCCTGAGATTCTATAGTGATTATTTGCAAAATATTATTACCCCTTAATACAATGTTTTTTATGTTGAGTTCCTGACCAGTTTTAACATTGTTCTGATGTGAAAACATTAGCTGCTTTATGAGATTCAGCTTCTCAAACATATTTCTGGAATGTGCTGGGATAAAAGGCAAACACTGTATGTATATTTTATTCTGTAAACTCTAAGGTCTATGGAAGGACTTGAGAATGAAGTCAAATTCACTACCAAGGGCCTGGAAGCAGTTATGAAATATTGAAGTCTGGGAATACCAATAGCTATTCAAGATTACCTTTATTTGTAAATACAAACATGGATGCAAAAATTGGTGAATAAAATACCACTGGTAGGCGAATAATAATAATTTGGGATATTTAAAAAATTATGACAACTGAGATGTTTTATCTGACTAACATTCAAGAATTCTTCCAAAATGTGATCTCTAACCTATTCCTGTTACTTATACACAAAACTTACATAAACAAAAAATAAAAACTTTAACCCATCACTAGTCTGTCTCCAAAATGCTGACTATCCAGATGATTGATGTCAGCATGGTATTCTTATCTATCCACCTTGAATGGGAATTTAGGTAATGATCAAAATAGATTTCAGGAGAAGATAACATACTGTTTTTCAGCATCGAATTAAGCAGCAATATTTTCCATGATATGATAAAAGTTTGGGCAAAACTGGGTTATATTTTACTTCTACCTACTTAAGGAAAGACAAATCAGTTAGTTTATCTCATCTTATCAAAAACTTCAAAATTTTATGTTTAAAACTTTAGATAGTGAACACAGAAATTCAACAAAAACATTTGAAAACAGGCACTCCTTGCTTTGCATGGCACTGTGTTAACAGAAGCTCAGGCACCATGTCCTCCTTTAAGCAAAGATTGCTTTTTCTTTTTTTTTTCCACAAATACAAGGATATGACAAGGAGCAAAATGTAACAGTCTCACTATACAGGTAAGATATGTAACTCTTTGAGCAATTTAAAATATCCTTTGTTTTCCCAAATACCATTCTGTTTTTATAAAATAAGGAGGGAGGAATGGAATTTAATTTGCACTCAGTTACATTGATTAATAAAAATGCTGTATTTATCTGAGAATATTATTCCGGGGTCTATTTAATATGACTGAAAAGTCACAGATTACCACATATAACCTTATGTGAAGCTTAAAATGCTCATTCCCGTGAGCTTTATTTTATTCTGAATTCAGATAAGTACATTCTACTATGAAATGTTCTCTTTTTAAAAGCACTATACAAGCACAAACAGATGGATTAATTACATTAAAAACTGACACGTTAAGTATAAAGTTAAAGAAGCCAAACTTATGCAAATAGAAAATTTATCATTTAATACCCAATTGAATCTAAATGAATTCTTTTTTACTGTCATCAGGTTTCAAAACATTTCAGGCATGGGATAAGAGGCAATTTATCTGGCATCATAGAAATCTGAGAAAATAATTTTTCCTTCCTTTTAGATTTTGAGAAGAATCGACTCCTATTTATAGACTAATAGAAAAAAACTTTAGGATAGAGACTTCTATAGAGAGTAGGTCAGTGTAAGGAAAACATAGACCATTCATTTCCCCCGATCAGCATTTTCTTTTTCCAAACCTTATTGTCCTTATCTCATATTGCTGGGAAAATAGCAATTACAGAGTAACAGAAGGTTCACTTTTCTCCAGAGCACTTTCATGGGCAGAGTCACCAATTAAAAGTATTGCCAGATTTCAAACGATATCATAAAAGACAAGTAATTTTTTTCTTTCTCATTTTTATAAATCAAAAGGAAGGAACATAACTATCTATTACAAGTTGTAAATGTATTAAATTTCTCTACTTATTATCACTTATTTTTTGCAAAACTATAGGCAGAACTACATACCAGAATATGGACTGTAGCGGTTAAGAGCCCAGACTCTAGAGCCAGGTGGCCTCAACTCATCTCCCGGCTCCTTGCTCACTGTCTGTGTAACTTTGGGCAAGTTATTTAGACCCTCTGTGCTTTAGTTTTCTTGTCAGTAACATGGGGTAATAATAGTATGTAGCCTATAGCATTATGAGGATTAAATGAATTAACTATGAAATGCATTCAGATGAACAAAATAAATACTCAATAAATATTGCAAAAATAAAAAGGAAAATAAAATGGAACCACAAAAATCTGGTTGATGACAAAATGATTGTAGGTGGGCAGATTTCCATTTTGAAGTAGTTTTTATGTATCTTCATGTGTATTTCCCATTCTGTTTTCTAAGCCTTCTCCTCCAAACCGTGTTATTAAATCAGGCTCATAATTTACCTTATCTTCAAAACTTTCTAAGTCAGTTTTTCTCTGTCATAGCAGGAGGAGAGCACAAGGATAGGCAGGGCACACATCAGAATCGATAGGCTGCAGCGCGGATTCTAAGATAGATTCTTTGAAAAGGTCCTTTGGTAGTTTTAATTCAGAGACTAGTCCTCCTACACTGACCTCAATTCTTCTCTCTTCCCAGACTCAACAAAGCAGCTCGTGTATTAGAAGACAACAGTTTAGCAATAGTCAAGGAAAATGGAGCCATTGTAAAGCCAAGTCTAGAACTGGAAATCTTATAGGAAACCAATTAAAATAAGACTGGGAGAATGATTTAAACATATATGTCAATAACTATCTCACATTTTTCACATTTACATATACAAATCCGAAAACTCTTTCACGAACATACCAAATGTGAATATTTCTTTTTATTTGTAATAATAGCAGTAATAACAGTGGCTGCAATTTCTTACATGGTAGGCATTCTGATAAACCGTCTGTAGGGATTGTATCATTTAATTCATATAGTTCCATGAAGCAGTAAGTATTAAGCCTGATGGCATAGAGAGTTGAAGTTACTTATAACATGGCCAGTGACCAGATTTGAAATCAGACTCTTCTGCCTCCAAAACCCATGTTCTTAAGCCCTATTCTAGAGTGCCTAATTTTTAAAAATTGTTTGCTTGGCCTGATTTTCCTTGTTCATTCCTTGAAACGATCGTGGCACTCTTTCTAACCTTACTCAGATATGAGAAAATCCAACTTCTTTAGGAGAGTTACATCCACCTGAGACATTTTTTCAGGGCACCTCTCAGCACTACCTGGATCCCAAATGAGAGAATTGGGTTTATTGTTACTGTAATTTTATTCTTCAGATGTCAACCATGTCTTTGGACATAAAAGAGAATGAACTTCTGAAATAATTTCCAAGGACTTCCGATCTTTTCCACTTGCTAAAACTTTCAAGTACGAAGATGTGAATTATATGTCAAATTCTTAAATCAGATGTAAAAGCTATGAAAGACTTAAACAGCTTTCAAGATCAAGTTGTGAGGTTAGATATATTTGAAAGGGAAATGACGTATATTCAATTTTAATGTTAGAATTCAGTTATTTAAACTTAGCTGAGGTGGTTAGTCACAAGGTTTGTCTGTGGAAAACAGACAAAACTACTGAAGCCATTTTAATAGTGAGAACATACAAACTAGATGGAAATTTTAATGGAGGCATCTTTCTCCTGGTTTCCTTCCTTATTATTATATTTCGAGCAAGAGCTCTACCCTGCCAAGTCATCATACTACACTGAATTTAGAACTCGTATGGGCACAAGCTTTCAACAAAAAGATTCCCTTACCATAATATTAGTAATTTCAAGCAGCTTATTTGAATCTTGGTGGAAATATAGGGTGCCCCAACAATATATTGATTTCCCTAGAAATGTGGTTCTAATATAACCGCTTGCAAATATTACTATCGTCCTCTTTTGGGTTATATCTATTTTTGAAAAATGAAAATGATAGTTTTAGTTTAGCGAAAACAAAGGTATAGGAATTTTTAATTTAAAAGACTGGTAAATCTTGTGTAATTGCTTCAGCATTGAATTTTACACTGAGTTTTCCTTGTAAACGCATACAATTCAAATGGATGGCTAGAGGATGACTTTCAGTTAAAGTTTTTAAAGATTAACCATATTGCCACCATTTATCTAGTACATACGGAGAATTTATGGTAGGCAAATGAAGGAATGTTACGTGGACATGCTTGCTTCAAAAAAAAAAAAACCCACATGCTTTATTAGAACATAGGAGGAGGAAGCACTTTTGGGACAAAGGTAGAAATTCAGGAACTAAGAGTGGAAAACATTTGTCACTGAAGAAAAATAGAGCTGCATAAAAGTGATATTTCTCTGAGCATTTGCTATATAGCTCAGCCCATACAGATACTCAATACTACCAGCAAAACTGGCAATTTGTGCAGATAAACAGTAGCAGGAAAGATGGCAGCTTTGTATCCTGATGTCTCCAGGAAGTTTTATTCTGCTATGAAGTAAGGCACCTTATGAAATTGTATTAATCATTATTTTAGAAAATCATTTTCTTTTCATTAATAAAGCAAAGATTTTTATAGTAAGAAATGTAGAAATACAGAGAAGAAAGAAGAAAATAGAAACCACTTATAAACCTACTTTCCTAGAAAAGCAGCATTAAGCATTTTGCACAATTTCTAAAATGTCTGTGTGCAAGTGTTTGTGTGGCTACATGTTTATATAAAGCACAAATGAAAACAGAAATGTTTACAGTATTTTGTAATCTGATTTCTGCACATATGTTGAGAACAAACTTCTCTGGGATTAATTATTTTTTTCTTTAAAGCTTAATGTCTACATGTGTAGCAAGCAAGGATAATTTGAATTCTGGGCTTAATTCTGGAATAACTTTGTTCTGAAATAATAAAGTGGCTGTGGATGTTGAAATAACCTAAGGGGGACAAACGAGGTGGTTTGTGCCTGTAATCCCAGCATGTTGGGAGGGTGAGACAGAAGGATCTCTTTAGGCCAGGAGTTCAAGACTAGCCTGGGCAATATCTCTTAAAAAAAAAAGTAAGAAAAATGTACACTTACAAATCTAAAATGATCTACATAATTTTAAAAAAAGAAGTAAACTTAAGGGGTAACAGAACTATGTATTGAATTTATTATTATCCAAAGAAAGAAATGCTGGGCAGAGCCAGAAATATATGATTCAGACACTGGATTATGACAAAAATACAGAGATGATAATGGTAAGATGTGCCACTGAATCTAAAAAGGAATATGACACATATTTCTGCATTTCTTTACCCATAAATTTATCCAACAAGCATTCTTTCCCTCAATATATGAGACATGAAAAGCACAAGAACAAGTCAGACTGTCTGGGCTTGAATCTTGGGTCCCAAATCTTAGTGTCCTTTTCTAGAAAATGGGTATTATAATAGGGTGCCGTAAAACCAATGAGAAAGAGCACTTAGAACAGTACCTGATGTGATCTGTGCATCCTAAACACACACTGTTATGGTACTGTTTTTGTTATACTCTAGTCACTGACCAGTCTTTTCTGCTTACTTGAAACTTGGAACTCTTCAACAAATTTTTTCAAATACTAGAAGTACCTTCCTTAAGGGTAGGGACTATACTATGCTTACAATTGGATCCATAACAGCTGTCTGACTTACAATTGGTGCAAAAACAAACGTGCAAGGAAAAAAAAAGAAACAAAAATATTTTCTGCCCTTTCCTATCTTGTCCTCTATCCTTAGTTCATTTTATCAGCTACCTGTAAAATCCTTTGATTAAATTTTTAAAATTTAAGTTAGCCAGAGTTGATTTCTATTGCTGGCAATTAGAGCATAGCAACTGAGAAACTGACTCAGATGCCCTAAGGCCAAAATAGGTATTAGTGTTCACTGGAGCAGAATGTTTAGAGGGAAATTATTTTATTAATTTGTCAATTCATAGGGAATATTCTCATGTAATGACAATCTTTCCTTTAAGATGTGACTTTAACAGTGGGAACGTGAATAAGAAAAATGGATGTAAAGACTCAATAAATGCTGGAAATAACAACATAAATAGTGGTTAATAACAAGAAAAATATCCTAGAACAAGCTCTGTGTTGAGTTGGTTCTATGAAGGACAAAGTTAGTAAAGTCCAATGAAGGCCCTTGGTAAGTGGGCATGCTACTAGACCTAACATTAATCCAATTGAATTATCCTGCAGTGCCTACTGACAGATGCTTAGTTTTTGAGGAAGCAAATTTAAATATAGTAGTCATTAAATTAAATGTGAGTGCCTAGATTCCCTTATTAAAGGCAGAGATTATAAACATGAGATTTTTAAAAAACCTAGCTATGTGCTACTTATCATTTAAGATGAAAAATGTTTAAAAAAATTAAGGATGAGCAAAGGGTACCAGCCAATGCAAACAAAAAACAAAATGAAAATGGGAGTAGTAACACTAGCAGCAGACACAGTGAAATTAAAGATTAAAAGTAGTAATCAAGATAAAAAGAGACATTATGAAATGGAAAGAGGGACAATTTATATTTCAAATATAACTAACACATTTGCATGTCCAACAAGTTGACAACTGATGCATACAGCAAAAACTATTAGCTATGCAAAGTGAACTTGAAAATAAAACTAGAGTTTTTAATAGTTCTTATGAAATTAAACGGATCTACTAAATGAAAAACAAGTAAATACATAGAATTGATCAATAAACTTGATTTATTAAATATATACATATATTATCATCCCTCCCATATAGAATATTTATTTTTGTATGTCCACAGACTATTTATGAAACTAACCGTTAAAAAAGTTACTGGATTTTTTAAAAGCATAGTTATATTTTTCAGGCTTCTCTTTTTGAAATCATAATCTAATGCAATTAGGAATAGATAAATATAATCAAAATAATTTTATGCATTTAGAAATAAAAAATTATACTCATAGATAATTTTTTATTTAAAAAATTATAAAAAGTGAAAATACATAAAATCCAGACAATATCGAGATGGAGACTATTTTATCCCGGACATAGTAGTACAATGAAAGCTATAATCGGAAGACTAGTTTTGGCCTTAAAAGCCCTCATTATTAAAGATGACAGATAAATAAAATTAAATTGTTAATAGCATCTTAAAGAGAAAGAAAGATAAACAAAAAGAAACAAAGATGAAGCTTAAAATTAGGGAAATAGCAAATAAATATTAAATAAAATGGAGACATAAATCTGAAAGCTGATTCTTGGAAATGGCTAGTAAAATAGATATTCCCCTTGTAGGCACAGTTAGGAGCAGAAAAAATATATATGTAATAGACTTGATTGAGAACGAGAAATGGGATGCATAATCATAGACTCAGGAGAAATTAAACAACTTTAAAGACACTACTACCTGAAATCCTATTGCAACAAATTAGAAATCCTAGGGAAAATGGATGAGTGCCTGGCAAAACCCACATTAACGAAATTATCCCCCTAAAAAGGATAATCTGAGTACAATGTACCTCCAAAAAGATCAGAAGGTGGTTAGAAATGCACCATGAAGTTACCAGTTCCAGATGCCTTCAAAGCTAAGTTTTATCTATCCTTTGAAGGATACCTACACTGTCACACAAATGATTCAAGCCACATACCAATAAGAAAATTCTCTCCAAGTCATTTTACATCAATACTAAAACCTGGCAAAGATAGCACAAACAAAACAATATTAACTCATTTTTAAAGAAAAATGCAAGATTCTAAATGAAATGTTAAAAATAAAACCCAGCCATGTATTAAAAAATAATACATCTGATGAAACAGGTGATTTAGTATCAGCAGTAAATTAAAGGAGGAAAAAATTCTATGATCACATTTACAGACTCTGAGAGGTTTTTGATAAAATTCATTCCAAATGAAAACTCTAAATCAAATAGGAATAGAAAGAAACTACTAAAATAAAACATGATCCAATAGAAGTGCTATCTGCAAACCATTTTACCCTCAAGTTGTTTTTTTTTTTTTTTTTTTGAGATGGAGTTTTGCTCTTGTTGCCCAGGCTGGAGTGCAATAGCACGATCTTGGCTCACTGCAGCCTCTGCCTCCTGGGTTCAAGCGATTCTCCTGCCTCAGCCTGTGAGTAACTGGGATTACAGGCACGCACCACCATGCCGGGCTAATTTTTGTATTTTTATTACACTTTTTGTGTATTTCCCCACTCCTTTATCCTTTCCATGGACAAATATATATTGTGTGTCTATTATATACCAGGCACTGTGCTGGGCCACATTTCAAAATAAAAACATAGTCTTAAAAAAAAAACATGAAAAATAAAAAAAGCAGTAAGTGAAAAAAAAGTGACAAGACTCCAGAAGCAAGTTAAAAAATACCAAACTGAAGAAAGTTTTCCTATTCTGAATCCAAACAGAATTGGAATTTAGCTTTAAGCCTATTACAGGTTAAAACATTTTCTACAAATCGGGTAATTGGTCTGTTAACAATTACATGATCTCCATTTTCTCTTATACTGTGGGAACAACAACAACAAAAGCCAAAAACAACTGCAACAGCATATGCCGAAGGGAGAAGTATACATTTCTATGGCATTTCCGTGTTGCCTGTGCTTCTCTGGTATTTTTACAAAGTTTGCATTTAATTAGAGCGTCCTGAAGTGACTGCAGGCAGGTGAAGCCGCTATTATGCTGCGGGGAGAGCTGACAGACAGCTTCAGGAGCGTTTAGTTAACAAATCATTACTTAGTGTTTGTAAGACTTCTACCTGAACCCAAACAGAACGTGTAACTGTCTTGGAAGAACAAAGCCATCAATTGTAAAACAAACCTTGGTAAAGGCAGCTAGGATCAGCAGGGAGGGGAAATAAAGTAATTTATTCAAATTGTATATTTGAGGAGTAAGAATGGTTCTTTTTTTCCTAAAAGTAACATAAATTTGAAATCTTTTTTTTTTAAAAACCAAGAAAATATGAACAATGATTTCCTTGCTTTTGTTTAAGGAAAAGTTATGTGTTTGTTATTTAAGTAGAAGAAAAAAGTAAAAATGGAATGGAAAAGAATATTGAGAAATTGTTTACCTAAGAAATGATCATGTGTCCACTTTCTAACTTTTGTGTAGAGCATGCCGCACTATTGGGTTTAGTTTTGTCATTAAAAAGAGAAGGCAAAGTTTTAACACAATCCTGTAGTGTGATTTCATAACTTCTGCCATCTTCAGGACCCTTCATCTTAATCTCCAGATCACCAAGACCATAAACAGGCAGGGGAGAGAATGGCAGGGCTGAGTCAAACGCAGAACAGAAAAAATATAGGTCAAAGCAGCAGAGTTAACTATTATTTTTCAAAGACTATGGGAAGCATTGAAATTCTGATACCTCATTCTTGTGACAAAAATTGTAATGAGAACAGGAAATGGTACCACATGAATCCATTGTCCTGACAATGATTTAATGAGAATGGGAAATGGTGAGAGCATAACTAATTCGCATTATGATCCTAAAGTTGTCATCTTGTGGTTCTGCTCAGATGCCGTGGAATGAAGGATGTCGACATCAGCTGGGAGAGTGCAAAGAAAAGCATGAAGACGGTGACATTGTGTGGCCCGAAAGTAATGGCAGAACGTGTTAGCCACGGAGGGGAAGGGCTCGGGAGGGGGATACAAATCTCGGAGTTTGTCTGCTGAATGACAAACTAGGAATACATTTAAAGATGGCGTGGATTCCAACTAGAAGGAAAAGACCAGAAGATAAGGCAAAGGCTGTGATGGAAAACTTGAGACAGGGAGTAATCCAGAGGTCAAATGAGAGTGCACAAACAGGTGAAATCTGGCCAATGTGGAGATTTCGTGTTTTATCTCTTCTTGGAGGTTTTCAAGTTTGCTGAGCAGCAATTAATTTAGTGATTCTAACAAGCAATTTCTTTTCCTTCCTGAGTAACGTTTTGTCTCCAATCCTGTAATTCAAATAATATATATTTTGTAAGTGAAGCTAACAAAGACATTCCATTCCAGGCTACAAAAGCTCTGAAACGAAGAGTTCAATGGCAGAAGGAACATCATTCCACTCAATCATGTTGGTGGAAACCAGTAGGTGAAATTTCAAGGTCATTTAGAATTTAAAGCTCACAGATGGTAGATAGTAATTTATTTCAGGTTAAATAAGTTTTGACCTATTTCTTTAAGTAGCAACTTGGGTTCTAGGCTGCTTTGAGTACTGAATTATTTCTGAGCTTCTAGACTTCAAAAAATGTGCTAAAACAATGCTAATTGTCTGCTTACATTTCAGGAAACAGGTTGTCATACATGGAAATAGTAAAAGTCAAGAAATCAGCAGAAAAATTGAGAAATACACTTTTTAAATTGTGCACTTTCAAGTCCAATCTATGCACCAAAGTGCTGGCTAGTCATTTAAAGTGGTTGCTTTAAAAATCCCTCTGTAAGGTTGGCACAACATCTAACATACTTCTGACAGATGAATCCTTCTCAGGATAGAGAAAATAAAGGCACGATGGAAATCAAAGGATACAAACCTTTTGGAAGAGAAATTATATTTTACTAATTTCAATACCGAAGCTGCATAGAAATCACATTCCATATTCAGTCTATAAAATAAGAACAATAATAGTAATAATAATGATACAATACTGTAGTTTTTGCATTCAGTTTGCTCTTAGTATCTTT
The DNA here is from genome assembly GCF_029281585.2 of Gorilla gorilla gorilla. Classification (NCBI taxonomy): domain Eukaryota; kingdom Metazoa; phylum Chordata; class Mammalia; order Primates; family Hominidae; genus Gorilla; species Gorilla gorilla. The sequence continues at coordinate 80,369,263 of NC_086017.1, read as the reverse complement.
TATTTAAATGTAATGATAAACAGAATATTTCTGAAGTTGAGAAGCAACTTTAATAAAATGAAAAGCACTGTGATTCTCTCACCACTAGTCAAAAGCCTTTCAGACGAAGATAAATGACTCTAAGCCATTAGAAAAAAATTACTTCAAACTTATGTGTGCCTAAGCCTCCTACTTTGCATTTTGATTCATATTTAAAATATTGATTCCATCAAATGGAGGCACAGTTAGTGTCAGCAAGAAGATGATGGAGAAAATGAAGTCAAAGGGGAACAATGTAAACAGTGGATTTATTTATTTACCCTTAGGTGAAGGTGCCATATTTCACTTATATTGAACATTTATTCAATTTATTTTATTAATTTAATCTTCCTAAAGTACTACTTCACACTCTGATGCAATTTCAGATCAAACAGATCACTGTGTACTTGTTGAATTCATGGTTAATGATACACGAATTTATAATCTAGAATGATTCATAATTGAGTGAGCTACCTTATTTTACTCCCTTTTAGGAGAGGTTCACTATGAAAGACGATAATGGTCAAAGAAGAAATGTGAAAGATATTCTCAAAAGTTAAAGCATACTATACTGTAATAATGTCTAGTGAAAATGAAATATTTAATGTCCATATTTAGGCTCTCACCCATTTATTATGTGGCCATGTAAGGGGTGTCAAATGCTGATGGGAATTTCTATTTGACCTGGCAAAAATGAAGTAAGCAACATACAGTATTTCATCCATTATGTCCATTTTCACAATGAAGGATTGGTTCCATAATAGTTTTTATTCAATCCAATGTCAAGGTCTTAAAAACAAATTTTGAAAGCACTTAAGAGGTTCTTTTAACAGCTGTATTTAGTAACAAATGACAGATATCTATTAATGCAAGTACATCTTATATAAAATATTTTAATATGGATTTTATGTGATAGTATGTGCTTATTAACATCAGGTGTAAATTGACACATCACAGTAGCTCTTTTAGATGAAAGATCCATTTAGTCCCATCTTCAAATTATGGATTGATACAATATTCTATGCCATAATGGTTCCAAAAGCATTGTTAGTGTGATGTTTTATTCATATTTTCAGGTACCATTGTTTCAGTTCGTAATAGAGTGCCTCACAATTGTGAGTGAAGTTTATAATGAACTAAGGAAAACTACCTAACATATTTTAATAGATTACCAAGTTGGCTCTAAGTATATCTAGGAACTATGTCCACAATAGTACTGGACACTATGCTCAAATTTGAGGACATAAAAATCTTTCTATCCTAAATGATTAACTCCCATCACATGAGTACAATATGTTTGAGATGATATTTATAAAGGTGTATATGATCATCTGGTACTGTGGCTATTGCAGTGATTCAATTTGTATATCATGGCTTTATAAATTAAAATGTCTAATTGAATTTAAATTAAATGTAGTTTAAATATGAGCCAATAATATTTCCTTTAGGGATAAAGCAAATTATACCATGTATGTAGAGTGTGAGCATGGTAAACTTGCTTTCCAAACTACGCTGTGCACACAAAATCACCCAGGGATCTTGTTCAAATGCAGATTTTGATTAAACAAATCTGTGGGAGGGCCTGAGATTCTGCATTTCTAGCAAGTCTGTTCCTTGGGTGATGCCGCTGCTGGGCAATGGGCTAGTAAGCTTACAGAGGATCATTGTGGAAGTGGAATAACTACCTGCTGGTTCAGGCTTTGTAATTCTGTGCCTTGGTTTTCTAATACTAACCACTTCTTGAGAATGTTATATTGAGGTAATTAAATGAGAAATTTATGTAATGGGCTGTTTAGGTTCCTGTTGCTACATAACAAAATACTTTATCTTTTTGTTACCACTTTTGGAGATTAACTACTTTGTTTATTACCTTGTGCTTAATATCCAATAAATATTTGTTTAAAACACATTCTTGAATGAGCTCTATTCTCTAACAGAGTGAGACCAGTGATAGGTAATTATCAAGACCTCACAAGACAGCAGATCTATTATTAGAAAGTTCTTCCTATTTTCACTGATATTTGCTATCTTATAAGATATATTGCTTCTGGTTCTGTGTGTCAGAACTGAGCAAAAAATAGATCTAACCTCTTTCTGGATGTCAGTATCACTAATATTTTATGACATATGATTATTTTCTTTTTCTTTATAAATTTTATTAAGAACTTTTTGGGAATGAAACACTTTCCCTTGGTTCAAAAACCTTAAAGAATCAGAAGGGTATAATAACAGATGCTGTTGGTGCACTACCCAGCCTGTATGTCCTGGGTTTACTTCCCCCATGCCCATGGCTAAGAGCATCTGCCTCAGGGCTCGCCGGCAGTAAGCAGTCCTCACTCAATGGGAGTTTCCTCATTTACTGCTGGAGTAGCTCTGATGTGCACTTTACGTTATCCGGGGGAGGTTGCCAGTGGGATACAGCTCCGTAGCAGTAACCTGGTTAATAATACATCACTTATTGCTTCTTTCCCATCCCTGCTTCCTGGGATCATCTCCTAAAGAAATCGCTTGTACAAAAATTCTCATCTCAGGGTCAGCTTCTGAGGGAACCAAATCAACTCAGGTATGAAGTAAAATGTCTGCTCCCAGTCCTTGTCTTCTTCCTCCTTTTGCCTAGCTCTCACTCTCAATAGGTAAATTATGTTCTTAGTTTCTTCCCAAGGTCTCATTTTATGAATCTCCAAGCAAATATAGATACTTACTCCTTTCTTTGTTTTATAAAAACAAATGATGCTCACACCATTCCACACCTTGCTTTCTTCACTTAACATACCTCGAAAATCTTTCAATATCAGTATACAGAGAGCCTGCTCATTCCTCTCCATGGTGTAGTATTCGCTGTATGTAACTGGCCAGTTGATCCAAATCTCTTTGCCATTTCTTCCCCAGCCTAATCCCCCGTTATTTCATTCAATTACTTACTGAATGACACAATTTAGTCATTTTAGTTAACTTTGCTAGCCACATACCAATTGATATCCTTCTCAAAATATTATAGCTCATATAAACAATTATCTTAAAACATAATTGTTTCTAGTACAATAGGAGTGGAATGCTACTCCACTTGCCTGGGACAAAAATAAAGTCTAAGTTAAGTTTCTCTCACTGTTATATCATAAGGTGCTACTGAATTTGAAAATGAGAAAACTCTGATGCTTTTCACATGGGATTTTTCATCCAGCATTTATGTAACTGATTTTTTAAAACCTAAGTCTGGAACTTTACTTTTTTGTGTCTGTTTATGCTACCTTGTTAGTTTTAGCTCATTTTCCTATTCCATATTGATAACATAATGATTCGATTTTATTAATGATTTAATATGTACCGGGTCTTGCAATATGCTATGTTTATCATCATATAATTAATTACATCCTTATGATTTCATTATTATCCCATTTACAGGTGTGGAAACTGATGGAGAGATGGTATTTCACTTGCCAGGATAAAGTAGCCAGCAAGTGCTAAACCCCACAACTGGCATGTCCTGGTTTTTATCCTACTGTCCACAGAGCCAGCTGTCCTTTCCAGCTTTCTGTCAACTGTATATAACAACTGTCTTTAAGTTGTTGGTAAAATTACAAATTACATGACTAGGGATGTGGCTATGAATGGATTCATATAGAGAATACTCTCCCATTTAGCACTAATCAATAATCAATATGTTTTAGGTATTGTCATTTAAACATTAATATGCTTTTATGGGTACTATCATAACCTTTTTATTCTTGCCCACAAGAATGTCATGGCTGTCAAGAGATTTAAAAAGTTACATAAAAATAACAAAACCCAAAACTCTGTACCAGCTAAAGAAATGGGATTCGATTGTCATGACTTATTATAACCTATACCATGGAAAATATGTCTCTATTCAAGACTACCATTTTATCATTTGAATAGTGAGTTTTTCGATTTTTCTAGGAATCAATGAAACATCATTAGGTCATATCTACTAGAATCTGAATTTTTCTACATTTTGGAAAATTGGAACAGTATTCACACATTTTTATTAATACTTCTCCAGCCCCTTTCCCATTCTCCAGATTTGCTTCTACACGACTGAAATAGGATCTAATGTTATAACCACAAGTGGTACCCTCCACCAAATCTATCCAAGCTTTGTGACATCAATTTTATTCACTACATCCCCTGGGCTTCATGCTTGCTTCTTCTTTCTTAGTTTGAAGACCATTTCTGGTGGAGGCAGAGGAGAACTGGCATTCAGTAGTTTCAGTAGTTCCTTTCTCACTGTCATTAGTTAATGGGACAGCGTCAGCCTCATCTCTCTTCTTAGTGGTTCCTCTCCCTCTAAACATTTCTTTTTAAAAGTGTTTTTAGAACATTTTGAAACAGGCAGATCATTTTAGACTTTGGCCTTTCATGCATTATTCTTACAACTCATGTCATCATGTGTTCAAGTTCTTTTTTCTTTTCTTAGTTACTAACTCATTGCAGGTGATTCTGTATAAATTCATTACTTCTACTTGAAATCTTATAAGAATTTAATTTATAGGAGTTTTCCAATCCTTGAGACAGCGTCTCTTTTGCAATCACTAGCTACAGAATTTTATGAATCATTTCCAGTAAACCTCTTAAACTTTACTGTGGTTTAGGTTTACAGTTTTAAAATGTTGCCTTCGAATTTTGTGAAGATAATGCACAACTGCTACAGGATGGAAAGCAAGACAGTGTTTTGCAAACAGTATCCTCTCTCCCTTAATTTGGTATTTATATCAAAGCGAAACGCATGCATAGTGTTAATATCTAATATTGTATAATCGAATTTTATGAGAACTTGAATGATCTAAATTTAAAATAGTACAACATAAAAGTTTTAATGAAGTCCATCTGAAATAATGTAAATTCTCCCAAATTTTAAAATTTCATCAAGGACTGCAGTTTAAAATAGTTGGACCCAGTACACTGTAAATTGTGTTTATGATACTCTCATAATAGAGTATCCACCCCTTTACTGCTACCATTTAAAACTCAGTGGGGTTTATACACACCTTTGGTGGTTATTGGACTTCAACGTTGTGATTTTTTGCTATTATTTAAAAATTTTTTATTATGTTACAATTAATGTATTTCAATTATCCTCATATCTTTATACATTTTTAATAATTTCAAAAGTCTGTGAAGCGTTTGTCTTCTCACCTATTCCACTGACTAGATGGAGACTGCATGGTACTGGAGACTATCCCCCACCCTCCCTCTCTGTAGCCCTGAATCCTTTGCCCTCCTCTCTATTTGCCCTCTAGGCCAGCAAGCAACTTCACCTCTGTTTGTTCTATATGATGGCTCTGTCTTAGAATGGCATTTCAATAACTTTTTTTATGGGCAACAATGTTTTAAAACCATCTACCTGGAATCCATGCCTAACTAAACTGTGTATTCTATTCTTAGACAAGCTAAAATTACAGTGAGACATGGTTGAAATATGCAGTTTGACAAAGGAGTTAAACAAATGTGCTCCATCTAGTCAATCCCCAGTCCCTGATATGGTTTGCATCTATGTCTCTACCCAAATCTCCTGTTCAGTTGTAATCCCCAGTGTTGGAGGTGGGGCCTGGTGGGAGGTGATTGGGTCATAACGGTGGATCCTTAATGAATAGTTTAGCATCATCCCTTTGGTGCCATTCTTGTGACAGAGTTCTCAAGAGATCAGATTGTTTAAAAGTGTGGCACCTCCCTACTCCTTCTCTTCCTCCAACTGGTGTAGTGTAATGTGATGTGTATGCTTCTCCTTCACCTTCCGCCATAATTTTAAGTTGCCTGAGACCTTCCCAGAAGTAGAAGCTGCTATGCTTCCTGTACAGCCTGCAGAACCATGGGCCAATTAAACCTCTTTTCTTTATAAATTACCCAGTCTCAGGTATTTATTTATAGCAGTGTGAGCATGGACTAATACAGTCACCTTAAAAAGCCAAAGAAGATAAACATGAAGACAAAGCTACCCAAAGCCCAAGTAGAATTCCCTGTAACTCTGTCTTTGATAGGGGTGAGTTGCTAAGCAATTTCTTGCATGGTCTGATAATCTGATGGAAGAACAAAGTTGCAACAAATAGCATCTTACATCAGAAACAGGAGCTATGCTGACCAGATAAATAAGAATCCATCTCTTATTTTTATTTTGTATTTTTATTTTTTTTTTTTTAAGCCAGAGTCTCACTCTGTCACCCAGGCTGGAGTGCAGTGGTGCGATCTTGGCTCAATGCAAGCTCCGCCTCCCAGGTTCACACCATTCTCCTGCCTCAGCCTCCCGAGTAGCTGGGACTACAGGTGCCCACCACCACGCCAAGCTAATTTTGCAGCTGGATGGTGTCCTGCCCAGGGTGGGTTCCCACTCTGCACCCTGATCTGTGGGGACAGGCTCGGGCCACCCAGACCCTCGATTGGAATAAGTGGGTAAATAATTATCTTGTCCTTATTAATCTTTCTTAAATGTATGTACAGATGTTTAAAATGAGAAATGTTTTGGTTCTTTATTTAGAAATTTAGTGATGTTTTTGTGACTGGAAATATGCTGAAGGAGCGTAACTCTTGTTTATATCAACTCGCCTAAGGGAAAATTGGTTCTCTTATCATCATATTGCTTCAAATTGCAGTCTCCAAGAACTTATCAATGTTAAGTGAGGACTTACTGTATATTCTTGTTAAATTTAGCTGTTGTTAATATACTGTTATTTTGTATATATCCCAGCAATATCTCAAATGCATTCTGTGGAACACCATTCTAACAGGCCATTTATTAGATATTTTTAAAAGGACTAAATACGGTTAAATAACCAGAAATTACTACATACTCTACATTACTTCTTGATGATTCACAACGCACATTAGTGTATTAAAAGATCTAGGTAGTCTAATAGCAAAAAAGTGTATATAAATATATATATATAAAATTGTATTTTAAAAGCTTGAATTTACCAAACTTATTTCTGTATAGATCAATTAATGTTTCCCTGAACATTGGATGCCATCCTGTGGAACATTATCTGGAACAACCATGGCTCTAAGATAGGGGCATTAGAATGAACTTCTTTTTGTAAAGATCTAGGTATTAAATATTTAAGGCTCTGTGGGCCAAGAGGCAAAATTGAGCAACTGTTCTCACCAAAACTTGAATAGTCATTTTTACCATTGAAACTTAAAATAAAAATAGTGGGCCAGATTTGGCCTGCCAGCCATTGTTTGCCCACATCTGTTTCAGGAGATGGCATTGTTGAGAGGCATATGAAAATTTTAACAGGTGCTGACCACTAATGAGAAAAATTAAAGTGTGCAGAAGATGAGAGAGCTGTCTCTTCTGTCAGTACTGTTATAGTCCCTTTACTAGCCCAATCGTGAATATATATAATAATCAATAGTTTATTACCTCCTTGCCACTGACATATCTGGCACCATTTCCCAATGGGCCATTTTGAATAAGGTTACAGAATCCTTTTCAACCCATTTTTTTTTTTCTGGGCAACCACAAGGAATCAATCAGAATTAACAAAAGACATAAAGCCCATTTGCCATTCCTGATCTTCTATACTCTTCTTAAAGTGTGTTATCTAGATTTTGACTTTGGTGTGACCACACTGTCACAGAATAGAGAGAGGAGTATCGGGGGAACCAGCCCCCAACATTTTAACGTAGGTTCTTTTCTATTTTCCTGAAGTGTCGGCCGGTCTGACAAATAAAGGGAAAGAGTACAAAAGAGAGAAATTTTAAAGCTGGGGGAGACATCACATGTCAGCAGGTTCCGTGATGCCCCCTGACCGCAAAACCAGCAAATTTTTATTAGTGATTTTCCAAGGGGAGGGAGTGTACGAATAGAGTGTGGGTCACAGAGATCACATGCTTCAAAGGCAATAAAATATCACAAGGCAAATGGGCAGGGCAAGGCCACAAGGACAGAGTGAAACTAGAATTGCTGATGAAGTTTCATGTCCCACTGTGCATGCATTGTCATTGATAAACATCTTAATAGGAAACAGGGTTCGAGAGCAGAGAACCGGTCTGACTAGAATTCCCCAGGCTGGAATTTCCTAATCCTAGCAAGCCTGGGGGTGCTGCAGGAGACCAGGGCATGTTTCATCCCTATCTACAACTGCATAAGGCAGATACTCCAAGAGTGGCCATTTTAGAGGCCTCCCCAAGGGAGTGCATTCTTTCCCCAGGGCTGTTAATTATTAATATTTCTTACTACGGAAAGATTTCAGTGATATTTCTCTTACCCGTTTTGGTAATAAGAGAAATATGACTCTGTCCTGCCTGGCTCCCAGGCAGTCAGACCTAATGGTTATCTCCCTTGTTCCCTGAACATCGCTGTTATCCTGTTCTTCTTTCAAGGTGCCCAGATTTCATATTGTTCGAACATACATGCTTTATGAACAATTTGTGCAGTTAACGCAATCATCACGAGGTCCTGAGGCGACATACACATCCTCAGTTTATGAAGATAATGGGATTAAGAGATTAAAGGAATGACAGGCATAGGAAATTATAAGGGTATTGATTGGGGAAGTGATAAATGTCCATGAAATCGTCACAATTTATGTTCTTCTGCCATGGCTTCAGCCAGTCCCTCCGTTCAGGGTCCCTGACTTCCCACAACAAAGGAGTCATTACCTTACTTGACCAAAATTGTCATAGCCTACGATCACAAACATTTTTGCAATCTCATTATGCTATGGATGCACAGTGACCTAGCAATCAACTAGAGCCTTGAATCTTTCTTCATATGTAGTGTTGTTAAGTCACACCTTGACCTTCTTATAGGTTAGATCCAAGTGCATAATATGATATTTATCTCAATTAATATCAACAATTCAGTCTACTACTCAGTCCATCCTAATGAAAATCTTTTGGATTCTAATTATTAGGTATTTCTCTCAACATCAACTCATTTAAACCAAATTAATATGCCTTTTGATCTGTCTCATAGGTCAACATGATTAGTAACAATGGTCTTAAATAGAATTCCAGAACATGCCATTAGAAACAATCTTCTCAATAACCAAACTTATGACATTTGAATTATGCTCCCCATCATGTGTTGAGATCTTTGGAATAACATTTATATTCACACTGTATTCAGTATCTGCAAAAAAATACATTTTTTGGAGTATATGGAGATTATTTTTACCAAAACCACATCATTGAGTTACAAAATTTAAGAAACAAAGAGGACTTCAAGATTGCTCCAGTACCTTTCAGCCTTAAGCACCTACTCCAGCCAAAAAATAAAAAAAAACAAAAACAAACAAACAAAAAACTTGGGGCAAGTATTGCATTCAAGGAAATTCTTGATTTTCAACTAAATCTCTTGGCAGAGCAGAATAACTGTCATCATGAAAGATAAAAAGGATGTACACACAATTGAGTTTCATAGTGTGAAACAATAAAAAATGTGAGTTACTGCTATAATACAGCTAGAAGACATTAAATACTATCATGAGAGAGCTCTGAAAAGTTACAGGTGTTATACAAACCTAAGTGTTACCAGCAGTGAATCTATATGGGTCTGCAGCAACCTCAGTCTGGCCTCCTCAGAAGAACGAATTCAACCGAGGAGACAGAAGGCAGAAAGAGAGACTGAGGCAAACCTTAGAGCAGGAGTGAAAGTTTATTAAAAAGCTTTAGAGCAGCAATGAAAGGAAATAAAGTACACTTGGATGAAGACCAAGTGGGCAATTTGAGAGATCAAGTGCATAGTTTGACCTTTGACTTAGGGTTTTATATGGTGCCATGTTTCCAGGGTCTTGTATCCCTTCTTCCCTGATTCTTCCCTTGGCATGAGTTGTTCACATATGCAGCGGCCTGCCAGCATGTGGGAGGGTAGCATGCACGGTGTGCTTACTGGAGTTGTACAGATGCTCGCTTGAGGAGTTCTCTTACCAAATGTCCCTTGGAGGCCATATACCAGTTAAACTTTGACATATTGCCTCCTAATGCACATGCTTGAGCCCACTTGCCCAGTTCTTGAGATCTTATTGGGAAGCTGTTGATTACCAGTTTCAGGTGCTTCTGTTTATTGGGAGACTGCCTTTCCCGGGTGTGAGCTGCATATCTATTATTATTTTAGAGAGACAGTTAACAACAGTCTGACCATCACCTGATGGTCGCCTGACATTCCTGGTGTTCGTGTGTGTGTGTGTGTGTGTGTGTGTGTCTGTGTCTGTGGTGGGAACTCTTTTCTGCTCTGCTCTTCTCTGTTACCTACTGTAACATAAAGAATCATTTTTAGAATATATTTTGTTGCTTTAAGGTGGGCAGTGTTTCTCCATTTTTGCATTTCTAGAACACAGATGCAAGAGGAGAGTGGTATTCTGTAGTCTTTAATTTTATTATCTTTTGATTGTATTTTCTTCATTTTTGGTTTATTTTTTTCAAAATATACTTATTTTCCTTTTATGGCTGATTTTCTTCATAATAAAATATAGCAACACATTTGGTAGATTCTAATTTCTTATGTTAACAGAATGCTTTCAACACAGAAGTCTTACTTGGATATATTCTTATGCAGGGGTCAGCAAACTTTCAGTAAAGTGCCAGATAGTAAATATTTTAGGCTTGGCAGGCAAAGAGGCAATGTCCTCAACTCTGAGCAACTGTTCTCACTTAAATAATAATAGTCTTTTTTGCATTCTACATTTAAATATGTAAAAACCATCCTTAGCTCATAGACCTTGCAAAAGCAGGTGGCGGGCCAGATTTGGCCATTGGTTCGTGGCCCCCACTATAGAGTACTGACCATTAAAAAAATAAGATCATAGTTGTCTGGATGTCCTTCAAAACATGAAACTTAGTAATTTACATTGTAACAAAGTGATTTGGATTGTATGATAAGATAGATGGCAAAGTTAAAAAAATCACTTCCATTTTGACCAGTAAAGAATTCCACATGTCAAGTTTCAAATTCTTTCAATATAAAATATTTGAACCTAAAAAACCTATTCTTGCTTTTTTCAAATAACAAATTTTTATTGCCACTTTTCAGGCTGTGTACTGGGCACTAGAAAAAAACAGATAACAAGACTGGCACTGTGAACCTAACTAGATTTCAAGCCTCTTCCACTAAAAAACCATAACATTAATAAATATCCTCATGATTATATACAAAGATAATGTCTCATAAAGTGATATATAAAATCTTTAAACATGGCTTTTCAGGAATAACCCAATGAATCATGAAATTTACCTTTAAATCTCTTCCTCCTTCTATGTAAATAATTTGAATACAAATATCTTTAAGAATTTTGTAATAAATAAGAAGTCAAAAGCTGAATATTCATGCAGCTCTTTAGTATAATAATAAACTGTAAATGCCCACCAAGGACTTAAAGAAGAGTAAGCAACATTGCATTCTAAATGAGAAAATATGAGTCACAACAAATTTCCCAAGTGAGAAGGTTTTATTTCTTCTTTTTCAAAAAAGAATTAAACTCATGTCTAAAAATGCAGAGAAAATTCTGTATACCCTTAGGCATCTTAATGTGTCACTGAGTCCAACTCTAGGGCCCTTTTGTCATGTATTCTGGCTTGGTCACACATTTTGAGCACTCCTGCTGTATTTGAAGAATTCTTTATCTTAGGAGACCTGCATCCCCATGGTAGAAGCACAAAAACGTGCTCAAGTTGAAGTCTCCCTTTCAACTCTCCACTTTGTCTCCATGAGATTTCACTTTGAAAGAAGCAACATGAAAAGACTGATGCCATACATACAGAGTTCGTTTTCTCATGAGGGTGAGAGTACAGGTGTCTTGCTTTCAGGGGCAGGGGGGCAGAGGCTCTACAATTCTTTCCACAACAGCAGCATCAGCAGCAACCAAAGCCATAGGGGTGTCCTTACTAAGCAGAAGTGGCTTTTCTTGGGAATCTTTTCTTGGCACTGTTGGGTGGTATTCTTCTTTGCTTTGCAGTCTCCAAGGCTAATGCTCTGGCCTATCCTGTGAGTCCCCTAATCTCATTTGTCTTAGGTTACTGTCGTAGGTTGAATTGTGTACCCCAAAAAGATATATAGTAGTCCTAATCCCTAGTATCTGTGAATGTGACCTTATTTAGAAATAGGGTCTTTGCAGATGTAATCTGGTTAAGATGAGGTCATACTGGATTAGGATGGCCCTAATCCTATATAATCTGTCTCCTTATAAGAAAAACAGAGACACAGGGAGGAGAATACCATGTAAAGACACAGAGACACACTGAAACCTCCATGTAAGGACAGAGGAAGAGATTTCAGTGATGCAGCTGCAAGCCAAGGAATGCCCAGAAACAATGGTCACCATCAGAAGCTGGGAATGGGCAAAGAAATATTCTACAGTTTCAGAAGGAACATAGCCCTGCAGGCACCTTGATTTTGCCCTCCTAGCCTTCAGAACTCAGAGTATACATTTCTTTTGTTTTAAGCTACCCAGGTTGTAGTACTTGGTTATAGCAGTCCTAGGAAATAAACACATTTCCTTGGAAGGAGATCCTGAGATGAGGATTCAGTGCAAGTGACTTTGAAAGAAAGTGATCCCAAGAGAAACCAGTAAGAAAGTAGAGTAAGCAGGAAAGGAAAGAATTTAGAAGCCAAGCAAGGATGAGCTCTTAGGCAAAACCCCTGCTTCATCTTGATCCTGCAAGGAGCTCTGGAGTTTAAATTACATCCAGAGTTTGTCCCAATTTGGGGCAAAGGAGCTGGACTCTCATACTTGCAGTCACAGGGGCCAGTCATGGGTGAGGGCTGCCCCATGGGACCCAATCTGTATAGCACTTCAGGTTCTCTATGCATGTTGGTAAAGCAGCATTTATAGCCCTTGAATAGGCCTTAAAGAAAGTCAGAGGGGCCAACCTTAGAAAAAGATTGCTAGAGAATCTGGCTGTGAGGCACATAAACACAGTAAAAGGGATCTGGGAGTATCTGAGTGTCTTATTCTATTTGTGTTGCTATAAAGGAATACCTGAAGCTGGGTAATTTATAAAGAAAAGAGGTCTATTTGGCTTACAGTCAGCAGACTGTACAAGAAACACGACACCAACATCTGCTTCTGGTGATGGATGTGGGGTGCTTCCACTCACGATGGAAGGTGAAGGGGCAGCTGGCATGTACAGAGGTCACGTGATGAGAGAGGAAGCGAGAGAGGAGAAGGTGCCAGGCTCTTTTTCACGACCAGCTCTCTGGGGAGCTAACAGAATGGGAACTCATTACCTAAGGACAGCACTAAGCCATTCATGAGAAATCAGCTCCCATGACCCAGACACCTCCCATTAGGCCTCACCTCCAACACTGAGGATCATGTTTCAACATAAGGTTTAGAAGGTTAAATATTGCAACTGTAGCATTGGGTAAAGTGCGGATCAAGCCCACTGCTCCTGATTGTAAATTACTTTTCTCCTCAAATTTCCTGGAGTGGAGTCTGTTGTTTGCAACTAAGAACAATAATTGATATGCCACCCAAAGGAAGAAAATCATCATTTTTAAACCCTAAAATAATAGTTGAAAGTCATCAATTTCTTAAAATATATACAGGTTCCTAAAATGCTGTGGAAAAGCCCAATTTTTATAAAGCACATCCTGTTTTAAATGTATTAAGGGAAACTCAATATTGAAAGAAAAACTTGTAAAATACTGAGTAAAATGAAGACTATTTCCATAAATATTCAAACGTATCAGTTTTGTTAATACGTATTTTCTATAAAACTACTATTATCATCAACAAGTATGTTACAAGTAGCTCATAGCTATAGAGCATTGTCCTTGGAAATATAAAAAATATAAGATATGCTTCCTGCTTTCAAAATTTCATATGCTAGTGCCTGTGAGATCTTTAGCTAAGTCACTTGTCATCTCTGAGCCTTGGTTTCCATTTCTGTGAAATACAGATGATAATGTTAATACAGAACTGCTATGGACATTATGATATAACTTATGTAAATGCTTTTAGTGAACGTAAATGATTATATAAACGTAGTGATACTAAGAAACACGTAAGAACATGGCATATACAATAAATCTCACAGGAATTACAAGTAAAAAACAAATCAACTCCATGCGTTCTATGGAGGCCTAGTGGCAGGAATATTCATCTCAAAATTATAGGTGCATTGAACAGTTGTCAGGGGATTTCAGTAGACCCTTGAACTACACAAGTAACTCTGCTGACTCTAATTCCAAATGCGTCAAATAAAATTCTAGTTACAAATACCTTCCCACAGAGCTTGCCTGCAAGGAGATACTGTTGCAAGCAGAGAATATGAATGTCTGAACCCTTTGACAATTAAATTTCTCAGTATAATTTAAGAAGTTGGTATTCTGGTAACGCTGTGTTTTATGCACTTGGTTGCTGTGAGTTTGGCCCTGAGAGGTGACTCTACTCTTAGTGTGTAAAGCCAAATTTGTGAGCCCCCAAGGTGAGAAGCAGAGCTGAAACTTCTCCAATTCACCAAGATACCTTAGGCCAGAGGTCCTCAATCTTTTGGGCACCAGGCACAGGTTTCATGGAAGACAACTTTTACATGGACTGGTGGGTAGGGGGTGGATTTGGGATGATTCAAGCGCATTACATTTTTTGTACACTTTATTTTGATTATTTTTATATTGTAATATATATGAAATAATTATACAACTCATCATAATGTGCAATCAGTGGGAACTCTGAGCTTGTTTTCCTGGAACTAAACAGTCCCATCTGGGAGTGATGAAAGACAGTGACAGATTATCAGGCATTAGATTCTCATAAGGAGCATGCAAACTGGACCCCTCGTATGCACAGTTCACAATAGGGTTCATGCTCCTATGAGAATCTAATGTCATCACTGATCTGATCAAAGGCGGAGTTCAAATGGTAATGTGAGTGATGGGGAGCGGCTGTACATACAGATGAAGCTTCACTCTCTTGACTACCATTTACCTCTTGCTGTGCAGCCTGTTTCCTAACAGGCCATGGGACCCCTCCCTTAGGTGATGGCTTAGAAAGTAGTCAGCATTCTCTTCCTTGAATCTTCTACTCTTTATTACATTTTAAATGTAATAAATGCCACAATTTTCTTTAGGTTCTTGAGATTCCTTTCGATTAATTCTGTAAGAGGCCTAAGTGACTCAAACATAATAATGACCTATATTTAAATGTCCATCAATTCTGACAGCTAGTTTGAATGCAGATAAATGCTTTATGGACTGCTGGTCCTTCAAACAGAAACTATATAAACCTCTGTATTTTTTTCCCTTTGGATTTAAAACTCTGTTCACTCACATTTGAAATGTGTTTATGGTAATTTGATTCTTGTTTGTTTTTCAATCTATTCTTAGTGCAGAGGAATGGCAAGAATTTGAACACTCCTCTACTTTCACATCCAGGCAAGCATCATTGAAAAAACTTCTGTGCATGCTCAGCTAAGATATTACATTCATATTCTGGCCTGGCCCTTCCAGCCTTAGAGAGAGGTTTATGCACTCTCTTTTTCAAAAATTTTAATTGTAATTTTTGTGGGTACATAGTATGTGTATATTGCACTCTCTTTTTTAGAAGAATTTTAAAAAATATCTGGATCATATTTCTTCTCTTTTTATCATTTCTATTCTCGTTCTCTTTTAGGATTTTCAATCTCTACTAATCCTTCAAACCTCCACCTTTCCCTGTCCCTGCATGCATAGACCTTATCTTTGTTAGAAAAAGGAAAAAAATAAGGCAAAGTTGTGGGGTGGGGGAAAGGAAGGAATGAAAAAAAGATAGTTGGAGGAAAGGTAGAAACAAAGGAAGGAAACAAAGAAGAGAAAAGAACTGAACACATTTCTCTTTTAATCATGCATACACATATTAACACATATTTGAAAGACACATTAAATGCCTGCTATGTGTAAGATTTTGGTCTAGGTGTTGGGGAGATAAAGATAAATTCAACATTAAGTTGCCATCTAATTGAACAGACATCACATATTTATAAGTAACCTAACACAAAGCAAAAGGTAGATAAGTTGTCTAAGAGGGACAAGAAAGCATGATCATGACAATGTAAGGGGGAGAAAGGACTTTCAATCAGCAAGGAGCTGGAGAAGGCAGAAAGAGTCTTGTGAAGAGATGACACTTGAGATGGGCCTTTGGGGATAGATAAGGCTTGCTTTCCCTTCCAGTTTGTCCAGTAAATTTTCTACAGACTTCCTTATGCAAGTTTCCTGGAAACCTCCCCCATCACGCAGTCATTTCCCAGTGAAACCGCCTTCTACCCTGACTCCATTTCCCAAACTGATTATTCAAAGAATACCCATGACAGTTTTACACTCAAACCCCACATGTTGGTGACTTTTTATTTTTCTAAAAACTATTCTCCAAGAAAAAAACTTACTTTCTTAACTTCCCTAATATGGCACTATACTAGGTTCCTTCTCACCTTTGACCCAGGCCACATACTCTAACCAGCACTGCTTTGTGATCACTTTGGTATCATAGATCACCTTTCTATGACACCCTTAAAGACTTACGCTAAAACATAACTCAAGACCTAAGTATATGCTCTTGTAATCAGAGCGTAATGAGATCCCCTTGAAAGACCTATTTTTTGAACCATGCTTACCTTTGGCCAAGACTCAGGCATGAAGGCACCTTTACAAAGCATATTCTATTCCACATTGCATTAATAACAAATCAATATTTTACTCAAGATGATGTAGGAAGACAGAAAATAGAATTTACTTTGCCCACTGCCATGGAGAACCATCCTATCCCTTCTGTTCCTCTTATGAAATGTCTTCCCATGTCTGCTGCATGCCCCCACTTTCTATAGATTAAAAAAAAAGACTACATTATTTTTTAGAATAGAATAAAAATTATGAAAATATTCATGTTGAAAGGTATAAAGATAATGAAGAGTGTAAATTAGGAAGTGAAAAATTGGAAGGATACAAAGAGAGAAAAGAGAGGTGAAATACTAATATTTTCATCGTATATAGTAGGGTGTTGAGAGTAATTGATGAACATGAAATGACAGTTTAAATCTGTAATATAAAGGTGTAAAGTCCTTTAGAGGGCCAAAGTTCTTTCAGATAGCTCTTTGATACAACTATCAAAGATTGGGAGTAAGTGAGGAGTTACAAGTTGGCAGGGTAGTGGAAATGAAGAAGTGTAAACTTCTCATCTTTTATGTCTAATATGTTATATTAAATTTGATAAATGAGATGTAGTAATTAAGTATATCATTTAGCATTTGGAGGCAGTCACTCCAAAAAACTACATAGGAAACCATCAAAATGATTTCCTCAGCTAGTGAGACTGAAGGTATTAAGACCATCTGGTGTTTTCATTATAAGTCCTTTGTCCTGCTTGATTTTTTTTTTTAAACTACATGCCTGGATTATTTTATTAAAATTTCACAAGGGATAAAAATACATAGAAAAATATTTTTAACATCAATTTTTAAATTATTTGTTTTATTTATTATTAGTATGAGTAGAGATGAGGGTCTCACTTTTTCACCCAGGCTGGAGTGCAGTGGTGCCACCATAGCTCAATGCCACCTTGAATTTCTAGGCTCATGGCTGAGCCTCCCACCTTAGCCTCCTGAGTAGCTTGGACTACGGGCACCCACCACTAAGTCCAGCTAATTTTTAAATTTTTTGTAGCCACAGGGATCTTGCCATCTTGCCCAGGCTGGTCTCAAACTCCTGGCCTCAAGAGATTCTCCCACCTCGGCCTCTCAAAGTGCTGGGATTAGAGCTGTTAGCCACTGTGCCTGGTCAATTCTTAAATTAGTAGCTTTTATGATTTTTTTTTTTGGTAGAGAAGTCCTACCCTAAAATACAAATTTTAAAATTCTTAATATAATTAAATATATATTTTCATGCTAAATCTATATGCTAGTAGAGATAAGCAGATTCAGATACAAAAGTTTAATTACAAAATAATGGGAGAGCAGTCTTCAGAGGGATATTATTTTATTTATAAGATTTTTTTAGTGTGAATTAGATCATTTAAAAATATTTAGTTTCAAATACTGAGTGCAAGGGCATCATTTGAGAATCAATGTCCTAAATATTCACTGCTGGGTATATCTCTCCTAAAAATAGAAAATGTCTATTTTTTATCAAAATACAGGTCCCTGTGGGTGGGTGGTTTTGTCAATCTGTCTTGGCTTTTTCCCTTTTTTCTCCTTTCTCTATGTGCTTTTCTAATCTGTTGGGCAGTTCTTACTCACATTGCTTGTCTTCTTTTTTTAAATAAAAAAATTCAATTAAGCTCTCTCTGTTTACTATTCATATAACAGAGTCTGATATGTTTTAAATTATGTGTTATATTTAGTGAACAATTTATAATTTCTTGTGTTCAATTCCAAAAGTAGACTGATGTACTGTTTTTGTATTTCTTTTATTAAAAGAATGAACCAATGAGCAAATGAATGAATGAACAGGGAGAAAAAAGAAAGGAAGGAAAGAAGAGAGGAGGATAGGTTGAAAGAAGATAAATACCTGAGTTGTTTTTTTACATAAGTAACTTTTGTTTAATTTTTTTTCCACTCTGCTTAGCGGCTTGATAGAAAAAAGCTACCAGAACTCTGGTTGAAGAGGTCTCAAAATTCTGTTCTATATTCTAAGGGCTGGAAATGCTGACAAAGATATTGAACCATATATTCAAAGACATGCTATTTTAAGTGAGCCAAATCTTCCTTTTTCAAAGTGGGGATAACTTAAAAATTCAAATTTGATAAATTATGGAGTGTATAAGCAAAGCACTACCGAAATCAGGCAAGCTGAGCCTATCTTTTGACAAGTTTCTAGAGGTATAGCTATCCTTTTGGGAAAATATATCTTTAGATATATGCTGAAATGCAGAGAACCTAAACACAGACCTAGAATCCTGGAATGGGCAGGGACTGTAGGAACAGCACAATATCTTATTACAGATGAAGGGCCCGAAGTCCAGGAACATTCGAAGACTCGTAATGTGCTACAGTTCAGTGTCAGAGAGGCAACCTATGAAAAACTGCGATACTGAAAACTGATTGAGCCACACACTTAAAAATGGGTCCATTTTATTCTATGTAAATTACAGCTCAATGAAGTTGATTAGAAATCAATGTTCCCTTTTTGCTCACAGGTGCACCATGTCTCTGGCTTCATCAGCCTGATATTCATCATCCC
This sequence comes from Gorilla gorilla gorilla, assembly GCF_029281585.2. Classification (NCBI taxonomy): domain Eukaryota; kingdom Metazoa; phylum Chordata; class Mammalia; order Primates; family Hominidae; genus Gorilla; species Gorilla gorilla. The sequence continues at coordinate 80,350,143 of NC_086017.1, read as the reverse complement.
TCCATTCACCATGTTATCTATTGATTACCTAATACATATCAGGGACTGTGCTAGGCACTAGGAGTAAATGAGCAAAAGCAGATATGGCACCTGCCAACATGGAGCCTCCAGGCTATTGGGAAGAGGCATTAATCAGAGAATCATACTAATAAGTATATCACTCAGTTATGTTGACAGCTGCTATGGAAGGAGATACTGGTATTCTGGTAGCCTGCAATAGGGGGTTTTAACCTTGTAATGGAGGTCAGGGGACTTTTCTTAGAAAAGGCACAATTGCGTTGAGATCTGAAAAACTATGGAAAGTTAAAAGGTACTTTTAGCTAGGGTAGGGATGGGGAAAGAGGGTGGGAAAATGGGTTCTAGACAAGGAAAGAACATGTCCCAAAGCCCTGGGTTGGTGGATATGGCACTTTCAGATGTCAGAAAGACGTGGGAAGAACCACAGAGTGACGGGGGACATGGAGGGAAAACTTGCATTAACTCAGCTGAGAAAAAATTAAGTTAAGCAAGGCTGTGTTGATATCATAGAATTACAGAGATCAAATAACCCCCAAATGTCATTATTTTCATTTGGCATATTTACCTAAAATAGTTAATCAATTGGGTTAATTCATTGAATGTCTATATCAGTGAAGTCAAAGAAAGCCAAGAACCAATTTGACAAATTTTGAATAAATTCCTTTCAATCCATTCTGTGGTAGACAAGTAAGTACTCTATTAAGGGAAAAATTTCTCACAGCAGTTGTTTGATTGCTTTAACTACTTATTTGAAAAAAAAAATCTTTCTTTGACTAGAATGATAAACTTTCATTGATTGTATTTTTTACACAAAGGAAAAACTTATACACACTATAGTAGCTGCATTTCATCATGTAACTAGTCAGGTCAATGAAGCTGACAAGACGAAACTAGCCATACTCACCTATGGGTTATTTTTAGATTAAAATTTTGGATTAAAATGTTTCTTTTAAAGCAGTGGATTTTATGAGGCATCCCATTGGGCAGCTTAAATTCCTGAGCTCCAAAAGCCCCACATTGAGAAATCAACTAGGGCCAGGAAAGGCAAAACCTGGAGGCAGTATTGTCTAGTGGTGGAGAATTTGAGTGCTTGATGTTGAAATCTGGTGTTCCATCTTCTAGCTGTGCCACCTTCTAGCTCTGTGACCTTGGACAATACACTTAATGGTTTAGTATTCTAATCTGGATGTTAAATACAATAATTACCTCACAGGTTACTTGAAATACTGAGTGTGTTAATGTAAGTAAATTGTCTAATGCAAAGATTGACACTCAAATTTTAGTTATTATTATTAGGTATAGCTCTTATTAGTTAATAAAGTATATAACAAGGTACTATAGCATTGTCTAACAGAACTGTAGATTTCAACATTAAATGAAGGGGCAATCTGTGTGGATATAATGTCCGAAGTCAGAATGAGACATTTGTGCAATTGTTTCTAATCATCAACTATCCCAGTCAGAATTCATGAAGGCAAAAAATTCCACCTCTCCTGAGATGTGGACATCCCTTCCACAGCTCTTTAAAAGCCAGGAGGCTCTCTAGACAGGTGGCGAGCATGCCCGGTCTAATCTGTTACGAGACTGTTTTAACGAAGTTGAGTGCATATCATAGATCACTGTCTTCTATTTTTCCACACTAGAATGCCTTTCGAACAAGATGTTTTATTTTCATGGTAATTTAATCATTAAATGTTATTAAATAGGGGTTATAAAAAGGCAATTGTTCCTCAGGAGCTTGAAATTGAGGATTCTCTTTTTAGCTGCCCCTGATTCCCCTTTTCGCTGTGACCTTGGGATTAGTTATTTAGCTATTCTATGCTCTAACTTTTTATGCAAAATGAGAAAAATGCCACTTTTATGAGCAGGCTGTAAATTCCTAACTAATGCTTAAAGCATGCTTTAGTTCCTTTCATCTGAGAAAATTAAAGTAAATGAAAATATTTCATTATTAATAATCTAATTCTCTTTGAATCTTTGATTAATACCATTTTAATATATGAGATTTTCAAAATTGGGTCATATTCTATATAAATTTTTGAAGGTGGAAGCTATACACAAATAGATCAATTTTAGCTAAAACCAATTCTCCTTAAGAAGATCTAAAATGAACATAATACCTCTTGAATTAAACATAAAATAGCAGATTCAGGTATAGCCTGCCTTCAGAAACTATTAGTATATTGCTACCTTAAGCATTTTATTTTCATTAGGGTAAGATAACCATTTTCACAGTTTCAAAATTTTTGATAGTGTAAAACATCAGACAATCTTTGATGCATTTTTTTAAATGTAAACTGAAGTCGTGTCACAGTGGCATTGCACAGCTGGTGGAAATGGTACACTTAAAAACAGAATGTCATTTGTGAGAAATGGATTCGTGAGGACTCTTTCCCCCAAATCACTAACTAGGGAGAAACACTGTGAAGTATTTTTCACCCTATATTCTTCTTCCTTATGCTCTATTAAAGCATTCAAAAACACAGTGATTTAACATGAACAAATCTTTTCAGGGAATCTTCGTAATCATTGACATTTCAGTTGGACCCCATTTTGTTAAACTTTCTCAACATCCTTCTATTAAATTTGTAAACTTACTAACATCTATAGCATATTCCAAAGGAAGGGTTTGAAAGTGTTAAAAGAATGCGTCAAATATGTTATAAAGTTCCACCATTGAACTTTGAATTACCCTTCCCCTTTCATATTTTCCAGTTAACATGCACACAGCTGCTCATGCCATGTAATCAACTGATTGTTACACAAGCATTTTCTAAAGCTATGACAATCTCAGATTTATGAGGTCAAGAAGTGCAGACTTAATCCATTCAATAGCTGCAATTTATCGTCTGATTATAATTGTATACACAAACACAGTAATGATTTAGATGACATAGTGTAAAGATGAAATCCGTTTATTTTAAAAGGGTTTCTAACCTTTAAAATATGTTGCCATGAACACCTTTGGATGTCCGCTTTTAACAACACAATTATTATTGTTTTATTGATCAGGGTTTTATTACGGATTTGACACTTATATTTCATGCTAATCGAAAAAGGTGTAATTTTTCTGCACAATTTTAACAAGAATATGACTGTAATTAATTATATCACTATTATGTTTTCAGTGTCTAGAAAGAAGTGCTTAATTTATCACACATGTCTTCTATAGCATATGGAAACCTCTTTTAAAAAGACAGGGTGCGTGCTCCTTCCAGAGATGATAGGATATGACATAGGCACTATATTTATAGATTTCTGCCGCCATGCTGACCTGGTTTTATAGTGACAGCTCTTCTGAAATGAGATTGCACATTAGCAACTTAGATAGCCTGGGCGGCACCCAATTTTACCATGGTTTGGTCTTATAACTCTAATTAGTGGTCATTCCCTAATGCCTTCATAGATCAAGAAAACAACCTACAGAAAGGACCAGAGTGGTGTGGGTGGAATAACACAGCAAAATATATTGCAGAATTTTTTTCTAGTTTGTAAGTTTTAACAAATAACTAAATGTCATGACTAACTTGCTTGGCTACATACGGCAGTTTAGTTTTGTTCATTTCATACTTATTTTTACACAACATCAGTGGTTGTAAACTTGATACATACCCTAAAATACATACACACACATACAGGCACACACATGTGTATGTATGCATGTAATATTTACACTGATCTTCAACTTATTGTCAATGATCTTTATACTTTTCTAAAATATTGTGGCTCTATTATCCAAGAAAATTAGAAGCCTTCCATATAGCAGTATAATTTATGTTTCAAACAGAATTTTAAAAATAATTTATATCACATGCTAATGAAGCCAAGCTTTTTCTTGTTCAATTTTTATATGTTGTTCTATAACAAGCTTATTAAATCACATAAATTTACATTTCACTTTCCATATTACCTGCATATATGAATGTCATTATATACTGCTGTACCATATTCGTATCATTACACAATTTCTATTATATTAATCCATAAATTCTAATTAATATGTATAATTTGACACATTTACTATTCAGATACATGGCTTTGTGTTTTCTAAAACTCCGTACATATTATAAGGTTTGATCTATCTCTATATCTTTTTCCTAAATTTTCTGCGTGATGCTGATTATTTCAGTCTATTACAAAACATTTGATTTAAGAACTTAAATGGGAAGGCATTAAATATTTAAAAGAATTTATAAATATAAAATTCTATATTGAACACTAGGTAGAATGTATGAAAAAGTATATAATATATTATAAGATGGGGAATGAAGTAAAATCAATAGTTGAATTGGTAGCATGTTCTACTGTAATTAAACAGTCATGCTCACTTGCTTTTCTGCCATACTGTTTTAAATAGCACAATCCCAATGGAAAAGCACAGGCTGAGTTTTTCTTCCCTCTTTGAAACAACTGAATCAATACTGTTAAAATCAATATATCTTTATCTTTAATACAATGATAAGGGAAGAACATCACAGACAAAAATGAGCATTTCATAGTAATTCAAGTGAAAAAAGACAATCTCTATGTGTTATTGTCCTATGCCATCCTAATAACACTCATACATTTTAGATTTTTGCTCAGTTTTTTAAACGGTCCCTATCTGAGCATTTTCATCACCAAATTCAGAGTTCTAGTATTAGGTCTAGGTCTACTTGAAACTCTGGATTTTTTCATCATTATCTTTCTAGTTTTAAGCCTGCTGTGTTAATGAGCCTAGAAAACATTAGAAATACATTTATACCCCTGAAATACTAGAAGTATTTGTGAAGTGTTAATGGTCTCACTTATTCATTCCTTCATTTGACAGTATTTGTTGAGCATCCGCTATGTTCCTGGCACTATTCTAAGCCTTTGCAACACATCACTGAAGAAAACTCATAAAGATTACTGCCCTTGTAGAATTTATATTATAGCTGGGGAGAGATGAGCAATTAACCTATAGTAAATAAGTTAACTACATGGCAGGTCAGAAAACAAAAGTACTATTGGAAAAGAAAATAAAAGAGAAAGAGGACCAGAATGGAGAATAGTTAGAGAAGTGGGGATTGAAATTTTAAGTAGTGTAGTGTGTAGGGGTTATTAAGAATATGTCACCTGAAGGAAGATCCCAACAAGATGAGGGAGGGAGCCATTTGGTATCTGTGTTAGTCCATTTTCATGCTGCTGATAAAGACATACCTGAGATTGGGAAGAAAAAGAGGTTTCATTGGACTTACAGTTCCACATGGCTGGTGAGGCCTCAGAATCACGGCAGGAGGCAAAAGGCACTTCTTACATGGTGGTGGCAAGAGAAGATGAGCAAGATGCAAAAGTGGAAACCTGTGATAAAACCAGATCTTGTGAGACATATTCACTACCACGAGAACAGTATGGGGGAACCACCCACATAATTCAAATTATCTCCTACCAAGTCCCTCCCACAACACATGGGAATTATGGGAGTACAATTCAAGATGAGATTTGGGTGGGAACACAGAGCCAAACTCTATTATTTCCCCCTTAGCCTCTCCAAATCTCATGTCGTCACATTTCAAAACCAATCATGCCTTCCCAACAGTCCCCCAAAGTCTTAATTCATTTTAGCATTAACCCAAAACTCCACAGTCCAAAGTCTCATCTGAGACAAGGCAAGTCTCTTCTGACTATGAGCCTGTAAAATTAAAAGCAAGCTAGTTACTTCTAGAGACAATGGGTGTACATGTATTGTGTAAATACAGCTGTTCCAAATGGGAGAAATTGGCAAAAACAAAGGAGTACAGGGCTCATGCAAGTCCGAAATCCAGCAGGTCGGTCAACTTTCAAAGCTCCAAATGATCTTATTTGACTCCATGTCTCACATCCAGGTCACACTGGTGCAAGAGGTGGATTCTCATGGTCTTGGGCAGCTTCACCCTTGTGGTTTTGCAGGGTACAGCCTCCCTCCCAGCTGCTTTCACTGGCTGGCATTGAGTGTCTGCAGCTTTTCCAGGTGCACAGTGCAAGCTGTAGGTGGATCTACCATTCTGGGGTCTGGAGGATGGTGGCCCTCTTCTCACATCTCTACTAGGCAGTACCCCAGCAGGGACTCTGTGTGGGGGCTCCAACCCACATTTACCTTCTGCACTGCCCTAGCAGAGGTTGTCCATGAGAGCCCCGCCCCTGCAGCAAACTTCTGCCTGAGCATCCAGGCATTTCCATGCGTCTTCTGAAATCTAGGCAGAGGTTGCCAAACCCCAGTTCTTGACTTCTGTACACCCACAGGCTCAACAGCATGCAGAATCTGCCAAGGCTTGGGGCTTGCACCCTCTGAAGCCATGACATGAGCTCTGCATTGGCCCCTTTCAGCCATGGCTGGAGCAGCTGGGATGCACAGCACCAAGTCCCTAGACTGCACACAGCATGTAGAAACTGGGCGCTGCCCACGAAACCATTTTTTCCTTCTAGACCTCTGGGTCTGTGATGGGAGAGGCTACTGGAAAGGTCTCTAACATGCCCTGGAGACATTATCTTGGGGATTAACATTCAGCTCCTCGTTATCCAAGTAACTGTACTTACCCAAATATCTGCACTTCTCCAAATATCTGCAGCCAGCTTGAATTTCTCCTAAAAAAATGGGATTTTCTTTTCTATCACATTCTCAGGCTGCAAATTTTCCAAAATTTATGCTCTGCTTCCCTGTTAAAACTGAATGCCTTTAACAGCACCCAAGTCACCTTTTGAATGTTTTGCTGTTTAAAAATTTCTTCTGCCAGATACCCTAAATCTTCTCTCTCAAGTTCAAAGTCCACAAACCTCTAGGGTGGGGGCAAAATACTGCCAGTCTCTTTGCTAAAACATAACAAGAGTCACCTCTGCTCCAGCTCCCAACAAGTTCCTCATCTCCATCTGCGACCACCTCAACCTGGATTTCATTGTCCGTATCATTATCAATATTCTTGTGAAAGCCATTCAACAAGTCTCTAGCAAGTTCCAAATTTCCCCACATTTTCCTATCTACTTCTGCGCCTTCCAAACTGTTCCAACCTCTGCCTATTACCCAGTTCCAAAGTGCTTCCACATTTTCGGGTATCTGTTCAGCAATGCTCCACTCTACTGGTACCAATTTACTGTATTAGTCTGTTTTCACACTGCTGATAAAGACATACCCAAGACTGGGTAGAAAAAGAGGTTTAATTGGACTTACACTTCCACTTGGCTGGGGAGGTTCTCAGAATCATGGTGGGAGGCGAAAGGCACTTCTTACATGGCAGCAGCAAGAGAAAATAAGGAAGGTGCAAAAGTGGAAACCCCTGACAAAACCATGAGATCTCATGAGACTTATTCACTACCAGGAGAACAGTATTGGAGAAATCACCCCCATAATTCAAATTATCTCCTACCAGTTCCCTCCCACAATATGTGCGAATTATGGAAGTACAATTCAAGATGAGATTTCGATGGGGAAACAGAAACAGACCATATCAGTATCTGAAGAGATGATGTTCCAAGCAGAGGAAATAGCCAGTGCACAGAAAATGTGGAATCAGGTTTGTCTGTAGGAGGGTCAGTAAGTGCTGGAATGAAGTGGGGAAGGAAGGGTAAGGGATATGGAGTTGCCATCAGAGAGGTAAGAAGGAAGCGAAGCAATGTAAGGCTGTTGGCTTTCTACTGTGAGATGGAGGGCTATTGCAGGGTGGTGAGAAGGAGCATGAACTCATCGAACTTGTACTTTAAGAGAATCATTTTAAGAACGTGTTGTCTTGAGTATAGGCTGTCAGAAGATATGCATGGAAACAGGAGATGATGGCAGGAATCCAGTAGAGAGAGGAAGAGTCTAAGCAGCGTGTAAGCAGTAGCAGTGTGACAGAAACATAACCTGGTTCTAATCTGATAGAATTCCTAATTATTTACGCATATCTAAATGCTATTCTTATGTAAAGCTAAGTGGAAATCAGAAACCATTTAGTGTAACTCTCTTATTTTCAGAGTAAGATCAAATTCCAGAGAAATGATTCTCTTAAAAAGCATAATTTACACAAAAGTCTTATAGGTTCCTTTTTTTGCTCCCAGCCAAAATAATTATTATCATATTATTCTTGTTTCATTATTTGCAAAAAATACCACTGTAATATATGGTATTATTTATCGAATATTCTTTTATTACTCCTGAACATCCAGGTTCTTTTAGGAAGTGAGATTAGGTAGATCTATAGGCAACCAATTGCATTCATAACCATTGTTCTTTCTTTCATCATATAGCTTGTGAGTTATTGTGAAGTGGTAGAAAAAGGGTTATGTGAAATTGAACGGAAAGTTCTAACACTGGCTCTGGGTGGCTGTAGTGCATAACACACACGGTGAACTGAATTAGATGTATGATTTGTGCTTGTGCGTGCCTTTTGTGTCTCTCTAGGCAACTCAGTTTACTTCAGTGGCTGAATTTACCTAGTGTTTCTTGCAGACAAAATCACACATAAGCAATGTAAAATTTGTGTTTCACCCAGATTGTTCTTTAGTATGTGATTCATGTTGAAACAATTCACATTTTCAAAACAAGTACACCGTAAGTACTGTGATCTGCATTGGTTTTGAATGTGAGATTTATAGAAGACATACCCATGCAACAGGCTTTTAAAAGACGTGGATAAACTCCTTAATGGCTAATGCAATCTCACCAGAAAGTTTATATGACGGATATCATCTTTAGTTGGTTAGAAAATAGTTTCCCCACCTCTAGGGCTGCTGCCTGCTGTGTGGAGGGCAGGCTGGGTTTCAGATCTACTCATCTTATCAGACAGGCTGACGTGATAAACTAAAGTGAACTGTGAAGGATCAATAAGCTAAAAATTCACTGATTACTCTGGTGGACTTTCTATAGTTTAATGTCAGTGTTCTGTTTCTTTTCAGTTATAGTTGTTTGTTGTAGTGGTTTATATGAAAATTCATTCTGCATAATTTAAAAAATTTTTTTTATATTTATGGGTACATAGTGTGTATACATATTTATGGGGTATATGAAATATTTTGATACAGGGATACAATGCATAATCACATCAGAGTAAACGGTGTATCCATCACCTCAAGTATTTACCATTTCTTTGTGTTACAAACATTCCAATTATACTCTGTCAGTTATTTTAAAATGTACAATAAACTATTGTGGACTGTAATTACCCTGTTGTGCTATCAAACACTAGATCTTATTCGTTGTGTCTAACTATATTTTGTACCCATCAACCATCTCCACTAACCCTCCTTCCCACCCTACTACATTTTCCAGCATCTGGTAACCATTATTCTACTCTCTGTCTCCATGAGTTCAATTTTTTTAGTATTAAGCTCCCACAAATAAGTGAGAACATCTGAAGTTTGTCTTTCTGTGGCTTTTTCCACTTAACATAATGTCCTCCAGTTCCATTCATGGTGTTGCAAATGGCAGGATATCATTCTTTTTAATGGCTGAATAGTATTCCACTGTGTATATATATTCCATTTTCTATATCCATTCATCTGTTGATGGACAGTTAGGTTGCTTACAAATCTTAGCTGTGGTTAACAGCGCTTCAGTAAACATAGGGATGCATATATCTCTTTGATATACTGATTTTGTTTCTTTGGGGTATATACCTAGCAGTGGGATTGCAGGATCATATGGTAATAAAATTTTTAAACTTTTGAGGAAACTCTATACTGTTTTCCATAGTGGCTGTACTAATTTACTTCCCACTAACAGCGTATGAGGGTTCCTTTTTCTCCACGTCCTCACCAGCATTTGTTATTGCCTGTCTTTTTGATAAAAGCCCTTTTAACTGGGGTGAGATGATAGCTCACTGAAGATTTGACTGGCATTTCTCTGATGACCAGTGATGTTGAGCACTCTTTCATATGCCTGCTTTTTTTGTCATTTGTTTATCTTCTTTTCAGAAATGTCTATTCAGATCTTTTACCAGTTTCAAAATTAGATTATTAGATTATTTTCCCTATTGAGTTGAGTTCCTCTTACATTGTTTTGTTATTAATCCTTTGTCAGATGGGTAATTTGTAGATATTTTCTTCCATTCTATGGGTTGTCTCTTTACTTTATTGATTGTGTTCCTTGCTGTGCAGAAGCTTTTTAAATAGATGTAATCCATTTGTCCATTTTTGCTTTGGTTGCCTGTGCTTTTGGAGTATTACTCAAGACATTTTTGTCCAGACCAGTTTTATGAAGAGTTTCCTCAATGTTTTCTTTCAATAGTTTCATAGTTTCATGTCTTAGATTTAAGTCTTTAGTCCATTTGGATTTGATTTTGATTTGATGGCCAGAGATAGAGTCTAGTTTCACTCTTCTGCAACTGAATGTCCAGTTTTCCCAGCACTATTCATTGAAGAGACTCTCTTTTCCCTAATGTGTTTTCCTGACACCTTTGTTGAAAATGAGTTCACTATAGGTGTATGGATTTACTTCTGGGTTATCCATTCTGTTCCATTGGTCTATGTGTCTGTTTTTATGCCAGTGCCATGCTGCTTTGCTTACAATAGTTCTGCAGTATAATTTGAAGTCAGGTAATGTTACTCCTCCATTTTTTTTTCCGTTTTTTTCTTTTCTTTTCTTTTCTTTTCTTTTCTTTTCTTTCTTTCTTTCTTTTTTTTTTTGCGTAGTATAGCTTTAGCTATTCTGGGCCTTTTGTGATTCCATATAAATTTTATGATTTTTTTTTCTTTCTTTGAAGAATGACATCATTATTTTCATAAGGATTTCATTGAATCTATAGATTGTTTGGGGAGTATGGACATTTTAACAATATTGATTCTTCCAGTCCATAAACATGGAATATATTTCCATTTTTTGTGTGTTCTCTACAATTTCTTGCATCAATATTTTATAGGTTTCATTGTAGAGATCTGTCACCTCTTTGGTTTTTTATTCCCAGGTATTTTATTTTACTTGTAAGTGTTATAAATGTGATCACTGTCTTGATTTCTTTTTCAGATTGTTTGCTGTCAGCATTTAGAAATGCTACTGATTTTTGTTTGTTGATTTTGTATCCTGCAACTTTACTGTTGATTAATTCTCAGTTTTTTGATAGAGTCTTCGCATTTTTCCAAATGTAAGATCGTATCATCTGTAAACAAGTCATATGGTTTGTCTGTGTCCTCACCCAAATCTCATCTTGAATTGTAGCTCTCATAATTCCCAGGTGCTGTGGGAGGGACCTGATGGGAGATAATCGAATCATGAGGCAGTTTTCCCCATACCGTTCTCATGGTAGCGAATAAGTCTTATTACATCTGATAGTTTTATAAGGGGAAACCCCTTTTGTTTGGTTCTCATTTTCTCTCTTTTCTGCTGCTGTGTGAGATGTACCTTTCACCTTCTGCCATGATTGTGAGGCAACCCAGCCATGTGAAACTGTGAGTCCATTAAACCTCTTTTTATTTATAAGTTAGCCAGTCTTGGCTATGTCTTTATCAGCAGCATGGAAACGAACTAATACAACAAGGATAATTAGGTCTTCCTTTCCAATTTGGATGCCTTTTATTTCTTTCTTTTGTCTGATTGCTGTAGCTAGGACTTTCAGTACTTTGTTGAGTAACAATGGTGAAGATGAGCATCCTTGTCTAGTTCCATATCTTAGAGGAAAGGCTTTCAGGTTTTCCTCATTCAGCATGATACCAGCCGTGGGTAGGTTATGTATACTTATTATACTTATTATTGGGTTGAGGTATGTTATTTTTATACCCAGTTTTTTGAAGGTTTTAATTTTATTCATGAAAGGATGTTGAATTTTATCAAATGTTTTTTCAGCATCAATTGAAATGATTACATGGTTTTTGTTCTTCATGATGTTGATATGAAATAGCACATTGATTGAATTGCATATATTAAAACATATTTGCATCCCTGTGATAAATCCCACTTGGTCATGATGAATAATCTTTCTAATATGTTGTTGAATTTGATTCACTAGTGTTTTGTTGAGGATGTTTGCAGCAACATTCCTCAGGGATATTGGCCTGTAGTTTTCTTTTTTTGAGGTGTCTGGTTTTGGTACCAGGGTAATAGTTGCTGTGTAGAATGAATTCGGAAGTATTCCTTCCTCCTGTATTTTTCAGACCAATTTCAGTAGGATTGCTAGTAGTTCTTCTTTAAAATGTTTGGTAAAATTCAACGGTGAAGCCATCGGGTCGTGGGCTTTTCTTTGCTGGGAGACCTTTTATTATGCCTTCAATCATATTAGTTGTTATTGGTCTATTCAGGTTTTTTATTTCTTTATTTCTCAATCTTGGAAAATTGTATGCCTCTAGGAAATTGTCCATTTCTTCTAGGTTTTCCAGTTTATTGTCATATACTTGCTCATTGTAGCCTCTAATAATCCTTGGAATTTCTACAGTATCAGTTATAACATCTCCATTTTTTAAAAAAATCTCTGATTGAGACACACATAGGCTCAAAATAAAGGGATGGAGGAAGATCTACCAAGCAAATGGAAAACAAAAAAAGGCAGGGGTTGCAATCCTAGTCTCTGATAAAACAGACTTTAAACCAAAAAAGATCAAAAGAGACAAAGAAGGCCATTACAGAATGGTAAAGGGATCAATTCAACAAGAAGAGCTAACTATCTTAAACATACATGCACCCAATACAAGGGCACCCAGATTCATAAAGCAAGTCCGTAGAGACCTACAAAGAGACTTAGTCCCCCACACAATAATAATGGGAGACTTTAACACCCCACTGTCAATATTAGACAGATCCACGAGACAGAAAGTTAACAAGGATATCCAGGAATTGAACTCAGCTCTGCACCAAGTGGACCTAATAGATATCTACAGAACTCTCCACCCCAAATCAACAGAATATACATTCTTCTCAGCATCATGTCACACCTTCCAAAATTGACCATATAGTTGGAAGTAAAGCCCTCCTCAACAAATGTAAAAGAATAGAAATTATAACAAACTGTCTCTCAGACCACAGTGCAATCAAACTAGAACTCAGGATTAAGAAACTCACTCAAAACCGCTCAACTACATGGAAACTGAACAACCTGCTCCTGAATGACTACTGGGTCCATAACGAAATGAAGGCAGAAAGAAAGATGTTCTTTGAAACCAATAAGAACAAAGACACAACATACCAGAATCTGTGGGACACATTTAAAGCAATGTGTAGAGGGAAATTTATAACATTAAATGCCCAAAAGAGAAACCAGGAAAGATGTAAAATTGACACCCTAACATCACAATTAAAAGAACTAGAGAAGCAAGAGCAAACACATTCAAAAGCTAGCAGAAGGCAAGAAATAACTAAGATCAGAGCAGAACTAAAGGAAATAGAGACACAAAAAACCCTTCAAAAAATCAATGAATCCAGGAGCTGGATTTTTGAAAACATCAACAAAATTGATAGACTGCTAGCAAGACTAATAAAGAAGAAAAGAGAGATGAATCAAACAGAGGCAATAAAAAAAGATAAAGGGGATATCACCACCAATCCCACAGAAATACAAACTACCATCAGAGAATACCGTAAACACCTCTATGCAAATAAACTAGAAAATCTAGAAGAAATGGATAAATTCCTGGATACATACACCCTCCCAAGACTAAACCAGGAAGAAATTGAATCTCTGCATAGAACAATAACAGGCTCTGAAATTGAGGCAATAATTAATGGCCTACCAACCAAAAAAAGTCCAGGACCAGACGGATTCACAGCCGAATTCTACCAGAGGTACAAGGAGGAGATGGTACCATTCATTCTGAAACTATTCCAATCAATAGAAAAAGAGGGAATCCTCCCTAACTCATTTTATGAGGCCAGCACCATCCTGATACCAAAGCCTGACAGAGACACAACAAAAAGAGAGAATTTTAGACCAATATCCCTGATGAACAGCAATGCAAAAATCCTCAATAAAACACTGGCAAACTGAATCCAGCAGCACATCAAAAAGCTTATCCACCATGATCAAGTGGGCTTCATCCCTGGGATACAAGGCTGGTTCAACATACGCATATCAATAAACATAATCCAGCATATAAACAGAACCAAAAACAAAAACTACATGATTATCTCAATAGATTGAAAAAGAGGCCTTTGACAAAAGTCAACAGCCTTTCATGCTAAAAAGTCTCAATAAATTAGGTATTGATGGGACATTTCTCAAAATAATAAGAGCTACTTATGACAAACCCACAGCCAATATCATACTAAATGGGCAAAAACTGGAAGCATTCCCTTTGAAAACTGGCACAAGACAGGGATGCCCTCTCTCACCACTCCTATTCAACATAGTGTTGGAGGTTCTGGCCAGGGCAATCAGGCAGGAGAAAGAAAGAAAGCATATTCAATTAGGAAAAGAGGAAGTCAAATTTTCCCTGTTTGCAGATGATGTGATTGTATATTTAGAGAACCCCATCGTCTCAGCCCCAAATCTCCTTAAGCTCATAAGCAACTTCAGCAAAGTCTCAGGATACAAAATCAATGTGCAAAAATCGCAAGCATTCTTATACACCAATAACAGACAAACAGAGAGCCAAATCATGAGTGAATTCCCATTCACAATTGCTTCAAAGAGAATAAAATACCTAGGAATACAACTTACAAGGGATGTGAAGGACCTCTTCAAGGAGAACTACAAACCACTGCTCAACAAAATAAAAGAGGACACAAACAAATGGAAGAACATTCCATGCTCATGGATAGGAAGAATCAATATCATGAAAATGGCCATACTGCCCAAGGTAATTTACAGATTCAATGCCATCCCCATCAAGCTACAAAGGACTCTTCACAGCATTGGAAAAAACTACTTTAAAGTTCATATGGAATCAAAAAAGGGCCCGCATTTCCAAGACAATCCTAAGCAAAAAGAACAAAGATGGAGGCATCACGCTACCTAACTTCAAACTATACTACAAGGCTATCGTAACCAAAACAGCATGGTACTGGTACCAAAACAGAGATATAGACCAATGGAACAGAACAGAGCCCTAAGAAATAATACCACACATCTACAACCATCTGACCCTTCACAAACCTGATAAAAACAAGCAATGGGGAAAGGGTTCCCTATTTAATAAATGGTGCTGGGAAAACTGGCTAGCCATATGTAGAAAACTGAAACTGGATCCCTTCCTTACACATTTTACAAAAATCAATTCAAGATGGATTAAAGACTTAAATGTTAGACCTATAACCATAAAAACCCTAGAAGAAAACCTAGGCAATACCATTCAGAACATAGGAATGGGCAAGGACTTCATGACTAAAACACCAAAAGCAATGGCAACAAAAGACAAAATTGACAAATGGGATCTAATTAAACTAAAGAGCTTCTGCACAGCAAAAGAAACTACCATCAGAGTGAACAGGCAACCTACAGAATGGGAGAAAATTTTTGCAATCTACTCATCTGACAAAGGGCTAATATCCAGAATCTACAAAGAACTCAAACAAATTTACAAGAAAAAAACAAACAACCCCATCACAAAGTGGGCGAAGGATATGAACAGACACTTCTCAAAAGAAGACATTTATGCAGCCAACAGATACATGAAAAAATATCCATCACCACTGTCCATCAGAGAAATGCAAATCAAAACCACAGTGAGATGCCATCTCACACCATTTAGAATGGCGATCATTAAAAAGTCAGGAAACAACAGGTGCTGGAGAGGATGTGGAGAAATAGGAATATTTTTACACTGTTGGTGGGATTGTAAACTAGTTCAACCATTGTGGAAGAAAGTGTGGCGATTCCTCAAGGATCTAGAACTAGAAATACCATTTGACCCAGCCATCCCATTACTGGGTATATACCCAAAGGATTATAAATCATGCTGCTATAAAGACACATGCACACATATGTTTATTGTGGCACTATACACAATAGCAAAGACTTGGAACTGATCCAAAAGTCCACCAATGATAGACTGGATTAAGAAAATGTGGCACATATACATCATGGAATACTATGCAGCCATAAAAAGGGATGAGCTCATGTCCTTTGCAGGGACATGGATGAAGCTGGAAACCATCATTCTCAGTAAACTACCACAAAGACAGAAAACCAAACACTGCACGTTCTCACTCATAGGTGGGAGTTGAACAATGAGAACACTTGGACACAGGAAGGGGAACATCACACACCGGGGCCTGTTGTGGGGTGGCGGAGGGGGCGGGATACCATTAGGAGATATACCTAACATAAATGACTAGTAAATGGGTGCAGCACACCAACATGGCACATGTATACATATGTAACAAACCTGCACGTTTTGCACATGCACCCTAGAGCTTAAAGTATAATTTAAAAAAAAGAAAATATATATATATAAAAAGAAAGTACTTGCAAATCATGTATCTAACAAAGGACCTGAATTTAGAACATATAAAGAACTCTTGTAACTCAATATATAAGAAAACAAACAATGCAATTTAAAAATGGACTAAACAAATAAATATTTCACCAAGAAGATATAAGAATGTTTAACAAGCATATGAACAGATGTTGGATGTCGTTGCTCACTAGAGAAATGCAAAGTAAAACCACAATGAGTTGCTACTCGATACACTAGGATGGCTAAAATAGAAAAGATGGACAATAAAGAGTGTTGGAGACAATATGAAGCAATTGGAAATTTGCTGATGGGGATGGAAAATGGTACACCTACTTTGGAAAATAGTTTGGTAGTTTCTGAAAAAATTAAACATAAACTCACCACAGAAACCAATAATTCCACTCTGAAGTGTCTATCCAAGAGAAATAAAATCAAGTATCTATACAAATAAAAGAAAATCTCTCATTTATTTATTTTGGTTTTTTTTTTTTAGTCTGGCTAAAGCTTTGTCAATTTTTTTTAATCTTTTCTAAAGCCAACTTTTAATTTCATTGTTCTTTTCTCTTGTTTTTTTATTTCAATTTTATTCATTTGTGCTCTGATCTTCATTATTTGTTTTTTTCTACTAATTTTGGATTTAGCATGTTCTTGTGTTTTTAGTTGCATCATTAAGTTGTTTATTGGACTTTTTAAACTTTTTGATATATTATTTCGATGTATTTATTGCTATAAACTTTCCTCTTGGGACTGCTTTCGCTGTATCCCATAGGTTTTGGAATGTTGTATTTCTACTTTCATTTGTATCAGAAAATGTTTCAACTCCCTTCTTAATTTCTTCATTACCTACTGGTCATTCAAGAGCATATTATTTCATTTCCATGTGATTTTATAATTTTCAGTTTTCCTCTTGTTATTGATTTCTAGGTAAATTCCATTGTAGTCAAAGAAGATGCTTAATATTATTTCTTCTTTTTAAAAATTTTTCTGAAGACTTGTTTTGTGGCCTAACATATGATCTATTTTTGAAAATGATTTATGTGCTGAGGAGAAGAATGTGTATTCTGTAGCCATTGGATGAAATGTTCACTAAATATCTACTAGGTCCATTTGGTCTATAGTGCAGATTAAGTCCAATGTTTCTGTGCTGATTTTCTGTCTGTATGATCTGTCCAGTGCTGAAAGTGGGGCATTTAAATCTCCAGCTATTGGAGATCTGAGAACGGGCAGACTGCCTCCTCAAGTGGGTCCCTGACCCCTGACCCCCGAGCAGCCTAACTGGGAGGCACCCACCAGCAGGGGCACACTGACACCTCACACTGCAGGGTACTCCAACAGACCTGCAGCTGAGGGTCCTGTCTGTTAGAAGGAAAACTAACAAACAGAAAGGACATCCACACTAAAAACCCATCTGTACATCACCATCATCAAAGACCAAAAGTAGATAAAACCACAAAGATGGGGAAAAAACAGAACAGAAAAACTGGAAACTCTAAAAAGCAGAGCGCCTCTCCTCCTCCAAAGGAATGCAGCTCCTCACCAACCATGGAACAAAGCTGGACGGAGAATGACTTTGATGAGCTGAGAGAAGAAGGCTTCAGACGATCAAATTACTCTGAGCTACGGGAGGACAATCAAACCAAAGGCAAAGAAGTTGAAAACTTTGAAAAAAATTTAGAAGAATGTATAACTAGAATAACCAATACAGAGAAGTGCTTAAAGGAGCTGATGGAGCTGAAAACCAAGGCAAGAGAACTACGTGAAGAATGCAGAAGCCTCAGGAGCCGACACGATCAACTGGAAGAAAGGTTATCAGCAATGGAAGATGAAATGAATGAAATGAAGTGAGAAAGAAAGTTTAGAGAAAAAAGAATAAAAAGAAATGAGCAAAGCCTCCAAGAAATATGGGACTATGTGAAAAGACCAAATCTACGTCTGATTGGTGTACCTGAAAGTGATGGGGAGAATGGAACCAAGTTGGAAAACACTCTGCAGGATATTATCCAGGAGAACTTCCCCAATCTAGCAAGGCAGGCCAACGTTCAGATTCAGGAAATACAGAGAATGCCACAAAGATAATCCTCGAGAAGAGCAACTCCAAGACACATAATTGTCAGATTCACCAAAGTTGAAACAAAGGAAAAAATGTTAAGGGCAGCCAGAGAGAAAGGTCGGGTTACCCTCAAAGGGAAGCTCATCAGACTAACAGTGGATCTCTCGGCAGAAACCCTACAAGCCAGAAGAGAGTGGGGGCCAATATTCAACATTCTTAAGGAAAAGAATTTTCAACCCAGAATTTCATATCCAGCCAAACTAAGCTTCATAAGTGAAGGAGAAATAAAATCCTTTACAGACAAGCAAATGCTGAGAGATTTTGTCACCACCAGGCCTGCCCTAAAAGAGCTCCTCAAGGAAGCACTAAACATGGAAAGGAACAACCGGTACCAGCCACTGCAAAATCATGCCAAAATGTAAAGACCATTGAGACTAGGAAGAAACTGCATCAACTAACGAGCAAAATAACCAGCTAAAATCATAATGACAGGATCAAATTCACACATAACAATATTAACTTTAAATGTAAATGGACTAAATGCTCCAATTAAAAGACACAGACTGGCAAATTGGATAAAGAGTCAAGACCCATCAGTGTGCTGTATTCAGGAAACCCATCTCACATGCAGAGACACACATAGGCTCAAAATAAAAGGATGGAGGAAGATCTACCAAGCAAATGGAAAACAAAAAAAGGCAGGGGTTGCAATCCTAGTCTCTGATAAAACAGACTTTAAACCAAAAAAGATCAAAAGAGACAAAGAAGGCCATTACATAATGGTAAAGGGATCAATTCAACAAGAAGAGCTAACTATCCTAAATATATATATGCACCCAACACAGGAGCACCCAGATTCATAAAGCAAGTCCTGAGTGACCTACAAAGAGACTTAGACTTCCACACATTAATAATGGGAGACTTTAACACCCCACTGTCAACATTGGACAGATCAATGAGACAGAAAGTCAACAAGGATACCCAGGAATTGAACTCAGCTCTGCACCAAGCGGACCTAATAGACATCTACAGAACTCTCCACCCCAAATCAACAGAATATACATTTTTTTCAGCACCACACCACACCTATTCCAAAATTGACCACATACTTGGAAGTAAAGCTGTCCTCAGCAAATGTAAAAGAACAGAAATTATAACAAACTATCTCTCAGACCACAGTGCAATCAAACTACAACTCAGGATTAAGAATCTCACTCAAAACCGCTCAACTACATGGAAACTGAACAACCTGCTCCTGAATGACTACTGGGTACCTAACGAAATGAAGGCAGAAATAAAGATGTTCTTTGAAACCAATGAGAACAAAGACACGACATACCAGAATCTCTGGGACGCATTCAAAGCAGTGTGTAGAGGGAAATTTATAGCACTAAATGCCCACAAGAGAAAGCAGGAAAGATCCAAAGTTGACACCCTAACATCACAATTAAAAGAACTAGAAAAGCAAGAGCAAACACATTCAAAAGCTAGCAGAAGCCAAGAACTAACTAAAATCAGAGCAAAACTGAAGGAAATAGAGACACAAAAAACCCTTCAAAAAATTAATGAATCCAGGAGCTGGTTTTTTGAAAGGATCAACAAAATTGATAGACTGCTAGCAAGACCAATAAAGAAAAAAAGAGAGAAGAATCAAATAGATGCAATAAAAAATGATAAAGGGGATATCACCACGGATCCCACAGAAATACAAACTACCATCAGAGAATACTACAAACACCTCTACGCAAATAAACTAGAAAATCTAGAAGAAATGGATAAATTCCTTGACACATACACTCTCCCAAGACTAAACCAGGAAGAAGTTGAATCTCTGAATAGACCAATAACAGGATCTGAAATTGTGGCAATAATCAATAGCTTACCAACCAAAAAGAGTCCAGGACCAGATGGATTCACAGCCGAATTCTACCAGAGGTACAAGGAAGAACTGGTACCATTCCTTCTGAAACTATTCCAATCAATAGAGAAAGAGGGAATCCTCCCTAACTCATTTTATGAGGCCAGCATCATTCTGATACCAAAGCCGGGCAGAGACACAACCAAAAAAGAGAATTTTAGACCAATATCCTTGATGAACATTGATTCAAAAATCCTCAATAAAATACTGGCAAACCGAATCCAGCAGCACATCAAAAAGCTTATCCACCATGATCAAGTGGGCTTCATCCCTGGGATGCAAGGCTGGTTCAATATATGCAAATCAATAAATGTAATCCAGCATATAAACAGAGCCAAAGACAAAAACCACATGACTATCTCAATAGATGCAGAAAAGGCCTTTGACAAAATTCAACAACCTTTCATGCTAAAAACTCTCAATAAATTAGGTATTGATGGGACATATTTCAAAATAATAAGAGCTATCTATGACAAATCCACAGCCAATATCATACTGAATGGGCAAAAACTGGAAGCATTCCCTTTGAAAACTGGCACAAGACAGGGATGCCCTCTCTCACCACTCCTATTCAACATAGTGTTGGAAGTTCTGGCCAGGGCAATTAGGCAGGAGAAGGAAATAAAGGGTATTCAAATAGGAAAAGAGGAAGTCAAATTGTCCCTGTTTGCAGATGACATGATTGTATATCTAGAAAACCCCATCGTCTCAGCCCAAAATCTCCTTAAGCTCATAAGCAACTTCAGCAAAGTCTCAGGATACAAAATCAATGTGCAAAAATCACAAGCATTCCCATACACCAACAACAGACAAACAGAGAGCCAAATCATGAGTGAACTCCCATTCACAATTGCTTCAAAGAGAATAAAATACCTAGGAATACAACTTACAAGGGATGTGAAGGACCTCTTCAAGGAGAACTACAAACCACTGCTCAAGGAAATAAAAGAGGATACAAACAAATGGAAGAACATTCCATGCTCATGTGTAGGAAGAATCAATATCGTGAAAATGGCTATACTGCCCAAGGTAATTTACAGATTCAATGCCATTCCCATCAAGCTACCAATGCCTTTCTTCACAGAATTGGAAAAAACTACTTTAAAGTTCATATGGAACCAAAAAAGAGCCGGCATCGCCAAGTCAATCCTAAGCCAAAAGAACAAAGCTGGAGGCATCACACTACCTGACTTCAAACTATACTACAAGGCTACAGTAACCAAAACAGCATGGTACTGGTACCAAAACAGAGATATAGATCAATGGAACAGAACAGAGCCCTCAGAAATAACGCCGCACATCTACAACTATCTGATCTTTGACAAACCTGATAAAAACAAGCAATGGGGAAAGGATTCCCTATTTAATAAATGGTGCTGGGAAAACTGACTAGCCATATGTAGAAAGCTGAAACTGGATCCCTTCCTTACACTTTATACAAAAATCAATTCAAGATGGATTAAAGACTTACATGTTAGACCTAAAACCATAAAAACCCTAGAAGAAAACCTAGGCAATACCATTCAGGACATAGGCATGGGCAAGGACTTCATGTCTAAAACACCAAAAGCAATGGCAACAAAAGACAAAATTGACAAATGGGATCTAATTAAACTAAAGAGCTTCTGCACAGCAAAAGAAACTACCATCAGAGTGAACAGGCAACCTACAAAATGGGAGAAAATTTTTGCAACCTACTCATCTGACAAAGGGCTAATATCCAGAATCTACAATGAACTCAAACACATTTACAAGAAAAAAACCAAAAACCCCATCAAAAAGTGGGCGAAGGACATGAACAGACACTTCTCAAAAGAAGACATTTATGCAGCCAAAAAACACATGAAAAAATGCTCACCATCACTGTCCATCAGAGAAATGCAAATCAAAACCACAATGAGATACCACCTCACACCAGTTAGCATGGCGATCATTAAAAAGTCAGGAAACAACAGGTGCTGGAGAGGATGTGGAGAAATAGGAACACTTTTACACTGTTGGTGGGACTGTAAACTAGTTCAACCATTGTGGAAGTCAGTGTGGCAATTCCTCAGGGATCTAGAACTAGAAATACCATTTGACCCAGCCATCCCATTACTGGGTATATACCCAAAGGACTATAAATCATGCTGCTATAAAGACACATGAACACATATGTTTATTGTGGCGTTATTCACAATAGCAAAGACTTGCAACCAAGCCAAATGTCCAACAATGATAGACTGGATTAAGAAAATGTGGCACATATACACCATGGAATACTATGCAGCCATAAAAAATGATGAGTTCATGTCCTTTGTAGGGACATGGATGAAATTGGAAACCATCATTCTCAGTAAACTATCACAAGAACAAAAAACCAAACACCGCATATTCTCACTCATATGTGGGAATTGAACAATGAGATCACATGGACACAGGAAGGGGAACATCACACTCTGGGGACTGTTGTGGGGTGGGGGGAGGGGGGAGGGATAGCACTGGGAGATATATCTAATGCTAGATGACGAGTTAGTGGGTGCAGCACACCAGCATGGCACATGTATACGTATGTAACTAACCTGCACAATGTGCACATGTACCCTAAAACTTAAAGTATAATAATAAAAATAAATAAATAAATAAATAAATAAATAAATCTCCAGCTATTATTGTTTTGGGATATATTTCTCTCTTTAGCTCTAATGATATTTGCTTTATATATCTGTGTCCTCCAGTGTTGTGTATGTATATATTTACAATTGTTTTATTCTTTTGCTGATTGACCCCTTTATCATTACATAATGAATTTGTCTCTTTTTATAGCTTTTGTCTTGAAATATATTTTGTCTGATATAAGTATGGCTACTCTTACTCTTTTTTGGTTTCCACTGACATGGAATATCATATTTTTTTCCATCCTTTTTTTTTAGTCTATGTGTGTCTTTATATTTCAAGAGTGTTTCTTGTAACCAACAGATCATTGCACACATTTTTAAAATCCATTCAGCCACTTTGTTTTTTTGATTGCAGACTTTAGTCCATTTACATTCAATGTTATTATTGATAAGTAAGGATTTATTATTGCCATTTTGTTATTTGTTTTCTGGTTGTTTTGTGGTCTTCTCTTCCATCCAACCTCCCTTCCTTCCTGTCTTCCTTCTTTTGAAGGTGATTTTCTCTGGTGGTATGTTTTAATTTCTTGTTTTAAATTTTTTTTATGTATCTGTTGTAGGTTTTTTGATTTGAGGTTACCATGAGGCTTGAAAACAACTAGTAACTCATTATTTTAAACTGATGACAACTTAACACTGATTGTAAAAACAAACAAACAAGCAATGAGAAAACTGAAAAAAACTCTATATTTTATGCCTCTGCTTTCTAAATTTTTGTTGTTTTCATTTATATCTGATACTATTTATATCTTGAAAAGTTGTTATTTTTGTTAGATTCATCTTTTAGTCTTTCTGCTCAAGATATGAGTAGTTTACACACAATTACAGTGTCATAATTTTCTTTGTTTGTGTACTTACTATTACCAGTGAGTTTTGTCCCTTCAGATGATTTCTTATTGCTTGTTGATGTCCTTTTCTTTCAGATTGAAGAACTCGGTTTAGCATTTCTTGGATGACAGCTTTAGTATTGATGAAATCCCTCAGCTTTTGTTTGTCTGTGAAAGTCTTTATTTTTCCTTCATGTTTGAAGAATAATTTTTTCTGGGATATACTATTCTTGAATAAAAGTTTTGGTTTTTTTTTTCTTCAACACTTTAAATATGTCATGCCACTCTCTCCTGGCCTGTAAGTTTTCCACAAAGAAGTCTGCTGCCAGATGTATTGGAATGTGTTTGTATGTTGTTTATTTTCTTCTGGTGCTTTTGGGATCCTTTCTTAATCCTTGACTTTTGGGAGTTCGATTACTAAATGTCTTGAGGTAGCCTTACTCAGGTTAAATCTGCTTGGTGTTCTATAACCTTCTTGTATTCTAATATGAGTATCTTTCCCTAGATTTAGAAAGTTCTCTGTTATCCCTTTGGATAAACTTTCTATTCGGATTTTTCTTTCTACCTTCTCTTCAGGTCCAACAACTCTTAGATTTGCCCTTTTGAGACTATCTTCCAGATCTTGTAGGCACGTTTCATTCTTTTTTATTCTTTCTCTTTTGTATCCTTTGACTGTGTTTTCAACTCTGTCTTCAAGCTCACTAATTCTTCGCTTGATCCATTCTGCTGTTGACGCTGATGCATTCTTCAGTTTGTCCGTTGAATTATTTATCTCCAAAATTTTTGCTTGATTTAAAAAAATTATTTCAATCTCTTTGTTAGATTTATCTGATAGGATTCTGAATTCCTTCTCTATGTTATCTTGAATTTTGTTGAGCTTCCTCAAAACTATTTCGATTACTCTCTCTGAAATGTTACATATCCTTGTCACTCTGAGATTGGTCTTTAGTGCCTTATTTAATTCATTTGATGAGGTCATGTTTTCCTGAATGGTCTTGATGCTTGTAGATGTTTGTCAATGTCTGAGCATTAAAGAGTTGGGTATTTATTGTAGTCTTAGCTGTCTGGGCTTGCTTGTACCCACACAAGTCAGGAAGGCTTCCCAATTATTCAAAGGGAATTGAGTGTTGTGACCTAAGTCTTTGGTCACTGTAGCTGTCTCTGCATTAGGAGGCACCCCAAGCCCAGTAATTGTCTAAATCTTGCAGTCTTGTAGAGGTATTGCCTTGGTGGTTTTGAGTAAGATCTGAGAGAATTGCCTGGATTATCGGGCAGAGACTCTTGTTCTCTTCTCTTACATTTCCCCAAATAAATGGAGTCTCTCTCTTACTGCTGAGCTGATTGGAGCTAGAGGAAGGGTGACACAAGCAACCCCGTGGCCACTACCACTGGGACAGCAATGGGTCAGACCTGAAGCCATTACAGCACTGAGTCTTACCCAAGGCCTGTGGCGACAACTGCCTTGCTACCGCCAATGTTTACTCAAGGCCCAAGTGCTTTTTAGTCAGTAGATGATGAGTCCAGCCAGGAGTGTATCGTTCCCTTCAGGGCAGCGAGCTACCCCTAGCTCAGAGTGGGTCCAGAAATGCCATCCAGGAGCCAGGGCCTGGAGTCAGGAACCTTAGGAACCTACTTGGTGCTTTTTTCTACTGCAGTTGAGCTGGCACCAAAGCCACAAGAAAGATTCTTTCCACGTTTCTCTCTTCTTTCCTCAAGCAGAAGGAGTCTCTCCCCATGGCCACCACCACCCTAATCCTGCAATGCGTACTGCCTGGCTACCAATAATGATCATTCAAGGCCCAAGGTTTCTTCAGTCATCTTGTGGTTAATGCTGCCAAGCCTGGGTGTTTCCCTTCAGGGAAGTAGGCTCCCCTCTAACTCAGGGAAAGCCCAGAAATGCCATCCAGGAGCTAAGGTCTGAAATTGGAAACCCTAGAAGCCCACTTAATATTCTACCCCACTGTGGCTGAGCTGGTGTCGAAGCTGCAAGACCATGAACCTTTTACTCTTCTCTCTCCTTTCCTCAATCAGAACGGGTCTCTCCTCATAACACCATAGCTGGGAAGGTGCTGGGTCATACCTGAAGTTAGCATGGCTTTGAGTCTCACCCAAGGCCCTGGTACTCACTGCTGATTATTTAGGGCCCAAGGGATCTTTAATCAGCAGGTCACGAATCCTGCCAGGACTGGGTCCTTCCCTTCAAGGCAGCAGGTATCCTTCTGGTCCCTGGTGTGCCTAGAAATGCCATCTGGAAGCTAGGACCTGGAATAGGGGTCTCAGGAATCTTCCTGGTGCCCTATTTTACTGGCTGAGTGGGTTTCCAAGTTGTAAGACAAAGTCCTCTTTACTCTCCCCCTCCTCTTCTCAAGCAGAAGGAAGGAGTTTCTCCTGGACCTGTGAGCTGTGCTGCCTGGGATTGAGGGATAGGTGATGCAAGGACTCCCTTTGCAGTCCCAGCTGGTGTCTCATTAGGTCATGAGTACCCAAAGTCCACTTGCTCTGAGCTAAGCCAAGCACAAGGCTTTGCCCAGGAATTGCAGTCTTTGTGACCTAGACTGTCTTTCATGTTTATTTATAACCCAGGACACTTTAGCCTATAATGGTGGGACTAGCTGGAACTCAGTTTCTGACTGCTGGGATGGATGATTCCCCCTGGGCTAGGGCTGGTCTAAATGCTTCTTCTGTGGGCGCTGGTTGAATTGTGCCCTGTGTTGCTTTCCGTTGTGACAAGGAGCACCATGTTCTACTGCAAAGTCCTACAATTACTGTGCTCTTTCTCCCCTACATGTACAGATTCTCTCTCCATACCATGTGGCTGCTGCTGGGGTTGGGGGAAGAATAGTGTCAGTAATTCAAGAATGTCTTCTCTTGTCTTTTCTACCTTCTTCAGTACCTCCTTCCTTGCTACGATGTTAAAACCAGGTACTGTGATTGCTCACATTATTTTTTTCTTATGAAGGTGCTTTCTTGCGTGGATATTTGTGCAAATTGTGTTCCTACGGGGTGAGGGAAGGTGATCACTAGAGGGTTCTATTCAGCCACCTTGCTCCCCCTATTCCCTGCATAATTTTATCACTCCAAGATACTATTGTTAAAAATCCTATTTCATCATTTTGTGATGAAATAGAATCCCATTAAAAAGAAGCCTAGATGGAACACAAAAACCATAAGAGGAAAGAAAAAAGAAACAATGAAACTTCATCAAAAATAAAATTTCTGTTCATCAAAAGATAGCTTATTTGAAAATTGATGTGTACAATCCACCAAATCAATAGGCTAAGAAAAAAAATTATATAGTATCAGTACATGTAGAAAATCTTTTTACAAAATTCAACACCACTTCAAATAAATATGAAGAAGTGCAACTTATTGTTAGGTTGGTGCAAAAGTAATTACAGTTTTTGCCATTAAAAATAATTTTATGACAAAAATTTAATATCTTTAATAGCAAAAACCACAGTTACTTTTGCACCAACCTAGGAGGATAGAATATTTAAAAAAAAAAAAACAAAACCTGACTTTCTAGCCTCTGGTACTGAAAAGGGCAAAAAAAAAAAAAAAAATCTCAGCAAACTAAAAGGAGAGAGGAGCTTCCTCAACTGATGAGCATCTGTAAAAACTCCTATGCCTGACATCATACTTAGTGGTGAGAAACTAAATGCTTTTCTGCTAAAATCAGGAATAAGGCAAGGATGTCCCTTCTCTGTTCAGGCCTCTGAGCCCAAGCTAAGCCATCATATCCCCTGTGACCTGCACGTACACATCCAGATGGCCAGTTCCTGCCTTAACTGATGACATTCCACCACAAAAGAAGTGAAAATGGCTTGTTCCTGCCTTAACTGATGACATTGTCTTGTGAAATTCCTTCTGGCTCTAGAGCTTCCCTACTGAGCACCTTGTGACCCCCACTCCTGCCCACCAGAGAACAACCCCCCCTTTGACTGTAATTTTCCTTTACCTACCCAAATCTTATAAAACGGCCCCACCCCATCTCCCTTCACTGACTCTCTTTTTGGACTCAGCGCACCTGCACCCAGGTGAAATAAACAGCTTTATTGCTCACACAAAGCCTTGGTCTCTTTACATGGACGCGAGTAAAATTTGGTGCCGTGACTCAGACTGGGGGACCTCCCTTGTGAGATCAATCCCCTGTCCTCCTGCTCTTTGCTCCATGAGAAAGATCCACCTACAACCTCTGGTCCTCAGACCAACCAGCCCAAGGAACATCTCACCAATTTTAAATCCGGTAAGCGGCCTCTTTTTACTCCCTTCTCCAACCTCTCTCACTATCCCTCAACCTCTTTCTCCTCTCAATCTTGGTGCCACACTTCAATCTCTCCCTTCTCTTAATTTCAATTCCTTTTATTTTCTGGTAGAGAAAAATGAGACACGTTTTATCCGTGGACCCAAAAACTCCAGCGCCAGTCAAGGACTAGGGAAGACAGCCTTCCCTTGGTGTTTAATCATTGCAGGGATGCCTCTCTGGTTATTAACCCAGGTTCAGAGGTGTCAGACCATGCAGGGACACCTGCCTTGGTCCTTCACCCATAGCGGCAAGTCCTGCTTTTCTGGGGGAGGGGCAAGAATGCTTCAACCCCTTCTCCTTCATCCTTAGCGGCAAGTCCCACTTTTCTGGGGGAGGGGCAGGAACCCTGACCTCTTATCTCTGCACCCTGATCCCTTATTTCTGTGCCCCAACCTCTTATCTCTGCACCTCAACCCCTTATTTCCATGCCCCGATCCCTTCTCTGCTTTTCTGGAAGGCAAGAACCTCCCACCCCTTCTCCATGTCTCTACTCTCTTTTCTCTAGGCTTGCCTCCTTCACTATGGGCAAGATTCTACCTTCCATTCCTCCTTCTTCTCCCTTAGCAGGTGTTCTTAAGATCGTAAAACCTTTTCAAATCTCACCTGACCTAAAATCAAAGCATCTTATTTTCTTCTGCAACGCCACTTGACCCCAATACAAACTTGACAGTAGTTCCAAATAGCTGGAAAACGGCACTTTCAATTTTTCCATCCTACAAAATCTAAATAATTCTTGTCGTAAAATAGGCAAATGGTCTGAGGAGCTTGACATCCAGGCATTCTTTTACACATTGTCCCTCCCTAGTCTCTGTTCCCAATGCAACTCGTCCCAAATCTTCCTTCTTTCCCTCCCACCTGTCCCCTCAGTCCCAACCCCAAGCGTCCCTGAGTCTTTCTAATCTTTCTTTTCTACAGACCCATCTGACTTCTCCCCTCCTTGCCAGGCTGAGCTAGGTCCTAATTCTTCTTCAGACTCTGCTCCTCCACCCTATAATCCTTTTATCACTCCACCCTCCTCACACCCGGTCCGGCTTACAGCTTAGTTCTGTGACTAGCCCTCCCTCCCCCACATGCCCAGCAATTTACTCTTAAAAAGGTGGCTGGAGCTAAAGGCATAGTCAAGGTTAATGCTCCTTTTTCTTTATCCCAAATCAGATAGCATTTAGGGTCTTTTTCATCAAATATAAAAATCCAGCCCAGTTCATGGCTTGTTTGACAGCAATCCTGAGACACTTTACAGCCCTAGACCCTAAAAGGTCAAAAGGCCGTCTTATTCTCAATATACATTTTATTACCCAATCTGCTCCTGACATTAAATAAAACTCCAAAAATTAAATTCTGGCCCTCAAACCCCACAACAGGAATTAATTAACCTCACCTTCAAGGTGTACAATAATAAAGTAGAGGCAGCCAAGTAGCAACATATTTCTGAGTTGCAATTCCTTGCCTCCAGTGTGAGACAAACCCCAGCCACATCTCCAGCACACAAGAACTTCCAAACACCTGAACTGCAGCAGCCAGGCATTCCTCCAGAACTGCCTCCCACAGGAGCTTGCTACAAGTGCCAGAAATCTGGCCACTAGGCCAAGGAATGCCCACAGCCCAGGATTCCTCCTAAGCTGTGTCCCATCTGTGCAGGACCCCACTGGAAATTGGTCTGTTCAACTCACCTGGCAGCCACTCCCAGAGCCCCTGGAACTCTGGCCCAAGGCTGACTGACTCCTTCCCAGATCTTAGACTCTCACAGTAGAAGGTAAGTCCGTCCCCTTCTTAATCAATACAGAGGCTACCCACTCCACATTACTTTCTTTTCAAGGGCCTGTTTCCCTTGCCTTCATAACTGTTGTGAGTATTGAAAGCCAGGCTTCTAAACCTCTTAAAACTCCCCAAGTCTGGTGCCAACTTAGACAATACTCTTTTAAGCAGTCCTTTTTAGTTATCCCCACCTGCCCAGTTCCCTTATTAGGCCAAGACACTTTAACTAAATTATCTGCTTCCCTGACTATTCCTGGACTACAGCTACATCTCATTGCTGCCCTTCTTCCCAATCCAAAGCCTCATTTGCATCCTCCTCTTGTATCCCCCCACCTTAACCCACAAGTATAAGATACCTCTACTCCCTCCTTGGTGACCGATCATGCACCCCTTACCATCTCATTAAAACCTAATCACCCTTACCCCGCTCAATGCCAATATCCCATCCCACAGCATGCTTTGAAAGGATTAAAGCCTGTTATCACTCACCTGCTACAGCATGGCCTTTTAAAGCCTATAAACTCTCCTTACAATTCCCCCATTTTACCTGTCCTAAAACCAGACAAGCCTTACAAGTTAGTTCAGGATCTATGCCTAATCAACCAAATTGTTTTGCCTATCCACCCCATGGTGCCAAACCCATATACTCTCCTATCCTCAATACCTCCCTCCACAATCCATTATTCTGTTCTGGATCTCAAACATGCTTTCTTTACTATTCTTTTGCACCCTTCATCCCAGCCTCTCTTTGCTTTCACCTGGACTGACCCTGACACCCATCAAGCTCAGCAAATTACCTAGGCTGTACTGCTGCAAAGCTTCACGGACAGCCCCCATTACTTCAGTCAAGCCCAAAT
Organism: Gorilla gorilla gorilla; assembly: GCF_029281585.2. Lineage (NCBI taxonomy): Eukaryota > Metazoa > Chordata > Mammalia > Primates > Hominidae > Gorilla > Gorilla gorilla. Next base: position 80,319,468 of record NC_086017.1, on the reverse strand, counting down.
TTCTTCCTCATCTGTTACCTATCTCAGCATAATTCTCATAAAAACACACGTGCTCTCCCTGCTGATCGTGTCCGGCTAATCTCCCAAACCCCAATCCCTTCTACAAAACAACAACTCCTTTTCTTCCTGGGCATGGTTGGATACTTTTGCCTTTTGATACCTGGTTTTGCCATCCTAACAAAACCATTATATAAACTCACAAAAGGAAACCTAGCTGACCCCATAGATCCTAAATCCTTTCCCCACTCCTCTTTCCATTCCTTGAAGACAGCTTTAGAGACTGCCCCCACCTTAGCTCTCCCTGACTCATCCCAACACTTTTCATTACACACAGCTGAAGTGCAGGGCTGTGCAGTCGGAATTCTTACACAAGGACCGGGATTGCGTCCTGTAGCCTTTTTGTCCAAACAACTTGACCTTACTGTTTTAGGCTGGCCTTCATGTCTCCATGCAGTGGCTGCTGCTGCCCTAATACTTTTAGAGGCCCTTAAAATCACAAACTATGCTCAACTCACTCTCTACAGCTCTCATAATTTCCAAAATCTATTTTCTCCCTCACACCTGACGCATATACTTTCTGCTCCCCGGCTCCTTCAGCTGTACTCACTCTTTGTTAAGTCTCCCACAATTACCATTGTTCCTGGCCCAAACTTCAATCTGGCCTCCCGCATTATTCCTGATAGCACACCTGACCCCTATGACTGTATCTCTCTGATCCACCTGACATTCACCCCATTTCCCCATATTTCCTTCTTTCCTGTTCCTCACCCTGATCACGCTTGGTTTATTGATGGCAGTTCCACCAGGCTTAATGGCCACACACCAGCAAAGGCAGGCTATGCTGTAGTACAAGCCACTAGCCCGCCTCTTAGAACCTCTCATTTCCTTTCCGTCTTGGAAATCTGTCCTCAAGGAAATAACTTCTCAGTGTTCCATCTCCTATTCTACTACTTCTCAAGGGTTATTCAGGCCCCTTCCCTTCCCTACACATCAAGCTCAGGGATTTGCCCCCACCCAGGACTGGCAAATTAGCTTTACTCAACATGTCCTGAGTCAGGAAACTAAAATACCTCTTGGTCTAGGTAGACACTTTCACTGGATAGGTAGAGGCCTTTCCCACAGGGTCTAAGAAGGCCACCACAGTCATTTCTTCCCTTCTGTCAGATACAATTACTCGGTTTGGCCTTCCCACCTCTATGCAGTCCGATAGTAGACCGGCCTTTATTAGTCAAATCAGCCAAGCATGTTTTCAGGCTCTTGGTATTCAGTGAAACCTTTATATCCCTTACAGTCCTCAGTCTTCAGGAAAAGTAGAACGGACTAATGGTCTTTTAAAAACACACCTCACCAAGCTCAGCCACCAACTTAAAAAGGACTGGACAATACTTTTACCAGTTTCCCTTCTCAGAATTCAGGCCTGTGCTTGGAATTCTACAAGGTACAGCCCATTTGAGCTCCTGTATGGATGCTCCTTTTTATTAAGCCCCAGTCTCATTCCAGACACCAGACCAACTTGGACTGTGCCCCAAAAAACTTGTCATCCCTACTATCTTCTGTCTAGTCATACTCCTATTCACCGTTCTCAACTACTCATACATGCCCTGCTCCTGTTTACACTGCCGGTTTACACTGTTTCTCCAAGCCATCACAGCTGATATCTCCTGGTGCTATCCCCAAACTGCCACTGTTAACTCTTAAAGTAAATAATCTTTGCTGGCAGGACTGTGCTGAATCTCCTTAGGCACTCTCTAATTAGATGTCCTGGGTCCTCCCAATTCTTAGTCCTTTAATACCTGTATTTCTCCTTCTCTTATTCCGTTTAGTTTTTCAATCCATACAAAACTGTATCCAGGCCATCACAAATAATTCTACATGACAAATGTTTCTCTAACAACCCCACAATATCACCCCTTACCACAAAATCTTCCTTCAGCTTAATCTCTCCCCCTCTAGGTTCCCATGCCGCCCCTAATCCTGCCCGAAGCAGCCCTGAGAAACATCACCCATTATCTCTCCGTACCATCCCACAAAATTTTCGCCATCCCAACACTTTACCACTATTTTGTTTTATTTTTCTTATTAATATAAGAAGACAAGAATGTCAGGCCACTGAGCCCAAGCTAAGACATCATATCCCCTGTGACCTGCACGTACACATCCAGATGGCCAGTTCCTGCCTTAACTGATGACATTCCACCACAAAAGAAGTGAAAATGGCCTGTTCCTGCCTTAACTGATGACCTTGTCTTGTGAAATTCCTTCTCCTGGCTCATCCTGGCTCAAGAGCTCCCCTACTGAGCACCTTGTGACCCCCATTCCTGCCCGCCAGAGAACAACCCCCCTTTGACTGTAATTTTCCTTTACCTACCCAAATCTTATAAAACGGCCCCACCCCTATCTCCCTGTGCTGACTCTCTTTTTGGACTCAGCGCACCTGCACCCAGGTGGAATAAACAGCTTTATTGCTCACACAAAACTTGTTTGGTGGTCTCTTCACATGGACATGAGTGAAATTCTCACCAATTTTATTTAACATAGTACTGGACGTCCTGGCTGATCCAATAAGATAGGAAACGAAATAAAACATACATAGTTTGGGAATGAAAAAAAATTGTCTTTATTCACAGATGACACAGTTGTCTACATAGAAAATCCCAATCAACAAAAAACTTCCTGGAACTAATAAGTGATTATAGCAAGTTTGCAGGGAACAAGTTTAATGTACAAAAATCAATTGCTTTCTTATATGCCAACAATGAACACATAGAATTTGAAGTTTAAAGCATAACATTTATATTAACACAAAATTAAATACTTAGATATAAACCTAACAAGTATATTTAAGATCTCTATGAGGAAAACTATAAAACTTTGATGAAGGAAATAAAAAAGAGCTAAATATAAGAAAAAATACTCCATATATATGGATAAGAAGTCTCAATATTGCCAAAATGTCAGTCTTTCCCAATCTGATCTACAGATTCAATGTAATCCCAAACAAAATGTAAGCAAATTATTTTGTGTCTATCAACAAATGATTCTAAAGTTTACATGGAAAGGCCAATAGACCCAAATATTGAAGGACAACAAATTCAGAGGATGGTTATAACCCAGCTTCAAGAATTGCTTATAAAGCTATGTCAATCAAGAAAGTGTGGTATTAGTGAAAGAATAGATGAACAGATGAATGGAACAGAATAGGGAGCTTAGTAGCTTACCTGCATAAATATAGTCAACTGATCTTTGACAAAGGAACAAAGTATTAAATGAAGAAAGGACAGAGCTTCAACAAATGGTGCTGGAACTATCAAATATCTACATCCAAAAAAATCCCAAGAATCTAGACACAGATCTTACATCTTTCATAAAAAGTAACTCAAAATTAACTCAAGACTTACAGGCAAAACTATAAAACTATTACATAACATGGGAGGAAATCTAGGTGACCTTGGGTTTGGTGATTTTTTTTTAGATACAATATGAAAAGCAAAATCCATGAAAGAAAAACTGATACATTATACTTCATTAAAATTTTAAAACTTCTCTGCAAAAGACAGCTATTAGAATGAAAGGACAAAGCACAGACTTGGAAAAATCTTTCCAAATATGTATCTGATAAAGGACAAGTATCCAAAATATAAAAAGAACTTTTAAAACTCAACAACAAGAAAGTAAACAATCTGATTAAAAAACGGGCAAAGGATCTAAACAGTCACCTCACCAACAATGCAGATACAGATAGCAAATAAGCTTATGAAATATTACTCACCATTGGATACTATCAGGGAATTGCAAATCAAAACAAAATACCAGGACACACCTATTAGAATGACTGAAATCCAAAACACTGTTAACATCAAATGCTAGCAAGGATGTGAGGCAACAGGAACTCTTACTCATTTCTTGTAGGAATGCAAAATGAAACAGCCACTTTGGAAGATAGCTTGGCAACTTCTTACCAAACTAAACATACCCTTATTATATAATCCAGCAAATATGCTCCTTGGTATTTGCCCAAAGGAGGTGAAAACTTATATCCACATAGAAATGTGCACACAGATGTTTATAGCAGCTTTATTCATAATTGAAAGTAGCTAAGATATCCTTCAATAGATGAATGGACAAACAAACTGTAGTATAATATATAGCTATAATGGTATATTATTCAGTAATAAAAGGAAATAAGCTATCAAGTCATTAAAAGACATAGGGGAATCTTAAATGCATATTGCTGAACGAAAAAAGTCAATCTGAAAAAACTACATACTGTATGATCCCAACTTTATGACATACTGAAAAAGGCAAAAGCTACAGAGACAGTAAAAAGATAAGTGGTTATGAGGGATTCTGGGTGAAAGAGGGAGGGATGAATAGGTGGAGCACAGGGTATTTTTAGGGCAGTGAAACCATTCTATATAATACTGTAATGGTGGGCACATGTCATTGTACATTTGTCAAAACTTACAAATGTACAGTGCAAAGAATGAACCCTAATGTAAACCATGAACTTTATTTAACAATAATGCATCAATATTGGCTCATCAGTTTTAACAAATGGACCATACTAACACAAGGTGTTAGAAATAGGAGAAACTGTGTGAGGATGTGGCAGGTGGGGGGGCATCTATATGGGAACATTCTGTACTTTCTCCTCAATTTTTCTTTAAGCTTAAAACTGCTATGAAAATATAGTTTATTAATTAAGAGATAGCTTAAGAAAATGAGTAAACAGGCAACAGATTGAAAATACAATACATACATTTGATAGTATATATATATGTATTTGACAAATGAATTGCATCTAGATATATAAAGAACTCCTAAAAATTAATAAAAGATGGATGGCCTAATAAACATTGAGGAAAAGACTAACATATACCTCACAAAAGAAGAGATATTAACAGTCAATAGGTACATGAAAAAAATCCACAATGAGTTAACACTTCACATCCACAAGAAAGGCTAATATTAAAAAAAAATTGTTGAGAATATAGAGAAACTGGAACTCTCATACATTGCTGGCGGAAATGTAAAATGATACAGATTCCTTGGTTTGGCTGTTTCTTATAAACATTCTCAGCTGATGACCAAGCAATCCTACTCAGTGGTTTGGAATAAAAACATATGTTCATACAAAGACCTACACGTACATCTTTATAGCAGCATTATTATTAATAGTTAAAAAGCAGAAACAAAATACGCTCAATTTGTGAATAAATACGTTGTGGTATATGTTTGAAATGTAATACTTCTCAGCAATAAAAGTTGAATGAACTGCTTGTCATGGAAAAGTCTCAAAAATATTTTGTTAAGCAAAAGAAACCAGAACCTGAAAAATACATGCTGTGTGATCCATTTATATGAAATCCAAATATATATAACTAATCCATTGTGATAGAAATTAGATAATAATTTCACAAGGGAAATTGGATGGAAAAGATCATGAGGACACTTTCTGGGAAATATTCTATATCTTGTTTAGAGTGATCATTATATGAGCTTATACAATTGTCAAAAATCATTAAACGGAAGACTTAAGATCTGTGAATTGTGTGTTAATTATAGCTGAATAAAAATGCCCAGAGGCCAGCACAATAAAATATATTTACATAAATTCAAATGTACTCTACTATAAAATGAGGGTAATCCTTTGTTTCCAAACTAATTTTTTTAGAGACAGATTAAAATATTTTATTATATTTCTATTACTTTTAGAGATTCCTATCCTGAGAGAGTTTCATTCTATATTAAAATACACAAAACTAAATATCCCAGAAGAGAACCATGCAGTGTTCTAAAGTGTCAGACATAAACACAGGTTATACCTGACAAAGGATCTCACAGATTTCTTTTTCACCCAAAACTAGAGAAATTGATGAACTTCTATAGAGAAGCTATATTTCTACCACTATTATTATCTTAAAAATGTAAAATTTGAAACAGAAAAAGAAAAAACAACTTAGTGAGGGGTCCATTTTCACTGAAAAGCGGTATTTCTTCAAAGTTGAAAGCATTTTGAGCTTTTCTGAGGCCTCCATATACTCTCGTAAGTTTTTAGGGTCTCATGTACGCTTTTTTGAGTGAATTTCTACTCCTTGCAACAAATAATAACTCAACAGAGTGTCCAAATAATTCTCTAAGAAGCCAGGAGCTTGAAGGAAAATTCAGTGATCATCTCTCCATATCCAACCACTGAATAGTTGAAACATATTAATTTCTCAGGTGAAAAAAAGTAACTGAATGAGAGCCCAAGTACTGAATTAAATAAGGTATCTTCCAAATCCTGGTGGAATTTTCTCAGAATGAAAATGTATTAAAACTAAGGCTGAGAATAAATTATAACTATATTGCAATTGAGGCACAAATGCTAAACTATATCCTATAGTATACATCAACCAAATTCTTGATGAATCTGATGGGTTGAAAAATATTTTTAAATATCTTGATCTTGTCTCAATTTATGCCCAGTGGGTAGAGACTCGATTGGTGCTGATAACAATAGTAAAAATAATGGTAAAATATTGCTTCTTCAAGTAATTTCAAAGTTAGATGCCTATAATTTAAGGTTTGTGCTTCTTCTTTGGCATCACCAACTCAAGGATTCCAGATATGGTCTTCTGCGTACTCTTTTCCTGACTACTCCCATTCAGGCCTCAAGCTCAATGTCTCTTTTTCAAAGAAACCTTTCTGGACTGCTCCACCCTACTCCTTCTGCTAGATTGATCTCACGTCACATGCTCTCATAACAACTTGTAATTTTCCATTGAACGTATTATAATTTTCATTACATAACTATCATTGTGATGATAGTGGCATACCGAATCCAGCAGCACATCAAAAAGCTTATTCACCACGATCAAGCCAGCTTCATCCCTGGTATGCAAGGCTGGTTCAACATATGCAAATCAATAAATGTAATCCATCACATAAACAGAACCAGTGACAAAAACCACATGATTATCTCAATAGATGCAGAAAAGGCCTTCGATCAAATTCAACACGCTTTCATGCTAAAAACTCTCAATAAACTAGGTACTGATGGAACGTATCTCAAAATAACAAGAGATATTTATGATAAACCCACATCCAATATCATACTGAATGGGCAAAAGCTGGAAGCATTCCCCTTCAAAACTGGCACAAGACAAGGATGCCCTCTCTCACCACTCCTATTCAACATAGTATTGGAAGTTCTGGCCAGGGCAATCAGGCAAGATAAACAAATAAAGCGTATTCAAATAGGAAGAAAGCAATTCAAGTTGTCTCTGTTTGCAGATGACATGATTTTATATTTAGAAAACCCCATCGTCTCAGCCCAAAATCTCCTTAAGCTGATAAGCAACTTCAGCAAAGTCTCAGGATACAAAAATCAATGTACAAAAAATCGCAAGCATTCCTATACACCAGTAGTAGACAGAGAGCCAAATCATGAGTGAATTCCCATTCACAATTGCTACAAAGACAATACAATACCTAGGAATCCAACTTCCAAGGGATGTGAAGGACCTCTTCAAAGAGAACTACAAACCACTGCTCAAGGAAATAAGAGAGGACACAAACAAATGGTAAAACATTCCATGCTCATGGATAGGAGGAATCAATATCATGAAAATGGCCATATTGCCCAAAGTAATTTATAGATTGAATGCTATCCCCATCAAGCTACCACTGACTTTCTTCATAGAATTAGAAAAAAACTACTTTAAATTTCATATGGAACCAAAAAAGAGCCTGTATAGCCAAGACAATCCTAAGCAAAAAGAACAAAGCTGGAGGCATCATGCTACCTGACTTCAAACTATACTACAAAGCTATGGTAACCAAAACCACATCGTACTGGTACCAAAACAGATATATAGACCAATGGAATAGAATAGAGGCCTCAGAAATAACACCACACATCTACAACCATCTGATCTTTGACAAACCTGACACAAACAAGCAATGGAGAAAGAATTCCCTATTTAATAAATGGTGTTGGGAAAACTGGCTAGCCATATGCAGAAAACTGAAACTGGACCCCTTTCTTACACCTTATACAAAAATTAACTCAAGATGGATTAAAGACTTAAATGTAAGACCTAAAACCATAAAAAAAACCTTAGAAGAAAACCTAGGCAATACCATTCAGGCCATAGGCACGGGCAAAGACTTCTTGACTAATACACCAAAAGCAATGGCAATGAAAGCCAAAATTGACTTAATTAATATGTTTCTATCACTTATTCTATCTAAAGTTCCATAAGGGCAATGATCTTTTTAACCTAGTCATCACTGTAGCTCCAGTCTTTGACATTGTATAATTACTGAGTAAGTATTTGTTGAGTGAATGAATCATCATTCGAAGAAAGATAACAAGATAGTTACAGAATTGGCTTCAAGATAGACATATAAATCAATAAAAAATAATAAAGTACACAAATAAACCCACTTTTAGATAGATCACTGTTTAGAGATACACTCCACAACTATTTCCAATGCCAGGACTTTATAATTTGCACTAATTAGAGATATATTTTGGACATTTCAAATCCTTCACAAAATCCTGTGCTAGTGTCCTATATAAGATACCAAAGTCAGAAGAAAGAAATCACATTTTTAGAATACAACATTCGCATTAGCATTAGTCATTGGATTCCAAGTTCTTTTTTATATATAGATATCCCATTGTTTCAGTATCATTTGCCAAAGCACTTTTCCCACTGCATTGTCTTTGCTCCGTTATCAAAAATCAGTAATCTATCTAAATGTGCATTTATTTGTGGACTTTATTATTTTCTATTGTTTTATATGTCTATCTTGAAGCCAATTCTATAACATTTTGATTATTGATTCTTGAAATCGGGTAGTATTAGCCTTCTAACTCTTCTTCAAAAAAATTTTTTTTGGCTATTCTAGGCCGTTTGCATTTCCATGTGAATTTTAGAATTAATTTTTCAATTTCTACAAAAAGTCTGTTAACATTATAAATGGATTGCATCCAATCTTTAGATCAATTTGGAGAGAATTGATTTCTTAACAATATTGAGTTTTCTGACTCATGAACCAAAATATATATCTTCATTCCTTTAAATTTTCTTTAATTTCTTTCCGCAGTATTTTATAGTTTTCAATGTGATGGCTTCTCACATATTTTGCCAACTTTACGCTACAGTATTTTAATATATTTTGTACTATTATAACTAACATAAAATTATTTATTTAGGATTTCATTTCCTGACTGTCCATTGTTAGTATACAGAAATACAACTGGTTCTAAATATTAATATTATATCCTTCAATCTTGCAAAAATCTAAGATTCCATGTCAGTTGATAAAGATTTCCTTGAAGTTAACACTGAAAGCAAGAGACTCCACAACTATTTCCAATGGCAGGCCATTACAATTTGCACCAATTAGAGAGATCTTTTGGACATTTTTAAGAGGATCACCTTTTAGGTAATCCTCATGGTATTACCAGAACATTTAGTTCAGTGCTTTTGCCTAAGTGAGATAACATGGAAGAAATACACCTTATAAACCTTAAAATTCTATACAAGTATCAGTTAGTAGAAACTACTAACAAAACACAATTGAACAATTGAATGAGCAGATGACTACAACAATGAATGCCTAGAAGATCAACTCTGAATGTAGAAAATCCTGTCTACCATTGCAGATGTTGGATGCTGTGTCACCTTAATAGAAATGTGAATGTCAGCAGGCTTTCCCAACCTATCTCTTAAATCTGATCACATTTTAAAATTAACTACATGAGTCACAATATTCATTCTTGTCTTAAACTGAGGGCAGATTGAGTGAATGATGGAGTGACTTTCTGAAGAATTTAAACTATTCACAAACCATCAATATCTTTATTGTATATGCCTTTTAAACAAAAGTAACATTTTATTCTCTAATTACCTTGGACAACCTAAGTAGAGCTTATTTAAGAAATGTTAAATGTGAAAGTGATCCAGAAATGAGCTCAGTTTTTCAACTCATCCTGAGCACACTTCTGTATGATCCAGATGTTAGGCAGGTTCAACTTTCTCTTTCAAAGTTTAACTTTCATCCTTTCTATAGTTGAATATTCAAAGATGTCAATAATCCTAGACAAGGGATCTATGTTGTTCAGAGCATACAAAAAACTCCACTATCTTGTGAGAGTGTTGGTTTGGGAATGGCTAAAACTTGTGTCTACTGGCATGGAAATGACTCTGATATTGGAAAGGCTATTACAGGAAGAGGAATTCAGGCTACCTTGCTACTCTTGTTCAGGGGAAGAAGAATGAAGAAGAGAAGGAAGAAGGGGAGGAGGAAGAAGCAGGAGAAAATCCAGAACCAAATCCCCTACTTTTTCATGTTTAGTGTAAAAGTTTAAGTGCTGCAGAATCCTCAACCCGGGAATCCTTGCATACTTTGAAGTACCATTTCAATGGGAGAACCTCTTGATCAGGATAGGTTGTCTCCTCAAAATGATTTAGTGTTTATAGTTCCTCTTCCAATCTCTGCTTCAGTCATAGTGGTTGTTTGCAATATACTATTGTTTCTAATGAAATATATGCTCTGTTGAGTTTAAGGAATCTGGGGACAGGAACTTCATTCAAGCTGTCACATTTGGTTTCTTCACTGTCAGACAAATGGTCAGGATCAAAGGATGCCCTAGAAACAGCCTATTGGATGACATAGAACAATAGGCTTGCCAAGTTTCTAATTATTTGTCATGTCATTTTATGTTTAATAAAAGAACTCAATATTACTGGATTACTGAGTGATTTATGAAGGTTTAAGGAAGCAGTTACTAAGTAGGAAAATATCACATGTGCTACCTTTTCTGGGTCTTTCCTTCCAATCAATATTGCTTCTGTTAAGTTTTCAACAGGAGCTATACATTTAGAATGACATAGGTTTCTGACACTATCACTGAGTTTTAAGAGCCTTGGCTGCAGATGGTAAAAAGATAACTTCAAAAATGTTTAACTCTGTTGGGTGTGGCCCCAAGAGAATTACTAGAAATGTTTCCTTTCAAATAATGTGCAACAAAATTTTAGTGATACTCTTCCTGAGTCCTCACAGGGGTCTCAAAGAAAAGGAACTAATTTTTAGTCTTTTACCATAATTAATAAATTATTATTCCAAGGCATTTCCATCCATTGTGTAGAAAATAGACAACTTGGGCACGGTGGCTCATGCCTGTAATCCCAGCACTTTGGGAGGCAGGCGGATCATGAGGTCAGGAGATCGAGACCATCCTGGCTAACATGGTGAAATCCCGTCTCTACTAAAAAAAAGAAAAAAAAAATAGCTCGGCATGGTGGCGGGCACCTGTAGTCCCAGCTACTAGGGAGGCTGAGGCAGGAGAATGGCGTGAACCTGGGAGGCGGATCTTGCAGTGAGCCAAGATCACGCCACTGCACTCCAGCCTGGGCGACAGAGTGAGACTCCGACTCAAAAAATAAATAAATAAATAAATAAATAAATAAATAAATAAATAAATAAATAATAAAAAAATAGACAACTTGAAATAGGTTGTCAGTCTGCTGGTTAAGAGAGGATATTTGCAAAATTTGAAGGCAGATCAGGGAGTTTCTTAGTTCAATTTCTTTTGTGCTCCTCCTAATAGAGAATAGCAATGCTAAAAAGTACATTTGAGATCATTAAGTCTAATATTCTTATTTGACAAATGAAAAAGCTGAGAACCAAGGAAATTAAATGATGTGACACATTATCATTGCTTATTGGAGAAACTGAGAAACAGTGGTCAGAACACTGATCGCTTGACACATAGTATAGTGCCCTGTTAAGTCAAATTGCCTCCTATAAATGTTCCTTCTTCTCTTTCCACTTCTTCCCCTTTTCTTCTTCCTCCCTTCTTCCTCCTCTTCCTTCTCCTTCTCTTTCTCTTCCGCTTTTCCCTTCCTCTCCCTCCTTCTTTTTCTCCTCCTCCTCCTCTTTCTTCTTCATCCTTTTAGTTTCATTGTTCTCAACTAGGGGCAATTCTATCCCTCGAGGTACAATGTCTGGAGACATTTTGCAGTTGTCACAACTGGAGAGGGGGTGCTACTGGCATGTAGTGGGTAGAAGCCAGGGATTCTGCTGAACATCCTACAACGCACAAGACAGCTCCCTACAACAAAGAATTATAGATCAAAATGTCAATAGACAAAGCCTGCTTTACCTACATTGAATCTGCAGTGATTAAAGGTGAACCTAATCTAGAACAGTCCTTTTTTAAGTAGAATTTTTTATATTCTTAGTGATCTTTTATGTATCACTCCATTATGCAAATAAAAGCAGTATTTTATTTGAATAGATTTATTTTATGGGCTCAAATCCATAATTTTTACATGTTATAAAGTCATTCAATGGAAACCACAGTTAATGTGTCAGTGTCATCCAGTGTGAAATAAAAAAAAAACTTGGTATTTAACATATTTTAGTACATTTGTTGTTTTTCATTATCATTTGAAAAAATATGTAAAAATGTGTTTAAAAGTGAAATCCAAATGAAATATTTTAAAGATTCCTAAATTACCTCTATAGAACACCAGAGTTCTGTGGACCACTTCGGCTCTGATCTGAATGTTATAACCCCAATATAATATATTTCAGTTATTAAGACAATTTTTCAAAAAATTAAGCACATGACTTTTATGTAAGTGAGAAATTAATATGAATCAAGAAGTATTTAATTAATTAATGAGATAACCAATGGAATATTAAAACTTATTCAAAGGAGATTTTCAGTTTAAAAAAGCCACACAAACATGTACATAGAGTTTTGAATATTGACATCATTTAAGGTAATCTTTTCTACAGAATGGAAATCAATTGTATCTCTACTGGACAAAATTAATTTGCTTCATTATGATAAAAAATGATTGCTACTTAACTTCTATCACTATAGAGTTATAAAATCACCTAGACAATAGACCAACAAAGGTGCACATCCCTGTAGAATCTGATAATTCCAGACCAGAAAGATCTGCTAAACGATGACCCACACTCCACTGAAGATACCTAGTAATCTCTTTTGCCCATTTCCAAATTGTTGACATTATTTTATGACACAAATCAGTCTTAAAGTTTCTGTATTATGAAGAACACTTATAAACATTTCCAGGTTTTATTTAAAGACCTCACTCCTCCATTCTGTTCTTCCTAACCCCCAAACATACAGAGTTCCAAGAAGTCCTACACAATTAGGTCAGCTGAGCCTATACTTTTTAGACCTCATGTTAGTTAAAGAGGAAAATGTTAATTACTTAATGTAAAAATAAACCAGGAGAACACGGTTTTTCTCACTGATTGCCTGACTGTTTTCTGGTACTTACAGCTGAGAGAGAAATTAAATTATCATCACTGATTGGAAATTCAATGCTTGTTTTTATTTGGGGAGCAATCTGGAAACGCAGATGCTATTAGGTAGAAGGTAAAATGTGATCTCCATGCCTAAGTGCTTGGCATGCCTACCTGGAAGAATGCAGCAATATTTCTAGAATCAAAATTCTTACAGGTAATAAAACCACGTTGATTCTATTCCTCCAAGAAAAGGCAAAGAAAGGGACCATTCTTACAACATTTTACCTGATTTAAAAGGAAACACATTTGTTCTAGAAAATTTGTAAATTACAGAAAAGCACAAAGAATACAAAATATACTTGTAATCCCCAGCCCCACTGGTAACATTGTTAACACATAAGTATCAGTTTATTCCCTTTCTGGCTCTTTCTTACAATTTGTCTCATCTTTCTCAGTCTGTGCTTCTCCCCTTTTTCATGTACACATATCTATTTATTAAACAAGCAATTTTTAGTAAACATTATGTATATAATTTTGGTAACTTGTTTTTTTCATGTAATGATATATTCTTTCCCTGCCCCTAATGTTTTTTACAACTTCATTATAAGTGACTCTGTGAATTTTATTATAAATATACAAAACATACATTTTATTAAAATTTTTATTATAATATGGTTTACCCAAGGATGTGTTAAAATCTGAGTATCAATGAGATAATCATATTAGATGATTTTACTATATTTTGACTCCAGGTGCATATTATTTTCAAAGATATCATTGCAGTTGCTTGCTTTTACATGTAATTTTAGAAAATGAGTATCATTTTTGTGGGGTTTTTTTATTTATATGGGTGCCACCAGAAGAAAAACACTACATTCTGCACTGTATTAACTAAATTTCAAAAATTGTTTCAGTTTTAAACTTTCTTAAATTCTTGGCTCTATGATGACCCTTACTAGGGTTTTCATAGGTGAATCTAACAGAAAAAAATGAGAAAGTCTTAATTTTTTTAGATGTTTACAAAACTATACAAGGTGCACAGTACAATGTGGATACAATTTGATTTTTTTGAATTCAGGCAGTATTACACAATAAATTAGTGCCAAGTAACTCACAATGTACTATAGTAGTATTCTAGTTCAAATTTCATTATCTGAAAGATTTTTTTAAATCAGAGACAAGTATTATGTTGTTTATAATAAAATATTAATATGGCAAAAGCAAAGAAATTACCTAATGTACGTTAGTTATTAACATAAAACTCTTCTTAGATTCTGAAAACAAAATATTTGGTGCTGATTTCAACTCTTTGTTAGAGGTGAAGGTGAAGTTGGTGGGGGAGTTATGGAGTAAAACAGAATTGAAGAAAATCACCTAAGAATAACAATTCTTTTCATTTTATGCCTCTGTCCTCTCTTTTAATATTCATTTTCCCATATACACATCTTATTAAATATGTAAAGTGCCTCTGATATTTTTTTACCATTCTTAGTTGAACATTATACCTCATCTAACAAAATATTGAAAAATTATGGTCTTAAAATTTTTAGCACAGTAAATACAAGGTTCCTCGTAAGTAGTTCACACTATCTTTCACCTTCATGTTACTTGTGGGATGCATTTTTTAATGGACCAGACATTAGTCAATTCCATCTACATTTTCACTGGTGTAAAATACCAGCCTAATTTATTTTAATCAACGTAGCCCTCAGCCATTTCAAATATCTTACGGGAAAGGAATGGAAATCTCTAGAGCACAAGAAAACTGAAAAGTGTGAATCACCTACATTTCTCATTTACCCATGCTAATTAAGACCAAGCATTTGAAAGTTACCATCTGAAGGAAAATTAAGCCAATTAACCCACTGATGAAGATAATTTTCAATATTCTATCAGGAGGCAAAAATCTTCACCAGCCCTTCTTATTCCTACTGTGGAGATAATTTTCATACTGTCTCTGAGCACTAAGAACTTAAACGAGTGTCATGCCAGTTCTGTGGGTTCTAATTGCAACTTTTATTTAAATTCTGATTTTCTGCCCCACAGCTCGATTTCTGATTGGCTGGACCTGATTGCTTTCAGACCTGATTAGATTTTATTTGTAGGCTCTTGGAAGCCTGCATGGATGAACATTCTCTGAATTTAGAAGGAAATCCTCCTAAGATCTAGCTTTTCTATATCAATTGGAGCATAAGAACCACTAGAGGTTCTTTAGGAAAGGGATTAATTTGAGAGCATTAATTATCAAATAATTATAGCCTATCTATAAGTTACTCATGAAGATGTATTTCCAGATCTAAAGCTGTTTGTCAGATGAATACAATTTTTTTAATTTCAGCATATGCGGCATTTTGTTTTTTATTGTTTTTCCTTATGCCGAGAGTCAGCTAGTATAGCTAGCATAAAAAAGACACTTACATTATACTAACAAATGCCTTTACTAACTGTAACTGAGCAAGTAACCTTGCCCATTTCTTTGGAAGATCTTTTCTTGTTTAGGGGAGGAAAGACTGAAAAAATTAAATGAGATGGAATTATATGTATATAATCCTGGGGCCTTTAGACATAAATGAAAGTTGTAGTTATTATTTCTCTAAATATTTTAACACTTTTCATAATTTAGACAGCAATAAATTGGCATGCACAGAATAAAAAAAATAAAGCAAAACTGTTATCTTACATCTGGCTCTGTTCATGCTTTTAGGTTATCTGTAGAGCCACTCTACACTTTCGAATTTATGATCCTTGTTCTAGGTTCTCCATCACTGGCATACACCTACACTTAATCTTGTCTACTTTCAGCTCAAATACATTGGGGGAAATGTTAGCATCTTTGCTCAATGAGGAAAATAAACCAACAATCTCTGTCCAAGTTCTCACAATCTCCTCCTGGATTTTATCTCTGAATCTAGAGCATTCAAACTGTATCCTAAATGCAAGCAGGAATAATAATCCCATCAAAATAAAAAGCCCAAGCAAGTTAACTACAATATTACTAGGTCAGAGATGTTCAAATACCCTTTAGGAAAAGTCTGTTTTTTCTAATCATTAAGATTGCATGTAAATTGAAATAAGTGCATATTATACTCAACTGTACAGTATTTACTATTAATGGTATTTTATGATGATAGTGATTCTCGTACATTAATTCTTGGAAAATAGACACTATGAGACAGTCACTCTCCCCATTTTATTCAGAGCAGAATCATATCATGGTACCATGAGCTACCAGCACATTTCTGAAAACAAATTTTTCTTTCTCTTGAAAATGTGAGCTCCTTTGACTTTGTGGTGAGTTTGGAAGCATCTACATGTATGATTTTCCTGGTTTGGGCTTAATGAGTTCCATGACACTCAGTGGAAAGAGCCGTGAAATTATAAATACAAGAAAACCCACCAGGTACCTAAGAGGACCTGTGAGACAGCTAATAGTTCTATTACCAGTTTATCGTAAGTAAATTCGCCTCTACTATCCAAGGACATGGACACTGAGCCAGAAAATTCAGGGACCTTTCACCAGGAAGGCTCTTCACACAGTCCATGTCTCTCTTCAGCCTTACCTGCTTATCTCTCAAAGAGTTTTTGGGAAATTGTTAATCCTTTTCTTCAATGAAGAATATGTCAATTAACCAAGACAACAAACTCTATGTATAAAACTATTTTGCTGGGCGTGGTGGCTCATGCCTGTAATCCCAGCACTTTGGGAGGCCAAGGCAGGAGGATCACGAGGTCAGGAGATTGAGACCATCCTGGCTAACACGGTGAAACCCCATCTCTACTGAAAATATAAAAAATTAGCCGGGTGTGGTGGCGGGCACCCGTAGTCTCAGCTACTCGGGAGGCTGAGGCAGGAGAATGGCGTGAACCCGGGAGGCGGAGCTTGCAGTGAGCCGAGATTGCACCGCTGCACTTCAGCCTAGGTGACAGAGCGGGACTCAGTCTCAAAAACAAACAAACAAACCATTTACAGATAGCATAATTGTAGTGGGGTTTCCACATGTTTGGGAGTCTGTTTTTATTTCTTAGATAACCTATGCCCTGGAATTGACTTTCTCAAGCCCTCATTCCAATCAGTGCTGTATTAGCAGATATAGAACTATCTAATCACAGAACTTACCTCAAAGACTGATCAAACAGAAAGGGAACCATTTGGGAACAATAACTATGCAGGAGGATAAAGTTTGGAGGTCTTAAGTGAGACCTCTTCCCCCAAGCATAACATCATTGACTTAATGGAGAAATTAAATAGTCCAAAGAAAACATCAAATCCGGCCAGGCGCAGTGGCTCATGTCTGTAATCTCAGCACTTTGGCAGGCTGAGGCAGGTGGATCGCCTGAGCCCAGGAGTTCGAGACCAGCCTGGGCCACATGGCAAAACCCTATCTCTTCAAAAGAAAAAAAAAAGCAATAATTAGCTATGCGTGGTGGCATACACCTGTAGTCCCAGTTACTCAGGAGGCTGAGGTGGGAAGGTTGTTTAACACTAGGAGGCAGAGATTGCAGTGAGCAGAGATCATGCCACTGCACTCCAGCCTGGGTGAAAGAGTGAGATCCCCATGAAAGAAAGAAGAAAGAAAGAAAGAAAGAGAGAGAGAGAGAGAAAGAAGGAAGGAAGGAAGGAAGGAAGGAAGGAAGGAAGGAAGGAAGGAAGGAAGGAAAGAAGGAAGGGAAAGAAAGCAAACATCAAACCCTTGGATTTTGAGTTCCATTAGAGCCTTCTGATACTCAAAAAAGAGAATGTTTTTGACTTGCAATTAAGAGAAGAATGATAGCTCACTACCTCTTTCCCAGATAAGGCTTGTCTGGAATAGAGAGGAACAGTTGGAAAGAAAGGAAGATAATTATACACTGCTGGGTTTCAGAGAATGGGCTTGTACTCTGCCCTTTTTCTAGGTTAAAACCCTAAGAGGAGGAGTGGGCAGGTGGCTGGAAGAGGAGCTGAATTTCCCCATCTCCTGAGGGTGACAGAGACATTGGCTGAGAGATGACTGTTGGAATTCTAGTGTCTAATGGGAGAAGACAAAGTGGCAGACTGTCCATCAGTGCCATTGGGATGTTCAGATGCTGCAGCCAATGCCAGCATGGCAGGGTATTTATACTGGAAACTCAGGTTGAGCTGGATTTCAGCAAAGGCAAGAGTAAGCAAGCTGAGCCAGAAGATAGATGCCCTGACATCCACCCCATTCCGAGATAATACATAAGTACCTGACCACCCTAGGAAAAAGGAGGAAGAAGAAGAGAAATTTAAAATGGACAGAGAGTAAACTGAAGTGGTGAATACACAAAGGTGACTTTGTTTACCTGGAGTTTTCTAGATTTAGTTTTTCAATATTAGGTGGATTGGGCTTGAACAGACATTACGTTACTTATGGGAGGAAACTGTCTTCATTGTACACTGCTCCTCTGAAATTTGTTCCCTGCTCCTTCTGAAAGGGAAAAGTAGAGGCTCCTTCAGAAGTCAACACTAGTCAGCATGATCAAAGACAGAAATACTTGAGATTAGTGGTCAGATTATTGATCCAATAATGTGGCCACTCTGGTGCTGAGGTCCTGGGACAGAAACTTCAGGGATGACCTAACCTGGATTCACAAAATGAGGCAAAGCTCCCACAGTGTCTCTTCCCTCTTCTTGTGGCTAGCAAAGACTCTATTTCTTCTGAGTTTTGACCCTACCCCATCAGGATGAGGGAGCTGTTCACCACATGCCTTTCAGGACTTGCAATATAAAGTAGGGGCATAAGACTCAGGCTGGCTTTAACCCAGGTGACCTGTAACCTGGGAGTGGGTCTGTGATCAAGAAGAGCCAATCAGAATCCTTTTGTAGGAGAGAGACAGAATCTCTCTCTTTCCATGATCAAAGTGTCTATAATCATGAAGACCTTGAGTTACTGGGTCTTTGGGACCACAAAAAAAATAAGCTTCTTTAAAAGGAAGCTAACTCAGAGAAAGTAGTAGAGAAAGACACAGAGAGGAGGAAAGATGATACTCGTAGCTGAGCTCCTGGATCCAGCTATGTCTGAAGTTCTGATCATTCTTGGATTTTTTAATTGCCTGGTGAAATACATTTCCATTTTTAATTGAGCCAATTCAAATCTGTCACTTGGAACCAGAAAGTCCTGAAAAATCTAAATCAAAGCTCTAAATTAAAGAAAAATTCCAAGTACCATTGTACAGAGAAAGTTGGATAAGATAGCCTCACATGATCATTGTCCTAGGGAAAGATAATTTAAGGAACACTTCCATACAAGGATGGTTTAACATCTTGTTCTGTCTATGGCTCTTTAAGTTAATGAATGATATCAACTTAAAATGACACCTAAGTCAATTTTACCTGACTGATGACGGTTCTAGGCAGTAGGCTGACCAAAACTAATGATGATTGACATTGGTAAAGGGGTAAAATACTCTGAGGGGTAAAATTTCTCTATTCAGGAAAGCGTGTTGGGTTTTACTCCTGTGCCAAGCTATCTGAAGGCTTTGTTCCAGTTGGCTACCTGGAACATTGTGTAGAAGATGATTCTGAGGTCCGGGCTCAATAGAAAAGCGGTCTTAGCCGATTAGTGATGTCTGTCATGGAAGTTGGAGGGGAAAAGTGTAGAGTCTATGCCAGATGTTTTTCTCTATTCCTGCCCTGGGTATAGAGTACCATTCTCAAATGCAGAGACCCTGAGCAATGGCTTACTCCAGGGACAGTGAAAAAAATCTATTAGCTCCTGTTAGCTTCTACAATCAGTGGAAATGTTCATGGGTAATATCTAACATTACAACTAAAATACTTATTCTTTTTTATGGAAAATTCTTATAAATTTCACTAAATTTAAAGGGGTTCATGCTGGTGATATAGATCCCTTTAAACAGTTTAAGATGAGGGTGGGGTGAAGAGGAGAGACTACATCCCACAGAGATGAGTTGCAATTATATTTAAATCAGCCATGAAATTATGTGGCTGGTTAAAAAAACAACAGCAAAATTTCTGTCCAAAGTTTAGGCAATGTATGCAGAAAATCAGTCCAGATTGTATTTAGATTGATTTGGTTGACAACAGAAGGAGCAATGCAGTGTAAAATACCATAATTTTTACCACCCGTCCGTGAGTAATACACTGCTAAGATATAGCATATTTACAGTAAAAAGGAGTCCGGATTTGTCCCAATTAACCTTGTAACTAGATGTACTCCAGTGCTTATTAATGACAGTAATGAGATGCAGACAAGACAATGCATTAAACATCATTGGCATATAAATTAAATTCACATACAGTTTAAAAGGAATAGATACCTTTATGTACTGGACATGAAGGGAAATTATTAAGAAGCTATTTCATAAGAAAAAGCTAATTAGAAAGAAAATTCAATACTTTCTCTAATGCTCATCTCCATCAATGTTGGAAACAAGTTTGACCACGAACTGAGAAATTGTTCCCATTGAAATTACTGTGCAAGGTATGAAATTAATTTTATGATTGTCCCAATGGAAGCTACAGTAGCTACAAATACTTATATGCCCATTATCATTTTCCTCTATGTTGGCCTACATTTTAATTTGCTTAGGTTTCTATCTAAAGCTTATGAATAATTTAAAATAGATCTTCCTCTGTCTTTACAGCAAAATAGTGATAGGAGAATGAGATAGACATTTTGCTGTACACAGAATCCAAACTCAACAGCAAAAAAATGTGAAATGTAAACTAAAAGATCGTTTTAAAAGGTCATTTGTAAGATTACATAATTAAAGGGTAGCTCAGTGTCCAACATTTAACAACATGACTCTTGCTCAGAACATTTGGTAATTAGCTAGGAGAATTCCAGGCAGGATTGGAGTATTCTAATGTTACTCTTCAAAAGATTGCATCCCATATCTCAAAAGGAGCATCTAAAAATTTTTCAAGGCTAAAGAAAATTTGAAATTTGATTAGGAAATTGACCTCACCTGAGAATTGTTAGAACATATTACCATATTGAAAGCCTAAAAACAAAACTGGGTCTTCCCAATTGTCACAGGCTAATAACTACTGCTTTTTCCCTCCAGCTCTGATTAAAAACCAGATCCAGTCTTATAACAATAGCAGCAACAAAAAAAGGAGGGGGAGCTCCTCCCACTCACCTATGTAATAAACATCAAACAATCAGGTTGGCACCGACATTAAGTACAACGGTGTCAGAGCCACCATCAGAAATCAATCAAAGCATTTTTCCTTTGTGATTAAATTTTTTTTTTTATTCACAGCAACTCAGAGAACCAAAGAGGAAAAGCAAGCTTCTAAACAAAAACAAAATTAGTAACAGCAGACCCATTGCCAAGGGCAACATGCGCTTGACAGAAGATGCGAAGATGACAGATGAGTCCTCATCCCAGTCTAAATTTTGTCTACAAAATGAATTCATAATATCTTAAATATTACCAGCCACACTTCACTCACCTTTGTTTTACACAATGGAAGGGGGTCTTGTTGGCAGAAGTCAACAGGGGTGTTATTTCCTGTATTTTCCCCCTTGGAACCCCCCCTCATTTTACAGTTGACAGTAATTGCTATAGTTTCTCTCCCTCTTTCCAATTCTTTTCAGCTTTTCTCTATATGCATGGATCTTTTTTCCTCTCCTCTTCTCCTCTGCTATAAAGTTGCGGTTGTTTAGTTTCAGCCATTTGGACCATGAATTTTTAACTGATTTGAAAATGCTCTTAACCAAAAATTATATTTACTTCAGAAATTTCTTTGGAAAAGGTAAGTATTTTCATAGACTTCAAATTAAATGATTTCATCTTTTAATACTAAAAGTTGTCAGATGAGGTAGATGAGGTTCACTTTATAAATGAATTAGATGAGGTCCATTTTATAAATGAACTATATGAGGTTCATTTTACAAATGAGAAAACAGATCCAGAAAGATTACGTGATTTAACTAAGGTCACATTAAATACCTAATGTTCATATGGTCTCTAAAATAGTTTAGCCAACTATTTCTAGTTGTATTTTGGACTCTGATTTTGATTCTCTCATAACTTCATGAGAAAACCAGGTATTAGTTACCTTCACTGTTTAGATCAGGAGGAGTATTAACTTACTGAAGATCACACAGTAAGTGACAGTCTTACTAAGTGCAGGTATAGCCACCTTTGCAGGGGATGCCTTTTATTGCGATACTGTAATAGGTTGGTTATTTATGAAAACATACATTTCATTTTTATATTTGTTACTTTTATTTTTAGTTATTTTCCTCTTACTCTAAAATTAATAAACTAATCATTTTGATAAAGTCTAGCATCTCATTATATTTTTAAGCTTTATGAATATAGTAAGAAATGGGCCAGAGGTTGTTTCTCAATACCATGTCATGGGATGAGCTGAAATGACCCATGATAATGGGTTTTTACATGTTGTGAACCAGAGCAAATCAGTTTTATACTTGTCAAAATTTGTGCCTCACACAAGACTTTACAAACTGCTTAATGATCAGAAACTAGAGATTTTCAGAGGCCTCTCCATAGAACCAAGTTATCTAAGACAAATGTAGGACAGATATCAATAATTATTCTCATATTCTATTTATTAAGCTCTTTTCTACAAAAGACTACATACTCCCTTCTACTTTTTCTTTGCCTGATATGCTTCAGAACAGTTTTTAAAAGGACTAGCTAGAAAACAATATTGAGCCTTCAAGCACACTGTTTAGACAGACTGTAAAGGTAACAAAAGGTGCAATTAACAAAAGGGACTGCAAACTAATAATGGCAGAGCTATTTATTATTGAATCGTCTTCCTCTAATTTTAGAAACATGAAGAAACTTCATTTTCTATTGTCCATATTTTAATGAATGCCTATTATTTTCCCTAAATAGTGCCCTTTTTTGACATGCTATTTATACACACAATTTCTGAAAATATATAGAATATGCATAGCAAGCAGAATCTCCACAAAATGTTTTCTAAGAAGTATTTGGGTCTCTTTTGTCTCAGCAATGTCTTGAGGACAAACATGTAGTTGTGCCCTCTTGGGGGAATTCCAGCCTTCAGTTTCTTTTTATGTAATTTTAATATATTTGATGTTGTATTTTGATTACTCTGAGTACATTTTCTGCTTCTACAATTAATTTGGCTTCTGTAGGACAGGCTTACAATACAGCACTTCAGCTGGGTGCTGATTTCCTTCTCCTGGTCCTTTTCAGGGTGACTTTGCATGAATCCACTTGAGCTATTACACAAAGAGCAGTTTCAGAAAATTTTTTATGTAGAACTAAACACAGAAATGTTTGTCTAGACTGAAACATAGCCTAAATGGCCATTGAGGCAATAGAGAGTTCAGCTTGACATATAGGAAGAATAAAGATCGAACACTGGAGCAGATTACTAAAGAAGGCTAAAGAATTTCTGTTTGTAGATATCTCAAATTATAGTACCTAAAAGAGGCTTTTCAGGTTAGAAGCTTCAGAGCACACAAGATATTTGACATTTCCTTCACTTGTTTGGTATTGTGATTTCTTTATTTCTAGTTTCCTTAGGTAAGGAAATACAGGTTTTAAGACTTCTTTTAAGGTTATTTTCTTAAGAATTGCCGGTTCTGTGCTAAAAAGAAACAAAAACAAAAACAAAAAACAACAACAACAAAATAACTGTTTAGTTGAAGTTGCCGCTGTTCTTAAAGTCTGCTTGCTAGGCATCATTTTTGACTTGAAATACCTTACCTTGTAGTTGGTCAAGCTGAGAATTAGAATAATTATTATTGTAATCACTGACACACTTGAGGCACAAGAATGTTGGCAATATCTTAAGAACAACTTTAGCCTACTAACTTGAATACCCGATTTTATTCAAGATGTCACCAACTCTAGTTATAGAAATGAAGCCCCTTGGGCTTCTAAGTAGACTCAAATCTACCAACTATTTCCATCTTATCCCTGCTAAGCGACAGCAGTGCATTGCTTTGACATCAAAGCAGGAAAAGGAAATATCGTGTTAAAATACCATGAATGTGCTGTTGATCTGTGCTACTGATGTCCTCATCATAACTCAGAAAGCATGACTTACTTATACTTCAACTTTTAGCAAACACTTCTGCACCATTCGATATCCTGTGAACAAAGCAACCACTTAGTAAACTGACAACTCTTTGTTCTTTCGACTTGATCACTTTGCATACTTACACTTTTTCCAAAGTTTAAAGAAACTGTAAGCATCTAGGCATTTTAGTCTTTTATTTGTTTTGAAAACTATTTTAATAATTAAATATTTTGTTAAATGTACTATGTATTAAGAAAATATTAAGCATATAATTTCAAGAAGGTTGTTGGCCTCATGTGCTTATACTAGGATGTACATATGACATAATGTGGGGGTTTGACCCCTACACTACATCACATTTAAGGAAGTCTGTCTTATCACTTTGGTAAGACAAGTCCATAATGGTTAATATGTTTTTACATATTCAATTCATGAAGTTTAACTGCTTTTACTTTCATCAGCATTGAATTAGTCCTTTAAAAGCTTCCCCTCATTAACATGAAAGGAAATTGAAAAGTGAATAGAATGGGTTGTGAGATCATTAAAAATTAGTCAAAACCAGGAGGAAATGTCCTTCTTGGTTCTAAACAGTCAAAGTAGTTTTTGTTACATATTTCATGTGTATATACATTTTTCATCATTAAAGTATAAGAAAAAATCATTCTCATCATTATACGTATGCTGTGTGTATGAGCCCATTTTCATACTGCTATGAAGAAATACCTAAGACTGAGTAATTTATAAAGAAAGAGAGGTTTAATGGACTCACAGTTTCACATGGCTGGGGAGACCTCACAATCATAGCAGAAGGCAAAGGAGGTGCAAAGGCACTTCTTAAATGGCGGCTGGCAAGACAGTGCATGCAGGGGAACTGCCATTTATAAAACCATCAGTTCTTGTGAGACTTACTCACTATCACGAGAACACCACAAGAAAACCTGCCCCCATGATTCAATTACCTCCCACCAGGTTCCTCCCACAACACATAGGGATCATGGGAGCTACAATTCAAGATGAGATTTGGGTGGGGACACAGCCAAACCATTTCATTGTGATACCCAGTTAACATCACAAGAAACAAAAAATTTAAATGTCTAGAAATAAACAATGAAAAAATAGTTGTTGATTCTGCTATTATAAGTGGATATGCTGAATGTTTCTCACTTAACTATGTTGCTGTAGGTGGATGAAAGTTCTGTACTGAAATGTTCAAGACTCTCCTGTAAAATGAAATATCTGTCCACAAATCAAGAACTAGTTCACTTATTTAAAATCCTTACTTCCAGAAAGACTGAAATCTAAGCTATCTAAAGCTAACTGTATCTGACAAAGAGAATATAAAAACTTCATTTGAAAATGAATCCTAAATCTACCTCCCTTTTAGTCAAGATAACTTGGCAAAATTCTTGTCTCTGTTGGCTTTAAAATGCTACATTTAGATCTCCTTTACAGGCTGTACCTGTGCTATTTTACGTAGATCAATGATGGTCTTCAAAAGAATTGAAGTCTAATTGCGCGGGGCAGGGGTAAATAAAAGGATGGTCAGTTGTGCTAAACAATGTCAATGCACTTGGCTTCTTGGATATAATAATGAATGAGACAGTGCTCCGGCCCTCAGAAAATATACAGCCCAATAGGTGGTAATAGCACAACTAGATTTAAAGCATAAAGTAAAAGGTGCCAATTTCTTATGGGTTTCAGTGAAAAGAGACAATATTATTGGAAGGTCATTGCTGTGCATTGTCCTTCTAAAAGCAAGCCCTAGTAATAACTTCCATAATCAATTTCGTGATAAATACTTTTCATTTCTATTTACAGCAGTAGGCAGAGGGTTAAATTATAATTTCTTAAATTCATTATGCTGCTTTGTTTTAAGCTATAGCCCAATCAAATTTAAGCGATAGTAACAAATTATAAAATTGTGGAGATTGAATTTTATTGCCACTTTACAATTCTCATTGCCATAATGAAGGTTTTAAAAAAATCTTGCAGTAAAGAAATATATTTAGCCTTCATTAATCCAGTGTTTCTCTAACTTCTTTGTTTCTGAAACCCTTTTTTCCCTTATCAAGTAAACTTATATTTAGGCCTCCTGGAAGTCATGTTCTAAATGCACATTAAAAATAGACCACGTACTTGATATCCTTAGTGTAGACTATCAATGTCTTATTATATTTGTCTTTTAAACAATGTCTTAGGGGATGAAAAGCCCAAGAGCAATGATTAGAGAGTAGAGGTGACTGACAGTCAAGGCACCAGAATCAAGGTGTCATCTTCACTTCTGCAGCTACAGAATGAACACTATACCTGGTTTTCTAAAATAGGGCATGTAGCTTAGTGGAAGACAGATTGTAGAATGGATTCACAAGCAGGGTCTAGGAAGGAAGGCAACATGGAGGCCAACAGCATGAGGCAAATGGAGAGGTAACTAGACATTCAAAGTCCAGATGGAGAATAGTTTAGGAGGAAAACATTTTTCAGTTCAGAAGCCTGAGGCTTGTGGATCAAAAGTCAAGGTTCTAAAGGACATAATAACAACAGGTTTAAATAACTCTATCTCATGGCAACAGTAGACTGGGGACTACTAAAGTGGAAAGGTGGCAGGGTGGGTGGGGCTAGGGGGTTGAAAAACTGTTGGGTATTATGCTCACTACCTGGATGATGGGATCAGTCATGCCCCAAACCTCAGTATCATACAATATACCCATGTAACAAAGCGGGACATGTACCCCTTCAAACTAAAAGTTGAAATTATTTTTAAAAAATACATGAAAATGAATAAAAGAACAAATCTATCTATCTTGCACTCTGAGACTTTCTTTTTCTAATTCCCAACACCAACAAGGATAATAAAAGCAGGAGTACATTTTTACAATATTGGCCATTATTACTATATCAATTGTGCCTTAATTTGATCTTTGGTTCCAAAGAGCCTTGATGACGCAGACCACCTCTCATTTTACAGAAGAGGAAACCAAGCATGGGAGAGGATAAATGACATGGATAAGGCCTTATAATTACTTGGAGCCAGTGTTGCAACCAAAATACATATCTACACATTCCATGATCAACACTTTAAACATTTAAAGTTTTTCTCTAATTCTTTTTTTTTTTAAGCAAAGCCTTTGTCTTATGAGGCTTTTCTTCTCTCTCTTAAGTGACTTTTGATCTGTATGCAAAACACGTTGTGTGATAAGTTTTTTTATTTAGTCATATTTTATGAAATTAATCTCAAAGAAAATTAAAATGTCATTTCCAAATTCTCGTACCCTGATGGAATGTTATCAATTTATTAAATGAAATATATTTTTGGGGAAATGTCACAAAAGAAAATAATGGTTGGTATCAATGATTATGTTGAGTCATCAGAATACAGTCCCATGGCAAATTTCTCAATTGTATGATGGTATAGTTTGGCTATGTCCCCACCCAAATCTCATCTTGAGTTGTACTCCTATAATTCCCATGTGTTATGGGAGACACCAGGTGGGAGATAATTTGAATCATGGGGGTGGTTTCCCTCATGCTGTTCTCATGGTAGTGAATAAGTCTCAGTAGATCTGACGGTTTTGTCAGGGGTTTCCGCTTTTGCACCTTCCTCATTTTCTCTTGCCACCACCATGTAAGAAGTGCTTTTGCCTCCTGCTATGATTCTGAGGCTTCCCCAGACAGGTGGAATTGTAAGCCCAATTAAACCACCTTTTCTTCCTAGTCTCAGGTATGTCTTTTTCAGCAGCATGAAAACAGATAAATATAGTAAATTGGTACCAGTAGAGAGGGGCATTGCTGAAAAGATACCTGAAAATGTGGAAGTGACTTTGGAACTGGGTAACAGGCAGAGGTTGGAACAGTTTGGAGGGCTCAGGAGAAGACAGGAAAATGTGGGAAAATTTGGAACTTACTAGAGACTCGTTGAATGGCTTTGACCAAAACCCTGATAGTGATATGGACAATAAGGTCCAGGCTGAGGTGACCTCAGATGGAGATGAGGAACTTGTTGGGAACTGGAGAAAAGGTGACTGTTGTTATGTTTTAGCAGAGACTGGCAGCGTTTTGCCCCTGCCTTAGAGATTTGTGGAACTCCGAACTTGAGAGAGATGATTTAGGGTATCTGGCAGAAGAAATTTCTAAGGAGAAAAACATTAAAGAGGTGGTTTGGGTGCTGTTAAAGGTGTTCAGTTTTATAAGGAAAGCAGAGCATAAAAGTTCAGAAAATGTGCAGCCTGACAGTGTGATAGAAAAGAAAAATCCATTTTCTGAGGAGAAATTCAAGCTGGTTGCAGATATTTGCATAAGCAACGAGGAGCTGAATATTAATCCCCAAGACATTGGGAAAATGTCTCCAGGGCATGTTAGAGGTCTTCATGGCAGCGCCTCCCATCGCTGGCCCACAGGCCTAAGAGAAAATGGTTTCATGGGCAGGGCCCAGGGTCCCTGTGCTATGTGCAGCCTAGGGACTTGGTGCCCTGTGTCCCAGCTGCTTCAGCCATGGTTGAAAGAGACCAACCTAGAGCTTGGGCCGTGGCTTCAGAGGGTGCAAGCCTCAAGCGTTGGCAGCTTCCATGTGGTGTTGAGCCTGCGAGTTCACAGAAGTCAAGAACTGGGGTTTGGGAACCTCTGCCTAGACTTCAGAAGATGTATGGACATGCTTAGATGCCCAGGCAGAAGTTTGCTGCAGGGGCAGGGCACTCATGGAGAAACCCTGCTAGGGCAGTGCAGAAGGGAAATGTGGGGTCAGAGCTCCCACTGGGGCTCTGCCCCCTGCTGGGGCACCACCTAGTGGAGCTGTGAGAAGACGGCCACCATCCTCCAGACCCCAGAATGGTAGATCCACCTACAGCTTGCACCATTCACCTGGAAAAGCTGCAAACACTCAATGCCAGCCCAAAGCACTCAAGGCAGCTGAGAGCGAAGCTGTACCCTGGAAAGCCACAGGGACAGAGCTGCCCAAGACCATGGGAACCTACCTCTTCCATCAGCATAACCTGGATGTGAGACATGGAGTCAAAGGAGATCATTTTGAAGCTTTAAAATTTGACTGCCCCACAGGAAATTTTGGACTTGCATGGGCCCTATACTCCTTTGTTTTGGCCAATTTTTCTCATTTGGAATGGCTGTATTTACAAATACCTGTATCCCCATTGTATCTAGGAAGTAACCAGCTTGCTTTTAATTTCACAGTCTCATAGGTGGAAGGGTCTTTCCTTGTCTCAGATGAGACTTTGGACTGTGGACTTTTGGGTTAATGCTGAAATGAGTTAAGACTTTGGGGGACTGTTGGGAAAGTATGATTGGTTTTGAAATGTGAGGACATGAGATTTGGAGGGACAAGGGGTAGAAAATTATGGCTTGGCTGTGTTCTCACTCAAATCTCATCTTGAATTGTACTCCCATAATTCCCGTGTGTTGTGGGAGGGACCTGGTGGGGGATAATTTGAGTCATGGAGGTGGTTCCCCCATACTGTTCTCATGGCAGTGAATAAGTCTCACAAGATCTGATGGTTTTATCAGGGTTTTCCCTTTTGCATCTTCCTCATTTTCTCTTGCCAACAACATGTAAGAAGTGCCTTTCGCCTCCCACCATAATTCTGAGGCCTCCCTGGCCATGTGGAACTGTAAGTCCAATTAAACCTCTTTTTCTTCCGAGTCTTGAGTATGTCTTTATCAGCAGCACGAAAATAGACTAATAAATATGATTATTTACGTTTAATGTTTCAGTGTTACATAGCCTATCATCTCACTCGTTGTTTTCTACCTGTCTCAACTACTGTCTCTCTTTTACCTCTTTTACTGCCTTTTTTAGGTGGTTGTTCCTTCTTAGAATTCCAATTAATCTCCTCCATCAGCCCATTAGCTTTTCAAGTTACACTTATTTGCTTTATATTTTCATGATTGTTCTAGGATTACCACATGCATCTTCAACTGATCATTGCCTACATTGAAATATTGCATCATGTATAAGATAAAACTTTCCATTTCTCTTCTATCATCCTTTGTGCTCTTGTTGCCATAAATTTTATTTCTATATATGCTATAAGCTTCTTAATATATGGTTGCTATTTTTACTTTATGCAGTCAACTATCTTTTTAAAAAATGTTTAAAACCAAGAAATCAAATTCTTTTAAATTTTTCCATATATTACCATGTCTGGGCTCCTTTAACATTTCTTGAAGTACAGGTCTGTTAGCACAAATTCTCTCAGATTTTGTCTAAAACCTATACTACTTTCATTTTGTAAAGAATATTTTCATTGGATATGGAATTCTAAGTTAATTGTACTTATTTTTCTTTCAGTACTTAAATGAGGTTTTTCCATTGTCTTCTGGTTAGAATTATTTCTGATGAAAAGTTAGTAGTAGTTCTTACTTTTGTTTCCTTGTATTTGTTTATTTTAAATGACAAATAAAAATTGGATGTATTTATCATGTGCAACATGATGTTTTGAAATATGTGTACACTGGGGAATGGCTGAATAAAACTAATTAACATAAGCATTAGTTTACATTTTTTTTGTGTGATGAGAACACTTAACATTTATTCTTTCAGCAATTTTCAAGAATGCAATACATTGTTACTAAATATAGTCACCATGTATTACAATAGACTCCCTGTATTGAATATGTCTTTTTCTCAGGCATTGGTTAAGACTTTTTCTTCTTATCATTAATTTTCAAAATCTTGATTGTAATGTACCTTGATATAGTTTTATTTTTATCCTACACATTATTCATTGAACTTCCCTGCTTTGTGGGCTTATAGTCTCATAAAACGTGAACAAATTTTGGCCATTATTTCTTTAAATACTTTTTCTGTCTTCTACTCTACCCTCTCCTTCCGGAGTCCAGCTACATGCAGATTCGACTGCCTGCTATTGTCCCACAAGTCACTGAGTCTCTGTTTATTATCTTCACGCTATTTGTGCTTAAAATTGGATAATTTCCATTCTATTACTATGTCTTCAAGCTTATCGATTACTTCTCTGCAGTGTCTAATCTCCTATTAAGCCCATTCTGTGAATCCGTTATTTTAGTTTTTAGATTTTCATCTCTAGAAGTTCCATTTGGTTGTCTATTTATGACTTATTTTTTGTCTATTATGCTCATAGTTTCCTTTAAGTCATTTAACATAGTCATAAAAACTTTTCCTTCTGGTCATGGGTCACATTTTCCTGCTTCTTCTACTATACTATGGGTGTGTAGTAATTTGTGATTAGATATTTCAATTTTTAGATATCGTTAAATGCCAGGATTTTTCTTTCTTTAAAAAGTGTCGATAATTTATTTTATTTTATTTTTTGGCCATCAGTGAAGCTTTAGGCTTTCAGCCTAATTTTAAAATTTTGGTAGGGAAGGTCTAGGATAACCTTTCATGTAGGGCTTTGTTTAGCACACCTACTATTATGTGGTGACCCTTATTTGGTATCTACCAAATGCCCCATTGTTTAGAGTCATGTCACTCTAGTTGGTTCAAACTTGAGTATCTCCCAGCCTATGAGAGCTCTGGGAATTGTTCCACTTTTAGCCATCAGGTAGTTCTTCTTTCACTGATGGTTTTTGTTGTTGTTATTTATTTTGCTTTGTTTTGGTTTTGCTGGCCTCATGGATTCTCATCCTACACATAAACAGTAGTGTGCTAAAGACTCAATATGACACTTTGCAGATTTTTGGAGATTCTTTCTCTTAAGTTCCATTCTCTCCATTACTCTATCATACTCTAGTGGCTTCCAGCTTACCAAACTCTGGGCTCTGACTCCTCATCTCAGGGAGATTGTTGTGCTTTGCAGTGTAGAAATACAGTGCTGTCCAGAAAGTGCCTCGGATAGAAATCCAGGGCAATCGTAGGGCTTGCTTCTTTGTTTGCCTTCTTTCAGGGATTATAGTCTTGTGCTGCATTTTATCTGATGTTATTTCTTATGATATTTTTTAAATGCTGGTTGTTTATGACAGGGATGCAAATCTGTTATCACTACTCCATCATGCTCAGAAGCAGAAGAGAGTCATACCTACTTAATATGAGGACTCTAAACTCATTCACATTATATATAATCCTTACCATAATTTTTATTCTTATGCTTGAATCCCAAGAAGATTAATTATATCAAGTCAGTGTAGCTCCTTCCCATCTGGTCTTCTGTGTCTACCGGGTATCTCTGAATCTTGACAAGATCAAAACTGCCATATGGAAAGATGTCTACATGAATCCAGGTCAATATAAGGTCCATTAATGTTTTATATAGGCTAAATTTGATACACAACATTCCTTGGTCTCCAAATCATGGATAATGAGTTTTTTCATAATTGTGTGACCTTAAATATCAACTAATCCCCCAAAAAGAATATGAGCAAACATTGTAATAATGATGCTAATGATATGCATATCATTAGCACCATTATAATGATCATAAGAAACTACATAATATCCATGACAATGTCATGCTAAATTAGCTTAAATTTAATAACAGTAAAATTTTTAATCACTAGATATTTTAAACAGAATCAAAAACCCATTCACAACACATTTTAAAGATTCCATATAATCAGTATTTTGAAAATTGATGAAAAAATATTTGAGACTACACTGAAACATGGACTTTGTATTTTGAAAATTATAACCTATTTGTCAAGACTTGTAAGTAGTATTTAGATCCTTAAAGTAAAATTTGATAGAGATAATAATATCTATTCTGGATCAAGAAGGATTTTTTATCAAACATAAGGATCATAAGAATCACACATATACATACTTATCTGTATACATTATGTATACACATATTTGTGTACATCTAACTTTATATCTATATCTGTGATCAGAAGATACAAATGAGGACATTTAGTATCCTATCATAAGATTTCTATAAAGGAGGAGTCAGAAAACAATTTATATGAAGAACTCTATTGTGAATATTTTAGACTTTGTGGCCTAGAGAGTCTCTCACAATCACTCAACTCTGTCACTCTAGTGTGAAAGGGGCCATAGAAAATAAGTAAATGAATGAGCACGTGTTCCAATCAAACTTTATTTACACAAAAGATTGCAACGCAGATTGAGTCTGCGAGTCATAGTTTGCCAATCTGTGATCTACAGTATAAGATAACCCGAAGTCCTAGAACTACCTGAAGATAGGTGCATTATCTAGGGTCAGTTTTGAACCACTAAGACTCTCAAACATGAACATCCATCTCTTGTACACCTGTCATCCACTCTTTTCACATTAATCCATTTTTGTGCCTGTTTCCAAATTTGTTTTGGCCCCTATCCCCTGGCTTTGGGTGTCTGTTTTGTCTCCTCACAGAAAATTTTGACTGGGCCTCTCCTCTTTGGCTTCCCTGCTGTAAACTGAGGCAGGACAAGTCAAATATGTTTTTGTCTGCACAGGGCAGGGTAGGAATGGGTGGGCACACAAACTCTTTAAGACCATCATTTGATTTCATTGCTCATTATGCAAAATAATAATGTTATCCACATAGTCTCTTTTTCTGCACCTCCCTAAACTAACACACTGAAGTAGCAAAAGAAATTATTTATGAACTGGGCATCTGTGACTATAAAACATACAGACCATATAGACTATATGGAAGTCTCAGCTACTATGATATTGATTAAGAAAATATATCTATCATACACATGATATATATATAATATATATACACACACTTGTGGTATATAAATGGTAAATATATATATATATATACATATATATATTTTTTGTAATTTTTTGAGATGGAATCTTGCTCTCTCACTCATGCTGGAGTGCAATGGTACAATCTCGGCTCATTGCAACCTCCGCCTCCTGGGTTTGAGTGATACTCCTGCCTTAGCCTCTTGAGTAGCTGGGATTACAAGTGCATGCCATCACACTCAGCTAATTTTTGTATTTTTAGTAGAGGTGAGGTTTTACCATGTTGGCCAGGCTGGTCTTGAACTCCTGACCTCAGGTGGTCCGCCCACCTCAGCCTCCTAAAGTGTTGGGATTATAGGTGTAAGCCACTACACCTAGCCCTTGATTTATAATTTTGAAATACATTTTCCTAAGAGACTATGTACTATATTTTACTAATTTTGTTAAAATATATTTTTAAAACCTTTAAAAATACATACCAACTTAATCCATGAATGATGAACTTCATGAAACAATGTAGCATCCACATTAAGATGTTGTGAAAATTTAATTAAGAAAACATTTATAAGGCCCCTGAAACTGTGCATGCATATTGTAGGCATTCAGATGTCAATTCCCTTATTCTCACGTATCAAACAGGAAAAAATACCAACTGAACCATTCAATTTATGGAAGGATGTGTATTTTCAGATGGTGTTTCAGTAAGAAATATATGTTTTATTATTCCACAAACCTAGTTCTATTGCTCCAGATTAAATAACAACTGAAATTCTAAAAGAACCAAGAATCTGCTAATAACCACACATTCCCCTAGAAGGCTTTCTATGTAAATATACATTTTAACTCTACAGAACAGATTTGAGACTATGGACAATACTGAAAGACAAGGACATAATAAAGCAGGATTTCCACAGAGCATACAGGGTCACACTTTTAAGTAACCTGGAAAAACAGGGCTGCTTAATTATCTGTTGAATTTTAGTAAGTCCTGAAGACATACTAAAGAAATGTGATTAGGAAGAGGACAAGCACTTCTTTAGTAAAGGTTTATAAAAATAAACTTCAGTATAAAGAAGAACCTTGTAAATGTTTGCTCACGACTTTTTCAAAAAGCAAAATAAAATATTTAATAATCTCTTTCATATGGCATAATTTCACTAGTTTTTGCCTTAGGCAAAAGGAAAATTTTTGCCAATAAAATTGCTTTGAGCTTTTTCAAAAAGGAAACCTAAGCTAAAAAGGTATATTCCTTTTAGCAAGGAATAGATCCTTAGACTAAACCTTAACCACACTTTCAATAATGTTTTTGAATTGGAAAAAGTGAAAATAAATAGAAAAAATATCCAGAAAAAAATAAAACAATATTATGGAAAAAGTAGTATTGGAAATTGGCAATGAATAATTTTTTCTTAAAAAATAAATTGATTTGTACTTATACTTCATTTTCATATTATTTCGAGAAAATAATCACTGAATTATTTCATTCAAATTACCAGGGATTGTATTTTATCCAAAGAACATTCATGTGACTTTAACCTTAAATGCTAGTAATTGCCTTATGTAAGAGTAAGGTAGAGGCCTAAATTGAAACTTGCATTCTTGGATCATGTAGAATTTCTTCATCCTTGTTAAATTCAGTATTTGCCCAAGCTATTGGCTAATCTACAAAAGGAGTTGTAGCTCTTCACTTTAACTCTTCTATCTTGTATTATGTAATGATATGAAACATTATCCAGAAAACTTCTGTTAATGTGGAGTCTAATTTGTAATGAGAGATAAACCTTTGTCCATGAGAAAAAACAAAATATCTATTATATAAATTACTAGTGCAAATAAGAATGAAGGAAATGAAAAAGGAAAACAAAAGGAATAAAGACTAATAGAGCAGTACGTAATATATTAGTGGATAACATTGACATTAGTCTTAAACTGTACTATAAAATGATTATAAATTCCTTTTGAGATTCTGAATGACAACCACCTCTACTTTTGTATTCTTTTATTTATTGTTATTTTTTGAGACAGGGTCTTGCTCTGTCACCCAGGCTGGAGTGCAATGGTATGATCTCGGCTCACTACAACCTCTACCTCCCAGGTTCAAGAGATTCTTTTGCCTCAGCCTCCTGAGTAGCTGGAATTACAGGTGCACACCACCACGCCTGGCTAATTTTTGTGATTTTAGTAGAGACAGTATTTCACCATGTTGGCCAGGCTGGTCTCAAACTCCTGGCCTCAAGGGATCCACCCACCTCACGCTCCAAAGTTCTGGGATTACAGGCATGAGCCACCTTGCCTAGCCAACAACCACCTCTAATTCTTGCCACATGTCTGAGTCCATTTAGTGATGCTATAACAAAATACCTGAGGCTGGGAAATTAATAAAGAAAAGAGGTTTATTTGGCTCATGATTCTGGATGGTTCACAATTGGGCAGCTGCATCTGGTGAGAGCCTTACACTGCCTCAACTCATGGCAGAAAGTGGAAGGGGAGCAGATGTGTGCAGAGATCACATGGTGAGAGAGGAAGCAAGAAAGAGGACCCAACGAAACCAGATCTTTTTAACAACCTGCTCCAGCATGAGCAAGAACTCACTCACCCTTGAGGGAGGGCATTGATCCGTTCATGAGGGATCCACCTGCATGACCCAAACACCTCCCACTAGGCCCCATCTTCTAAAAACTTCAGGGTCAAAATTCAACATCAATTTTGTTGGGGACAAACCAAACCACGGCACCATATTTGTGTGCAATGTCTACTATTATTTACTAGTTGTTTTTGATTGGTCCCCTTTTTCTTGATTACATGTATTTTAACAGAAAATTCACTATCATCACAAAATCCAGAGTTTGATGTTCCAATTATATTTTGAATATATATTAAAATAAAAATAGTATTATTAAAGCAAAAATAATATGCCACTATTTTCACACAATATAATCACATACCCTTCTTACCTTACTTAAAAAAAACTACCCCATATTAGAGCCGCATGCAGTACATTAATGAGAAAAACTGATATACACAAAAGTATTTTTGTTGTTGGTGTTGTTTTGGTTTGGTGGGGTTTTTTTGGTTTTTTGTTTTTTTTTTTTGAGTCAGAGTCTCGCTCTGTCACGAGATTTCAGCTCACTGCAACCTCTGCCTCCCAGGTTCAAGTGATTCTCCTGCCGCTGCCTCCCGAGTAGAGTAGCTGGAACTACAGGCACACACCACCACATCCAGCTCATTTTTCTTTGTATTTTCAGTAGAGATGCGGTTTCACCATGTTGGCCAGGCTGGTCTCAAACTCCTGACCTCAGGTGATCCAACTGCCTTGGCCTCCCAAAGTGCTGGGCTTACAGGCATGAGCCACCATGTCTGGCCCATGAAAGCGTTTTTTATGTAATCATTTTATGAAAATGATATCAACAGATATATTTGTTGGGGTTTTCATTTAATTTCAAAACCTTTAGTTGGTCTACATTGCATCCTGGGGAAAATCACACTGTAAAGCATAATCAACTCTCTCTATAAAATACGGTCATGTCCACTGGCATTGTATCAGGCTCTTAAATACAGTTTATTGACATGATAACCCAATGAATTTCATACTTTTGTGACACACCTCTTCCCAATTTCTACCCCATTTTACAGATGAGGAAATTTGGATTCAGATCATTTAAACAATTTGCTTAGGAGTATACAACTGGAATTTGCCCACTAGTGTGTCCTATTACAAAGTCTGCCTCTAAAACGAAAATAAACAACGAGGATGTTGTGGAATATGAGTAGGTGGGCTTGCCAACCAGCAAAAGGAGAAAAGAGGAGGGGAGGAAATATGGGGTGGCTGCTTACTCCCAGTAAAAACATTTCTGTCTCCATTTCCATTGTAAATTTCTCTGACTAAAAACGCAAGATTCATGTATTTGCTTTCAGATGCTTCTAGCTCTAAAACAGAATGAGTCTAAGAGTTACATTTTCAAATGATTGCTAAAGGATGAATTAAGATATCCTTCTCATTAGCCCAAGTCCATTTTTTCAGTCTATTAACTTGCAACTTGCATATATGAAAGTTCTAGCAATATAAAACCACATTTTGTCACATGCTCATAATTTTGGAATTAGGGAATTTTGGCTCCAAAAGCCATGAGGCTGACAGATAGCTGTAGTAATTCCAACAAATCTATATTTATGTGTGTCTCAGAAGAACATCGAGCATTTACATTTTCTACCACACACTCCCTTATCTCGTTGATGAAGTGAAAGTCAAATTTGGAGGGATGAAGTACAAAATTTACAGGACATCTTTAGGATTCCAAAAATTATGAAGAGCAACTTCAGGTCATATAAAAGCTATTTTATAATGAACTATTTTAATATGAAAAAGAGCTTCAGAATATCTTCTATCTACTTAAACTGGTCAAACACATAGTTTAGTTAAAGAACACAAAGATGTGTGCTGTTCAGAACAAAATTAGTAATAAGAATGTGCTATGTTTATTTGGGTTGTTAAAAAAGAATACAGTGCTTTAGAAATTTTTATGCTGATTTGTTTAAGAAACCAGTTTTTCTAAATTGTGGAGACAGCTAGAAATACATGTTAAGATATGATCCACAAAATTATTTTGAATCCATTTTGGATGAAAAGTCTTTAATTTACTTTAGTCCAAAAATATACAGGAAACCTTATTCATTCTCAAAGGAGATCAGCAAAAATAAGTCTAGAATAAAGCCAATATGAGTAAATATTGCTGTTTCTTTTCAAGTGGCAAACATATTTAAACCACCCATAGACATGTATAATTTTATATTTTTCTTTCAATATCTGCTTTATAACTCATGTAATTTTCTCCCAAGTTGCTCTGATGGAATTGCTGCATACTATAGATTTGCTTCCAGAAATTTTGCTTCTAGACACTGGCCACTGTGACCATTATTATTCAAAATTGTTTTGGAAATTCAAGATGATTCAGTGAGAAAAAATAGAATACATAACTACTATAAATGAAAAGATAACATTATTAATATTTGCTAGGATGTTAGAAAAGCTAAGACAGTCAGAGTTAATAGGCACATTTAACATTTTTCATAATAAAATGTACAAATAAAGGATAGTGTTATAGTTTGTCTAATATATCAGCAAGTAATAACCAATGTTCTAGTGTGGTTACTGAGATGACTTCTCTTTTCCTGATGTTGAGAGTGTAAATTGGCAGCATGTTTCTGAAGGTAATTAGATCATACATATTAAGATATTTGTACCTTTTGATCTAGTAATTTTACTTTTAGGATTTTTTTCTAAGGAAATTAGATGAAATAAAAATGAAATCATACACACACACACACACACACACACTTATATACACACATATTGTTAATCCGAAATCACACACACATATTGTTAATCCGAAAGTGGACACAACTTCAGTCTTCAACAGAACATTGTATGTCCCCTTAGTCAAATATTCACCAAATGTTAAAAATCCTTTTTCTACAGAATATTACAAAATTAACCAGGCATAGTGACGTGTGCCTGTGGTCCCGGCTACTTGGGAGACTGAGTGGAAGGATCACCTGGGCCTGGGAGCCAGAGGTTGAAGTGAGCCAAGATGGCGCCACTGCACTTCAGCCTGGGTGATGAAGTGAGACCCCGTCCCAAAAAAACAAAAAGAAGAAGATTGCGGAACCTATGAAGAATCTTTGACATACTAGTGATCCCAGAATGGAGCTCAAAACTTAATATATAGTAATATTCAAATATTGGTTAAAATGATAGCTATCACATATGAAAAGGAAGCTGAGAAAATATCTCAATTTTATAATAGTCATGATCTTTTAGTGATAGAACTTGGGGTGATTGCTGTTTCCTTCTTTATTACATTAGCTATTAAAGAGTACATATAACAATCTGAAACTCTTTTTTATTGTTTTCTGAATTTATATAAGGATCCACAGTCCAAATAAAGGACCCACTAAGCATTTGCCAAGTTTATAAAATGTACTTTTCCCTGGAAAACTAACTTACATTTTAGAAAGATAAACAAGTAGTAACATTTTCCTTTGATTATCTTTCTGAGATCTCCTAAGTGACTTTTGCTTTCCTTCTCAAACTCTGTCTTCCCCAACACTTCCCCAACACTGTCTTCCCAACACGATAACTGGAGATGATGTCTTTGCATTCCTGCTCTTTGTAAGAAAAAGTAAATCAGCGTTTTGGATCTGGAAAAGATTAGGATTAAATTTTAAGATGGCTTATAGCTTGCCTTATGTAACATATACACTCTGATTTCCCCTGAATTTATATTTCTAAGACAGATTTCCCTCCTTTCTACACTCTAGAATCATGTATTCAGCTGCCCACATGAAACCTTAATTTGGTTGGTTATAGATACTTCACAGTTACTTTATCTAAAGTTAAAATATTTTGGCTTTTTAACTTACTGCTGTATCCCTAGAACAATGTCAGAATCATGTATGTTACATAGTGTGTGGTCCTCAAATATTTGCTGAATGGGTAAACACATGAATTATTACCAAAAGGGCTTGTGGACCCCTGCAATAATCACAGGACATTAGGCATGACTGAAGAACATTAAAGGATTTGATTTCTTGAGTGCTTTACAATTGATTAGTAGTCACTGCATGATATTTGAAAATCACTGTAGAAGAATCCCTTACATTGACCTAGCCCTTTATTGTGTATATTAATAGTATTTCATATTGTAATATTTCATATTTATAACATTGCATCAGTCTTCTAACAAACTATAATTCAGCCATGGAAGATATTCTTTTTTCTTTCATATATGGAGAAAATAAGAGTCATCATTTATTGAACACTTATTATATGCCAGTCACTGTGCCCAGACCTTCATCCTCATGTTTAATCCTTGGTTCTAGAGATCAAATTTTAAAGGTGAAGAAAAGGGCTCGGATGAACTTAGTGTTCTCATGAGCTAGGCGCCTTGTAAGCTGGGGATTATAATTATTATTGAAGTTTTAAAAAGAGAAAACTGGCTTAGAGGCATGAATTAACACCAAGTTTCTCATAGGAAGGGTTGGATGAGCTGAGGTTCAGACCCAGGTTGTCTGGTTTCCAAGCTCGTGCCTTTAAGTACCACACAATGCAATCTCTTCATGAAGCACTTGGCCCTTCTTGGGGGTAATCACAGCTAGAACTTAGATCATTGACTCCTAACCCAGGGTACTTTATACTTCACCATGAGCTTATCTAATCTTACCTGGTTGGATGATGATATTAGATACACTAAGTGACTGTCCCTGCCACTCCCCATTCCTTAAACCCATTATTCTTCCCCAACCAGTAGCTGCTTTGCCAGGGTTGGGGTTGTCACAAAAAGTTTACAACAAGCCCTCAAGTAGATTTCTGACTAGATTTTGTAAAACCGTGGCAGGAATAATAACCGGAAAGCCAAAGTGCTTTCAACGAAATAGTTTTGAATTTAGGCAAAAACTAGGCACTTTATGGGAAAAATAAAGGAGTTTTACTGCACAGAATCCAAAGCATAAACTGGGCTAATGCCAGTTTCTTGCCA
The DNA here is from genome assembly GCF_029281585.2 of Gorilla gorilla gorilla. Lineage (NCBI taxonomy): Eukaryota > Metazoa > Chordata > Mammalia > Primates > Hominidae > Gorilla > Gorilla gorilla. The sequence goes on along the minus strand of NC_086017.1, from coordinate 80,278,033 downwards.
CACAGAGTAGAAGCAAACATCTCTTATGGGCAGTTTAGAGGCACAGGAGTGCACAATAGCAACAACAACAACACAAAAAAAAAAAAGAGAGAGAGAGAGAGAAGGAGAGGAGAGGAGAACTCAGATGCAGTGAGTGGGTTCTTATTCCTCCCTACCTTGACTTGCATTCTGCAGGAGGGGAGAAGAGTGGAATGCAGCGGACAATAGAGACGTTTGGCAGGATTAGAGAGGCTCAAGAGCAACAGGGACTAGGGCATCTCATTCCCCAGGGTGGGCCTGAGAAAAGGTATGTTTCTGAGAGATGCTTGGTCCACAGCAAAGCTGCTAAGCAGTTGGGGGATGGTTCTCAAACCAGAAACAGAAAGGTGATACTTGGAAATACATTTTGTGCCTTTGGCACAAAATTTAAGAGAGCACCAAACTCAGCTTTCAAGATAAATAATATTTTAATGCATGATTTCAAAAAATAGAAAGTAATGGACAAAAACTAATGATGAACAAAATATCAAAATATTAAGTACAGACTGGCTGTTGCTGGCTGTTTGTTTTACAATGCTGCATTTTGTGCAACGAGAATCATTATTTTTCAATCAGCTCATGGTTCCTGGACCCCAGCAGCTTTTGTGTCCCATGATGGGTGGGTTTATAAGGATTGATGTCGATGTCTGAAAAGTTTGGATGTGATTTTACGTATAGTTTTTTCTTGCATTATTTATTGTGGTGAAATATATGTAACATACAATTTACCATTTTAATCATTGTTAAACGTACAGTTCAGTGGCAATAAGTACAGGCACATTGCTGCACAAGCATTACCCATCCATGTCTAGAAAGTTTTCATATTCCCAAACTGCAGCTCAGTGTATATTCAAGAGTAACTCTCCCTTAGTCCCTCTCTTCGGTCCCTGGTAACTGCCATGTCATCATGATTTTCTATTGTAGAGCTTCTCTTAACTTTGTCCACTTGGCCCAAACTGTGGGAGGAGGTGTCAGTAAGTGCATATAGGGACAAACATTTTTCCTTTTGGCTCCAATATGGCATGTCAAGGCCACGCAAAGGGAAATTGTGAGCTATTACCTAGACAATACTAGAAAAATGCCAGGATCCACCCAAACAAGATCACCAAACCACCCCCACTCTTCACACATCCAAGTTGACCCAATACACTTGACTTTCAGTCGGGCATTTCTCTCACACGATAATCAATAGCCATCTCTTCTATCGGTAGCAAAACCTGTGATCAGAAATGAGTCTTTCTGTTGATTCAGTGGCTGCTGCTCCTTCACCATTCCCAGAGCCAATCTGGCAGGGAGTCCTGTCAGTTTAACCTTGAAAGAGCTCTCAACAGTTCCTGTCCATTGTACTGCTACTGCTGGAACTCAAGGCACTACTACCCTTCACCTGGGCTCACTGGAAAGAGCCTCTTGTCTGACACTTGTGCGCATGCCTCCCTCTCATCCATTCTCCACATAGCTGCCAAAGTCGTCTTTTTAAAAATCAAATCATGCCACTTCCCAACGTAAAATGCATAAATGACCGTTCCAAGTATGTAGAGTAAGAAGTCCAACTCTTCAGCAAACCCTGCTCTGGCCAGCCCCAGACCACCTGTCTGAGCTCCGCCCCTACCTCTGCCTTATGAGTTTGCTCTGCTTGGAGACAGAACAGCGAAGTTTATTTCCACCTCCAGACCTTTGCACCTGATGTTTCCTACACTTTTTGCCTGCCCAACTCCTTGCCATCCTTCAAACTTCAGCCTTAGTCTCATTTCTTCAGAGATGAGCACTGAATTCTCTTTCACAGCTTGTTTTTCTAGAAGCTTTTATCACAAACCTTCTGTAGTTCTTTTATTCTATTGGTTTATTCATTTGTCTCCTCCTCCAGAAAGCAAGTGCTACCAGTGCAGGGATTATCTCCCCAACCTGTAGCATTGCTCATGGCATGTAAGAGCACCCAAACCACTTGTTGAGTGAATTCATAAACAAGTGATAGAGATTTTATGAAAAGTAGTAAAATAACCACCATTTGTTGAAATCAACTGAGGTGTTAAGCATCATACAAAGCACTTTATATATACTGTCTCATATTAATAGCCCAATTTTATGTGAGAAAATGGAGGCTCATAGAGTTTTACGGACTTGCCCAAAGGCAAAAACATTGCAAGTTGAGTTTTGCGATGTGAATTAAACAATGGTGTACCAGCTTTTGAGAATGCAGAAAACATGTGCCAATAATAAGTGAACATAAACAGTTACACAAAATATTATAGTACAGGCCATAAAATGGCATACTACTGAAGAAAGCATCATGATCATATTCAGACATTTAAGCTTTTAATCAAAAACATTCTAATTAGTCCATATTCCATTTCTGCTCTGATCATATTTCTTCAGAAAGAGATAGGAATTGCTTTTTCTGAACAAAATATTCATTGGAGATCCCAAAATGTGCAAAAATAGCTTTGCAATGCGAATTAAAATCTGCCTGGCTCCAAAACTTCTTTTTCTCTGCCACCCCTTACTGCCCGTGCCTTCTGCTGGTTGAACTCTCCTTGTTCAATCTTAATCTGCCTGGTATGGCAACATCATTACCTGGCCTGAGTCAAAGGTAGTACCAAGTACTAAGTGAAAATTATCACAAGTTTTATCCCATTTCATCCTTCAACAACCCTGGGGGGTCAATATTGTCATTATTTCTACTTTATAGATGGGGATGCCAGAATTAAGTCTTTTAGTCGGGGTCGCAAAGTCGGTGGTAGAGGCTGAATTCGCACAGAGGCCTGACTGATGCTAGAGCCCCCATTTTAACTCTTCAGCCTTACTGCAAACATTCTTTAGAGTGACTCTGTGGGGCTAGTGGTGGAGACAGAACCACTGTCTTCTAAAGCAGGCCTTGCCTAGGGTGAGCCTTATAAATAAGCAGAGCAATCAACTACGAGGCTGCAAAGTCCTGAGGTCTGTCATTACTGAATCTTTCTTTGAGAGGGGGCCACCTGCACATTGTTTACTTGCAGGGGCTTTGGAGTCAGGTAAAGCCAGGCTTGTGCCTTCTGCAACTTCCTATGTGATCCTGGTCAAGTTGCATAACCTCTGTGAGCCTCAAATTCATTGAGATAAAATAGTGCTTACTTCCTGGGGGATGGGTGGTGAGATGTGAATGAAATAAATCATGTAAAAACTTTGTGCAGTGTTTGTCACAGAGTAAATGTCTAAAAATCAGAATCATTATTATGATTACTATGAACAGTTATGGACTACGTTATTTAAATGGTTTTTAGACCTGTTTAAGTGTTCGAAAAGAAAAAAGAAGGTCAAAGAACAAAATTATATCAATTTCCAATTAGTCTAGGGCTAGGCAGGGTACCCATCCCCTTCTATTGTTGGACAAAGGAAGGCGGCCATTTGTGAGCAGATGGGCTTGTCTCACCATAAAATCAGATAGTAGAGTTCTTGTGACATAACATGTGAGTATTTGGCATTTAATAAGGGTCAAGCAACAAATCTTGTAAATATTGTTGCATGAATCTATTCAGAAGTGAGAAGACATCTTTATTTTATACAAAATTCATCAAATTCCTACTATAGATATTGCCATGATGCGTCAGTAAGTTTGCCTTCATATAATGAAAGTAAAGAGCAAGTTTAATTGTATAACTAAATTCCCATTCTTTTTCAACAGATGCATTTTGTTTAACACGAGGAGATTGAAACAAATGAGTCTGACAAAAACATGAAGCTTTATTCCCACCTCCCTTTATTAGAAGGAAATGTAATTAATTATTAAAATAGGAGGAAACCGAGACATTGCCCTCTATACTACTGACTATCAAACATTGGTTATAGTGAACACAAACAATTATGCACATATAATTGGGCTACAGACAATTTCTGCCTTCCAATTACAAGAATAATTTTCCTACAAGTACCGAGAAAGAGACCATATAAAAATATTACTGGCACCTGGCTAAAACACATGTTGTACCCTTGAGAACCCAGAAAATAGGTGCCAACATGAAATGAACCTGAAATTGTATACAAAATACAACCAAATATTATGCCATAAAGGGCATGATTGTAAAGACTGCATCAAAATGATTATAAATATTTACTCCAATCATTTGAGCCTTTTAAGTCCAGAATATTCTACTCATTTATCCATTCCTGCATCACACTTCACATCTACATTTTTGTCATAAGAGCAATAGAGATTTGCTTTTCTAAACTAGTTTTCAGAGATGATCTTAAGCAAAATAGCAACAGCATAAACATATGTAATTCCTAGGGCATATAGTCTCAGCTACAAAGGTGAAGGGATTCTGATGCCACAGTTCTTTGTCTTTTCTCTGTAAATCACCACTAGTCACTCTTCCCAACATATGGTCTGGCCATGATGAAATGTGGTAACATATTTTTCATAAATTCTAATGACACAATAGGGTCAACTTAACATGAATTTGTCAACAAAATATCTGGCTGGAATATAATAGGCAACAAACACTTAAAAATTTTTGTTTACAATGTTTTAATCTCCTACACATACACCCTCTTTCACTTTTTAACTTATACATCCCTCCAATTTTTTGGAAAATTACAAGACTAAAGATTTATTTTTAAATTTCATACCTTACTATTTTCCGTGAAAAAAATTGTATTTATTGACATAGTTTGGATATATGTCCCTGCCGAAATCTCATGTTGAATCCTAAGCCCTAATGGTGGAGGTGATGGAGGTGGGGCCTGGTGGGGAGGTATGTGGGTCATGGGGATGGATCCCTCATGGCTTAGTGCTGCCTTTGTGATATTGAGTGAGTTCTCACAAGATCTGGTCATTTAAATGTGTGGTAATCCTCCCCCATCCTCTTTCTCTCTTGCTCCTGCTTTTGCCATGTGATATGCCTGCTCCTCCTTTGCCTTCTGCCATGATTGGAAGCTTCTTGAGGCCTCCCCAGAAGCAGATGCTGCTATGCTTCCTGGACAGCCTGCAGAACCATGAGCCAATTAAACCTCTCTTTTCATAAATTATCCAGTCTCAGGTATTTTCTTTACAGCAATGCAGGAATGGCCTAATACATTTATCAAAATCATTATTGCTTGGAATCAATTTTGATATTTTCTACCAAGTTGCAAATGAAAGAATATGGAACAATGAGAACTATCAAACTTAAAACCTTAAATAAAAAAATTTTACCAGGCCAACTCCTCTGTAAAGTGGTTATTTTAATTCATATTACAAATGATGAAATTGAAACACAAGGAAGATAATTTTTGCAAAGATATTATGTGGTAAGGATTAACCTTGCTTTTAGAAATCTTGTTTTTGCAACAAGTCTGTACTGTCTTTAAATTATAGGTTAAGGTTCAGAAGTGTATTACAGCATTTAGATAAGCTGATGTTATTTCCACCACCTTGAAAAAAAATGCTGTTGTGATATATCAGCACCTTCCTTCAGTCATTGATCTGTTGCTCTTGGATTTCTAGCAAGAGAAGAAAGAGTTATTTGTACTCATTGTCTCCAATTTCTTTCTTCCAATTTCTTCTTAAATCTACTTCAACCAGGATTTTGCTCCAAATGCTCCACTCGGATTGCTATCTACCAAATCGCAAATGACATCCACATTGGTATTTCCAATGACCACTTCCTGGTCCTCATCCTACTTGACTTGTCAGCAGCATTTGATGAAGTTGATTACACCCTCCTCCTTGAATCACTTTCTTCTCTTAGCATCCAGAAAAAACTACCAGTCTTCTTAAGGCCTTGACCTCAGATGTCTCAAGATGTCATATCAGCTGTACAAAGCAAGTCACAAAGGCCAGCCTGTATACAAGTGGAGGGCAAATAGACAACACCCTGTGAGTAAACAGGGAGGGAAGAAATTGTTGTCAGCCATCTTTACAGACTAGAGCATAGACCTCAAAAATAAATAGATATTAAACAGATTAATGAAGATAAAGAGGTTAGGAGAAGATCAAGAGAACTATGTCCCATTTAGAGAGAATAGTCATAATTTAGCACAACATGTTTATATAGAATATTCAGACCATCTATTTTTATTTTAAACTGAGTTTTTGGCAACTCTCCCTCCCCATCTTCTTCCTTGCCAAGAAAAATTTGAGATTTATAAGATTTCAAGTTACCATTTTATACTACACAGGCGTATGTTTTAGTCCGTTTACTTTTGCTATAACAGAATACCTGAGACCGGGTAGTTTATAAAGGAAAGAGGTTCATTTTGCTAACAATTCTGGTGGCTGGAAAGTTCAAGGTTGGGCAGCTGCATCTGGTGAGGACCTCGTGCTGCTTCAACTCATGGAAGAAACAGAAAGGGAATGGGTATGTGCAAAGAGGTCCAATGGCAAGAGAGGAAGCAAGAGAGAAACTGAGGAAGCCAGATTCTTTTTAACAACCTGCTCTCTCAGGAACTAATTCACTCCCTTGAGAGTGAGAACTCCCTCACCCCAAGGGATGGCATTAACTTATTGATGAGAGATTTGCCCCCATGATCCAAACACCTCCCACTAGACCCCACCTCCCAACACTGCCACATTAGGGATCAAATTTCAACATGGGTTTTGGTGGGGACAAACCACATCCAAACCATAGAAACTTATGACTGCAATTAACAAAAATCAAAGATATTAGCACTGATATCTCTGCTATTTCCTCAGGCATTCCTACATGATTCAAGGTAGCTGTCCCCCAACTAAAGGCATCATGTTCACATTCAAGGCAAGAAAATAAGCATGGGATGATGTTAGCCTGGCTGTTTCCCATAATTCCACAGCCATCTTTCATTCATATAGCAAAGGCTGGAACTGAGTCATATGGCTGTCCTTAACTAAAAAGGAAATTGAGAAGTAAGCATGTAGATTTTTCCAGACTATATTGTAGAAATAGCAATGGACAAGAGGGTTGCATTATCTTTTGGATTATAGTGAATCTATAGCGTTTATCACAGTTTTTCTTAAAAAAGAAAATTCAAGAACAAAATAAAAAGAAACATACAAACAACTGTTTTTTTTAGAGAAGGGTTGGAAAACTTTTTTGTAAAGGACCAAATAGAAAATATTTTAGGCTTCAAAGCCCAAATGATCTATGTGAAAATCACTCAACTTTATTATTTTTGTGTAAAAGCAGACATAGATAATACATAGACCAAGGAGCCTATGTTCTAATTAAAATTTATTTACAAAAACAAATGATGGGCTGGATTTGGCCTACAGGTTACAGTGTGCTCACTCCTGCTTTACCACAAAAATGTGAACAGACAGATGCCTATATTATGCATCTTCTCAGAGTCTTAAACTTCTCCTCAAATGGTTTGCACAACCACTAAGAACCATATTTCCTGTTTGTTGACCAACGTGTCAAAAAAGCGTTCATCACATCATTGTTTCAGCAGTGCAGGGGATGGGAGATTAACAAACAAACAAAATCAAAACAAACCAAACAAAAATAGGTTCAAAAGCAGCAATGGTTAAGCCAGGATTTTATTATAGAAATAAACTATATTTTATAATCCATTTCAATCATGTTCTACAGTAAAATTTCATGTAGGCAATTCAAGTAACTCCTATTTGTGATGACATTAAATCATTTGAGAGATAGGTAGAACATTTAATACAGCCCCTGTAGGAGTGTTATAATGGAACTATCCATAAGAATATATCCATAAGAATTGTGTAATCAAAAACTTAATCCTTGATAAAACAATTTCAATTGCTATTTTGAAGTTCTCTGTGTGACCTGATTGTTACACTTTGCCCTTAGGTATTCAGAATATCTTAACTCAAATTCAACAGCATTTTCCCCAAGTATGGTATAATCATAATAGCTGAAAATGAAAACGATTCCAAAAATAACTTCAAGTTAATTGTGCAGGTGAGAAAATATATCCACCCACACATCAACCAGTGCCAAATTGTCTGAGTGAAAAAATAAAAATCTGGAAAGAGAGCAACTAAGCCTAAATTTCAAAAATATGCCACAATATATTTAGAGAACTACTTACTATTACAAACACCATCATTGCAGGCATTCTACAGGACAGAGTCTCCTTCATAAAAAATGATATCAGAAGAGTTCTTTTATAAAGTATACAAAGAAGAAAATGATTTGTGCACTCTCTTCCATCCAATAGATTATTTCTAGGGTTTCCATATATGGTATGCAACATTCATGATTCTACTTTGCCTTATATCAACCTTCTACACTGTGACAATAACTGCTTAAATCCTTTTTAAAAAGAGTTTAAAACTTATCATGCTAAAAAATGCTCTTTTGGTGATCTCATGAGACCAACTTCTGGCCAAGAGTTAGATATAATCTCTACTATTTCCTCTCCTTGCCATGTCCCCCTACTTGTTTCCAGAAAATCTATAATATGTAATAATTTAGAATTAATACCTCAATTCCCTAGATCTTTTAATGAATTCACTTACACTTGGGGATCTGACCAAGGCATCTGTTCATGAATAGTGGAATGATTACCAAGTCCTGATGGGGAAGGCACACTGCCATCTTTTCCTGAAATACATCCCAACAGAGAAATCAACTGCCTCATGCCTGGATTTTCTTCTGTGTCATTTTTTTTCATTAAATGTAAAACTCGTTTGGACATTTTCTTCCAAGCCACCTTCCTTTACTCTATATTATCTGTTAGAAGGTAAATAAAAAGGTCTAGCAAATAAAACTGCCCTCATGTACCTCCCCTGGAACTTTATATGAGAAATTAGCATTTGACTCAATTAATAACCATTGCTGCTTCAAATTTCAGAAATTAGTTTCTAATTACATTGGGCTTTACTGACACCTCCAAATCCTCCATCTGCCAAAAACTTAACATGAGCTGTAGCGTAGTCTAATCCCTGCAGTAACTCTAGTTAGAATTGTTGATATCAGAGGGCAATATGCAATCTCTAATTCATTGGTTTCTTCCTCACTTATCAAATATTCTATGCATTAAAGTTCAAATGAATTTAATTTTTTTCATTTTACATACTTAAAAACTAGGTTAAATCTCTTCATAAATGAGATATAACCTGGACAGCACATTTTCTGTCTCTAGTCATCTCATTTCTGTCTCTAGTAAACCAGATGCGGAATAATAGTGGTTTCTAACCCAACTCCCCTCTTGAAATCAGAGAGCTAGGTAGAGCTGTTGACTTTGAGATGGACACTAGGGTGTGCCAGGGACCTTGATAATCAGCGGAGCTTCTGTCGTTTTATGTCTGGCTTGGATTAAATTTGTTGACCTGTTAGCATAAGGCTGCGATTTTCACTCATGTTTTCCAGAAGGCTTCAAAACGCTCTTGCCAACAGTATTATGCTATACTGCTCCCAAAGCATGGAGGCAAGCAGCCAGTGTGATTCCCCACAGCGAAGAACTCTCCTAGCTCTTGCAGATTTGTGACCCTGAGTTGGGATGTTTGTTCAAAAGCCTACCTTATTTGTCCTGGGCAGTACATTGCTAGTCCAAAACTCAGGATGGAAAAACACTGTTGGAAAGAGATGTTAATAGTGCTCTTCAAGCATTATCTGATGCTTGTTAATCTTTACCAGCATCCACAGGAATTTTTCAAAAAACATAACAACTCTACCACTGTTTAAGTAAAGTTAAGATGACATATCTGTACTTTAGGAGCTTAAAATAAATAATGGACAAGAATGTAGAAAAAGGTGATATAGTGAGTTATTGCCACTAATCAGATAAGTATGAAGGGACTCTGAGTCTGACATCCATCGTCAAGTAGGTCATGCCATTAGTCAAAATCTTCAGTATTGACAGACTATTGCTGCAACCTCCCAACTCACCCAATCACAGACTGTCCTGGGCTATACATCATGACAACTCAAGGATGGGTAATATTCTTGGTGCCCCCCACTGTCACCCCCACACAGCCTAGCAGAGTGCTCTATGCAACCCGACATTTCAATTTATATTGAATGAATAAATGGAATAAATCCAACCTTTGAATAAGTTTCCACATTTTGGCTGGTTTCCCAGGAATCCACCCACACCTACAACAATGAAATGTTCTGAGGCTAACAGCTGTGCCCAATTTTGGCCTTGGTCTTCAATCTTTAACATATTTATAGTGATTATGAGGAAGTATTAATATCTGATGAGTACCTCTTACACGGTGGGCCTTCTGTTAGTTATCATAAGAACATTTTTCTCTGTTAATCTTCACAAAAAAATTAACAAGGTAAGTATTATTACCATTATTTTACAGAAGGAGAGAAAAGGAGGATTGGAACCCAGATGCTGAAACTACAACACCATGCTTTTTCTTCTACACCACCTTGTCTATCAAAGTTCATGGGCCTAGACATTCCTTAGAAAGATGGACACATTCTGGCTTTCAGCTGGCTACCATTTTGTTTAATTCATTCCCCTGTTGCCTAGATTATTCTATTCCACATGTTAGCACTGGCACATGTGGCTATTAAAATTAATTGAAATAAAATAAAATTAGAAAGCTTCCCAGTCACATTAACCACATCTCAAGTGGTAATAGCCACAGCTGGCTAGTGACTACCTTACTGGACAGCACAAATATAGAACATTTCCATCATCCTAGAAAGCTCTATTGGATAACACTTGGATAGAAGAAAAAAATCCTTATTTTATAGAATTCTTACCAGAAAATCTGAAGTCTACCACTTTTAGATGGCAGTGAGAAGGTAATTTCTAGTAAGCTTGTTATTTATTCTGACAGAGAAAGGTGAACTTTGCATCTGACCTATTGATGAGCATATTGTGTCTTTTGTTTATAGATGTTGCGGGGCCCCTGCTATTCAGGGGTACAAGTGCTTCTACTTGCCAATGACAGTGGAAATGGATTTACAATAATCTGTGCCTCAAGCCCTTTTCTTTGCCCCTTATGTCCACAGAAGTTTTATGTCCGGAGGAGAGCAAAACTATTTGATCTTCTTGAAGATCAAAATCAAAATACCTCAACTAAAGACTGGCCTCAAGTCATCAGATTGACTGTATTTACCTCTCTGATTCCAAGGAAGTAAGAACTAAAGTGTTCTATATTATAATAAATGTGCAGGACTGCATACAGGCTTTGATGCCTTCATATCATCTGATTTTCTTCTTCAGGAGGTTTTAAAATGAGCAGTGGTCACCTTCAGATCATTTTTATTTCCCATTAAAAAAAATCCCTATATGTTTTATTAAAATTTTCCATCATGCATATTACACTCCAATTTCTATTTTTTAACTGAAAAGGATTGATTAAATCAGCAGGTAGCAACTGAATCATGTTTGAGACTCAGTGTGACTGGTGTAGATTATTTTTTCCAAATTTGTTTTCTGCCCTGGGTAATTTTTTTTAGCCCTTGCTTTCTGCTCCTGTGTTTAGTGGCTCTCAAAGATTGCATCCTTAACCAATGGTTTTGTTGGTCATTTCACTCCCCACCAAGGACGTCTAGGGTAAAAAAAATTCAAAATGCCTCAAGTTACTTTGCTTAATAAAAATTGACAGGTAGTGCTGATACAAGAAAAACAAATTCTTAGAGGTGAAAAATTCACAGCAGAAAGCATGCCTCACTGCAATACTGTAGGGCAGATGTTATAGGCTCGTTGTAACTTGTAGCAAAGTTAAAATAATAATGCGTTAGTAGCAATAATACCTTACATATCTAGAATGCTTTTCATCTACAGTTAGCCTAAGGCTTTTTACATGCTATATTTAGATACTGCTTCAACCTCCACTGAAATCTAGCTAGCTATGCAGTGGCACCAATCATCCTCTCTCTGCCAGCAATATTACACAACAGTTTTTTGGGAGGGAAAATGAAGAATCATTTCTCCTGTTGAAACTCCAGGAGGAATTTCTGAGTGGTAAGAATGTAATTTCTAAGTTAAGATTGGCACTGACACCAGGACTTAAAACCCCAATTCATACGGAAAGTGGGCGTGGAAACCTCAAAGAACATGAGCGGTCATGGCCATAGTTTTAGTCTTCAAATGACTAATTATAGCATTTACGAAAATGAAAGCTATTTTCTAACATGACTTTTTGCTTTTATCTGTTAGGTAAAAGGAGGACCATAAGGTTGTTTTTTTTTTTTTTCCTTTTTTTTTTTAAGGGAAAACAATTGTAAAAACATACCTACACTGTTAACCAAGTACAAAGGTCAACAAATGTAACAAATGTATACTAGCCCTGCTAGGGACTGAAGGAGTGATATGTCTTTTTATATATAATTAATTATTTTACAAAGTTAATGCCTCTCAAAGTATAATCATTAAATGCATAAAAAGTAGATGAAAAACTATTTTAAATCATAAAGAGATTTATACTTTGGGATTCCCCATGTCCAATCTCCTAGTGGAAGGAGTTATGAAGGGAAGTTACCTATGAGAGCATGAGTGTGGGAGAGGAAGAGAAGATGAATAGAATAAGAAAAGACAGGAAGAAACCATTTTCATTTACTCAGAAGTAAAAACAAACCAATATGTAAAACAACCTTTATCTTCCAAACCTGAGAATACTCTTTGTCTCAAATTTTCCCTTAAACTAACCCTTCTCAAAGTCTGCAAAGGAAAAGGTTTCAACATTCATATAATAGAGTTCAAGAGCTATGTGTATGAACTGTTTGAATACCTGTTATGAAAAATGTTAAGATTGGTCCAACTACAAATTAAGAATACAAACTAAATAAAACTTTACAGCTAAGAATCCCAGCATTTCAAACAGCTTTTGACTTGCATTATAATTTTTACAACACTCTCAATCTCTCATTTTAAACTAAATTACTAAACAAATATCAGCTTACTAGTGTACAGAATTGCTATCTGCTTGAAAAAAATACAAACATTTTGAAAGAGCCATCCAGGGAGAGCCATGATCCATTAAAGTTTTCCTGGTTCACTGGACCAAATTATTCTGGTTTTCATTCATTCATACATTTATTTATTAATTCAACATTTACTAAATGCCAGTAGCAGCTGCCAGTTGTGGCAACCAGAAATATCTCCAGATATTGCAAAATATCCCCTAAGAGGCAAAATTGCTCCCATTTGAGAACCACTGATGTAACCTGAGTGCTTAAGAGACCAGTTTCTTGAGTTAGGAAGGGGATATATGTTTGGGTGGAATTATTAAAGAGCATCTCAAAAGATACTGTTAAGAATTAAGAGATGACACGCCAAAGAGAAAGAGAGAAGAAATATATGTATTCAAATCAAATCTCAGATAAATTTTCTTTTTTATTATATAAGTTTTGCAGACACATACTAAAGTGCTTAAATAAGAAACTGAACCTTTATATACCTATTATTAAGAATGAAGATTGTCTACATCTTCCATATGTATTTCATGTACCACTTTTAAAAAGACAAATCTTAAACACCATGCTATTTTATTTCTAAATATTCACTATGTATTCCTAAAAAGTGAAGACATTTTCCCACATAATCACAATATCAGTATTACACCTAACAAGATTAGCAATAGTTCCTAGACATCATTTAATATGGTCCATGATCATATTTCCCCAAATGACCGTGAAAAGTCCTTTTATAGTGGATTCATGTGATTTAAGACCCAAACAATATAAACAAATAGATTTAGCTGTTGATGTCTTTTAAATCTCCTTTTTTTCCTGTCTGTTGTTTTCTCCCCAAAAGCTATTGGCTTGAAGAAACTGGGTCTGTTCCCTCCAATTTCTCTTAGAATGTCCTCATTCTGGATTTGTCTGGTTTCTTCCTGGTAGTGCCATTTAACTTGTTTTTTTTCTCCCCTTACTTCCTGCAATCTGTTCATTACACCCAGCTACTTGGTTTGACTCAGGTTTAGCTTGGTTCATGTGCAACATGTACTCTGTAGTGTCTCACGTCAGGAAGCACATAAAATCTGGTTGTCTCATTTATTAATATGACAGTTTATCAGTGGGCACATGAAGGTTCATGAAGCAACAATCTAATATCTCTCTTGTAAAGTTACAAATTGCCCCTTAAATCTATCTACAGTTCTTTGGCAACCTGCAAATATGCAGTTGTCCATTTGTCTTTCACCCCATCGTTTTGGAATCTGTTGATAACCATTGCCTGGAATCAGTTCATTAAGATTGCAAAATGGCAATTTTTCTGTCACTCATTCCACATTTATTAGCTGGAATTCTTCTTTAAGAACTTTCCCTCATCAACCAGGCTTTATTTGGTTACCTTGAAATACAGCTCACAGGGGAAAGGCAGGAAATATGCTTTACTTCCCAACATTCAGAGTGAGGAATTGGTTTCTACATCTTTTTAACACAACTACATTGGTCTATGAGAACTGCACTGCTCTACCATACAACAAATTCTCCAAGATGCTGTTAGAAAATAATGGTATTCATTTGACACAGCAGTCTCATTACTGGGTATATACCCAAAGGAGTATAAATCATGCTGCTATAAAGACACATGGACACGTATGTTTATTGCAGCACAATTCACAATAGCAAAGACTTGGAACAAACCCAAATGTCCAACAATGATAGACCGGATTAAGAAAATGTGGCACATATACACCATGGAATACTATGCAGCCATAAAAAAGGATGAGTTCATGTCCTTTGTATGGACATGGATGAAGCTGGAAACCATCATTCTCAGCAAACTATCGCAAGGACAAAAAACCAAACACCGCATACTCTCACTCATAGGTGGGAATTGAACAATGAGAACACTTGGACACAGGAAGGGGAGCGTCACACACTGGGGCCTGTTGTGGGGTGGGGGGGAGAGGGGAGGGATAGCATTAGGAGATATACCTAATGTTAAATGACGAGTTAATAGGTGCAGCACACCAACATGGCACACGTATACATATGTAACTAACCTGCACATTGTGCACATGTACCCTAAAACTTAAAGTATAATTAAAAAATAAAAAAAGAAAAAAAAGAAAATAATGGTATTTAGAGACCACATTCTGAACACTTAGCACACATGACAACTATTTTGTCATTGTTTCTGGGGCTTTTTAGTGCACAAAACTAGAAAATAATGACTTTTTATTTTTAAAAAACGAGTCATTTTGATATTTCCAATTCAAATAGTATGTTACAGGATTTTTACTCAGATTCTTTGATTTTGTACTCGTATCTCTTTTTTCTTCTGCTGAAGAAAAATATTTTTTATCCTACATAAACATACTTTAATCTCAAAACAATAATATCAGTAAGAAGAAAACTTAAAATATTTTGTGGTTCTTAAATTTTTGACCTGAGGATAAATCCAGCTTAAGGTTATGCAGTGAAAACACTGCTCTAGAATGACTTGATGTAATTTTTTTCTTTGAATTGTTTTGCCACCAGCACTTTATATAAATGTATTTATTTTCATTTAACTTTTTAGGGCTTCATTTTTCATTTTGGCTTTAACTTTTTCTTTTATTAATATGAAAAAATTACACCCCAAATCAAAAGTATTTAACAAAGTACACTGAGAGATGTTTTACTTCCATTGCCTTATTCCCTTTTTTAACATTATTAATCATTTGTATTAACTTTAATATATTCTTAGTATTTATTTTTATAAACATAGGCAACAAATACCATACACTATATTTTACACCTTGAAAATCAAAGGTAGCATGCATTACACGCTTTCTTTTTTTTTTTTTTTCTTTGCACTTTGTTTTTTTCTCTATAAAGGACAAGGAAATTAGTCGCCCAGACTCCTCTTCAGTAAAGGAATTTTTTGCTAAGCTGCTGGGAAAGCTATAAGCAGATGGTCTTCAGCTGTCAGCCCCTTCAAGGGCATTTCAGCCACAGAGAGCTGCCTTGACCATATCCAATGACTGATTGAGCAGTGAAGAGGGAAGCTATCAAAGCCCAGTCATTTCAGCCCAGTAGAGGACCCTCTGATAAGCAAATGCAGCTCCAGAAGTCCTCATGGGTCACGTAAAGTTGTTGCTCAGGCTTTCATCGCAGTGCAATTCTCCCTCTGCCCAATCCTGCTTCCTTTTCCTGCCTTCACAGGTGTTGATCCCAGGAGTGCTGCTTTTCAACATTCTGCACACTAAACTCCATTTCAGAGTCTTCTCCCCAAACAAGCCTGTTAGATTTAGCAAATACAAATGCAGGATACCTACTAATTTGGATTTCAGTTAAACAATTATTTTTTTAAAAGTGTAAGTACACTTCGGGAGGCCGAGGCAGACGGATCACGAGGTCAGAGGCTTGAGACCAGCCTGGCCAACCTGGTGAAACACCGTCTCTACTAAAAATACAAAAATTAGCCAGATGTGGTGGTGCGTGCCTGTAATCCCAGCTACTCAGGAGGCTGAGGCAGAAGAATGGCTTGAACCTGGGAGGTAGAGGCTGCAGTGAGCTGAGATCGTGCCACTGCACTCCAGCCTGGGCGACAGAGTGAGACTCCGTCTAAAAAAAAAAAAAAAAAAAAAAGGGGGTAAGTATACCCCTGCAATGTTTGGAACATACTTATACTTATCCTAAAGAACACAACATTCACTTAATGGAATATCCTACAGATCACTCTGCGTTTATGTATGTATCATTCCTTCATTTCTCTTCGCTGTTCATTATAAGAATCTACAAGTGGGTTATTTACTATTTTTGTCATTGCATATAATGTCACAATAAATAATCTTACGTGTATGTCATTTCATACTTGTACCAATGTGTTTTGGGGTAGATTCTTACAAAAGAGATGGCCAGATTAAAGGTAAATGCATAAGTAATTTTGATAGATATTGCCCATTTATGTTTTCATTTATATCAAGAACCCTTCAATGGTTCTACAAGTATATACAACAGTACTGTTATAATAAAATAGAATTCTATAGTTTATATATTACAAAACATTATACCATCAAAATATTTCCATTTTGCTACCTTTCTGGTATTTACTACCTCGTGTTCATCTCACTAAAATAAGCCTATTTACCCACAGGTTTTTACCCTTCCTCATCCTTCTTCCTATAATTGATAAGTGTAAATTCACATGCAGAGGACATTTTTATCATTGCTTATTTTTATATAAGTACAATCATTCTATAGACATTTCTCTACAGCTAGCTTTTCACTCACTCAACGTTACACATCATAGACATTGTTATGGGTCACTTCATAAAACCTGATATCACTCTTTTTTATTAGTGGTGTGATATTTCCTAATATGGGTGAGACATCATTTAACTGTATTCCTATTTATTAGCATTCAGAGTGATTGCAGTTTTGTGCTATTCTATGCTAAAATAAACATTTATATATATAACTAAATTATATATAAATTATATATAACTAAATACTAGTGCTTTTACTTTGATAGAAAAGATTCTCTGAAGTGGAATTGCTGGGAAAGAAGGGATGTACTTTTTCATTTGAAATACGTATTTCCATATTATCTTTTTAAGGTGTATACCAGTAAACAATCCCACCATCAATGTATGAGCGTATTCTCCTTCATGTACTCACCAGTACTTATTAAATGTTTGTCAATCTGATGGGCAAAAAGGAGTATCACATTGATATTAATGAAATAAAGAATTCCTTCATGTGTTTATTAGCCTTTTGAATTTCCTCTCCTGTCAGTGCCTATTCATATTCTTTGAACATTTTTCTATTGGCACACTTGCCTTTTGCTCACCTAAATGTAGGTATTTTTTAATATTATGGCTAGTATTCTTTTTCCGCCATATGTGTTGTAACTTTTTCTTGCAGCCTGTCATTTGTCATGTGACTTCGTTTTTGGTATACTTCACCACAAAAATAATATCTTTATGAATTTAGATTTTTCTTTTATGGCTCTGAGTTTCTGAATTGCTTAAATTACTCTCCTTTACGTGGAAGTTATAAAAACATTCTTCTAAATTCTCTTATCAGGTTTTATTTAGATTAAAAAAATTTAATCTTTTGCCCATCTGGAATTTATTTCTGTTTATCTTGTGGAGTGGGGTGTCCAAAATTGCTGTTTATCCAGATGGACAGCCAGTTGTGAAAGCACATTTCATGAATAAATCACTCTTCCTCTACTGAATTAAAGCACCATCTTCATTACATCTTAATTTTCTAAGTATACACAGTTACATTTCTTTCCAGACATATATGTGTCTCTTTCTATGTTAATACCTTATTATTTCCAGCATCAGGCTAAATTATAGCAGATCTTAATTTCTAGAAATTAACTATCTCCCATGATTTCTCTGTTTCATACAGTTTTTAGATATTTTGGACACTTATTCTTCCACATGGACATTAAGATTATTTCGCCTTTTAAATTTCACTCTTTCCAAACAACTTTTAAAGAACTTTTATACTTCTAATTGAGATTACAGTTTATTTCTATTGTTTTGAGTGATGAGCATTTTTATAAGATATCTTAAATTACTATTCAAGAATGGTATGCCTTTGCTTTATTGTAATCTAGGTTTATATACTTCAATGGGTTTGAATAAGAATATTTTTGCAGTTATTAGAATGATATTTGTGAGGATTTTTAATGACATTCAAAAATATTTAATATTAAACCAAACAAAAGCAAAGAAATAAAATGATATGGGCAGCATGATGCCAGTTATGTTAAAATGTACAGAAAAAGACCAAGAGGAAATATTTAAAAAAATTAACAATATGACATTTCCGGGTGCTAAATTTGTAGGTGGTCTTTATTTGCTATCTATAATTTTCTATACCTTTCAAATCTTTAATAGTGGGCTGAACTCAGAGCCTGGCTCTGGATGAGAAAAGTATGTAAATGCTCCTATTTTGCCTACTGAAAGAGGTCGTGAAGTTGAAATCCTAGAATCAATAGTGAAAAATAAGTGACACCTCTTGCTGTGTGCCAAAGTCCCATTTTGTCACAGAAGGACCTATAAAAAAACATTCTATGACAAGGTGTCTGATGGATTCAATCAAATTACATAGCACCAATGTATGTGTACAATGATTCTTTCCTTATAAAACAAACTCTAAAATAAGCATACCAGTTCTGCCTTACAACATAAGCATTATGTTAGAGTTCATGGGAAGTAACAGCAATTAGTGTATATGGCATTTATAACTTCATTCCAGCGTATCATAAATGTCTCAAGTGGAAATTTTGAAAACACTTTACCCAAAATCACCAACTAGTTGAAGGACGAACTGGAGACAACGCTCAGTTAGCCCAAAGGAAATTTTCCGTGAATTCTCTAGAACGTATTTTGATGAAGGCTAAATAGCCAATTGAAAATTGTTACTCCTGAATAAACCCTATCAACGTGTTCTTTGTTGTCTCATCTTACAATATGTATCTTCTTTTGATTCTTCTGAAGTATGAAAATGAAAGATTGGAACACTAGGTATTCAATAAATGCAGGTTAAAACCTCCATATGAAAACGTCTCCCTATGTTAGCATTTTTTCACCTTCTCTTAGAAATCATATGACAGCAACAAGAAGACAGACATTTTTAAAAATGTCTGCAAACTCCATTTACAATGAAGCTAAGATATAAATGTCACCCAGAGACATGTATATGAACTACCCAAAACAGTTTAGATTGGGAAGATATGAAAAGAATAAAAACATGAAATTGTTGAGAGGGCCCAAAACAGTGAATATCGGAGAGAGTCAGCAAAAATACAGTTCCTGAAGGTGAGAGCCTCACTCTGTGATGAAAAAATTATATCATCTATGAGCAATAAGGGGCAGAAAATAAAGTAGACAGGACTGGAATAGAAACACTCTTAAACCTGGTGTGTCTCAAAGAAGCAGATGAAGTTGGCATATGCAAATAATCCTGTTGATATGCCATATTTGTAGGAATGACATATTTGCATATCTGTCCCTGTGGTAGCAGAGGAGAGAGCTTTCAGGTCATGAACCTGGAGAACTGCCCTGGCCCTTACCCCCTCCCAACTCCCGCACCATCACAAATCTGCAAATAGCCAACTCACTCATGATAAGTAATAAAAGAGGGTCTAGAACAGCATCAATATAAAGATATGACACGAACACTTGTGGCAAAAAAAAAAACAACAAAAAACTGTTCAACAGATGAAAAACACACATCATAAAATGTTGCCATGAAGCAGAAAAAAATTACAACCATAAGCACTGTTGAGTGTTTGAAAAACGTGATGAAGCTATCACCTCTAAGATCACATGGGAAATGCAAGAACATTATACAAAGCATAAATGCAATAATTTAGGGGAGACACAGAGAAATAAGGAGATAAAATGTGATCTGAATGAATTGAATCAAGAATAGAAGTAGAGTATAAAAACAAAAAATTGAGGGGCCTTCCACTTTTAGCAATATGGCATAGATGTACTTTTCACTATTCTTCTCATGCACTACAGCTAAAAACTCTGGACTTTACACGCACGCACACATATAGATATATAACATACGGGCCCTGTGAGTTCCATGGGTTTCCCTTTTAGCCTCATATTTATCAGACTCAATATTGGAGAAAATAACAACCTAGAAATGTTGAAGTGTTCAGATGAATAAGCCCCAGCAAAAGCCCACTCTCTCTAGCCAAAGTACCAGGAGACTGGGGCAATTTAGCACGACAGAAGCTTTTAGATAATAGCTGCTGCACTCCAGCCAAATACCACAGGAAAAAAGTGTGGCCTTAGCTCCAGTCATGACAGCAAATGCCAAGTGTGAAGCCTAGACTTCCACCATTCCCAGGCTGTGACAAAGCATTGCAATCTCCCCACTGTAGTGGTATTAGAGAAGGGAGCCAGGACTTTCATCCCCATAGTCAACAGTGAGGCTCCTCTCTTCCTCATGGTGTCAGTGCAGGCCACATGGAGAGCAGTAACAGGACACCTTCCCAACCAAGGCAGTATTATCAGTGATTTCATGGGGATCCAAAAATGCCACTCCCACCCAGTAGCAATAATAAACTCCACCACCTCAAATGTCAATAGAATACAAATCAAGAAACTTGGACTTCTATCCCCACCTAGCAATAATGAGCCATCCTCTTTTCTGCTGCTGGAAGGCTGTCATGAGAAAATAGCTTAAAAAGAAGGTTTAAAGACAACTCATAGTTTATAGTATTTCAAATATTTGTGTTTCAATAAAAAATCACTCATCATACCAAGAACAAGGAAAATGTCTTCTTGAATGAAAAAAGGACAATCAATAGACACAAACAGTGAGACAACAACAATGTTATAATTATCTGACAAATACTTTAAAACCATCATTGGCCAGGCATGTTGGCTCACACCTGTAATCTCAGCACTTTGGGAGGCTGAGGTGGGCAAATCACCTGAGGTCGTGAGTTCGAGACCAGCCTGACCAACATGGAGAAACTCTGTCTCTATTAAAAATACAAAATTAGCTGGGCGTGGTGGTGCATGCCTCTAATCGCAGCTACTCCGGAGGCTGATGCAGGAGAATCGCTTGAACCTGGGAGGTGGAGGTTGCAGTGAGCCGAGATGGCGCCACTGCACTCCTGCCTAGGCAACAAGAGCAAAGCTACATCTCAATAATAATAATAATAATAAAGCCATCGTCATAAAAATACTTCAACAAGCAGTTACGTACATACTTAAAACAATTTTAAAAAATGAAAGATATCTTTCTACAGAGAAAGATAAGATATAAAGAAGAACCAAATGAAAAATTTTAAACTGTAAAACAGAATAACTAAAATTTAAAAACTCAGTAAATAGGCTCTATAGCAAAATGGAGGAGTCAGAGAAAATAATAATTGAACTTCAAGGTAAAACAACAGAAACTGGCCATTCTGAAAAGAAATTGAAAACAAAATGTACAGAGCTTCAAGAATGTACTGGACCATAATGAGAAATCTAACTTCTGTGTTATCAGAGTTCCAGAAGAGAAAGAGAGTGGGGCTGGAAAAAGTATCCAAAGAAATAATGATTCAACTTCTCAATGTAGCACAAGACATAAACATACAGATTGAAGAAGCTTATTATAGTAAACCCCAACAAGAAAACCTAAATAAATATACACCAAGACATATTATAGTCAAACTTCTAGAAATTAAAAACAAAGGAAAACTTGAAAACAGCAAGAAAAAACTCTTTCCTATAGGAGAAAAACAAATGATAGCAGATTTATCATCAAAAATGATGAAGGACAGAAAGAAGTGGAATATTTTCTACAACTGGAAGAAGAGAACTCTGGGTCCAGAATTCTAAATCTAGCGAAAATATCTTTTGGAAATGAAAGGAAAATAATGACATTCCTAGGTAAAGGAAAATAGAATATTTAATCAGAAGACATGCTCTTAAAAATGACTAATGGGAGGTTTATAAACAGAAAGAAAATGATAAGAGAAGAAATATTGGAATGTCAAGAAGGAAGAAAGAACAAATAAAGTAAAATGTGGGTAAAGATAATACATTTTCTACTCTTGCATTTCTGAATTATGTTTGACAGTTGAAATAAAAATTACAACATTGTTTAATGAAGTTTTAAATGTAGGAATAGGAAGGTTTTAAGACAATTATAAATGGATAAAAATAATAGAACTTAAAAGGAGGTAAGGTACCTAAATTTCACTTGAATAGGAAAAATGACACCAGTAGACTGTGAAAAGTTATGTACATAAAATACACAACTAGAGCAACTGCTAGAAGAGTTATACAAAGAATTATACTTAAACACACTACAGATAAGTTGAAGTAGATAAATTTAAGTTCATGAAAATTTAAAACTTTTGATTTCTACAAGACCCTGATGAGGAACTAGAAAGAAAAGATATAGGATGAGAGAAAATATTTGTGGAACACGTATGCAAAAAGTACCAGCATCTAGAATATGTAAAGAGCTGTCAAAACTCAACATTAAAAAATAGTGTGGGCGTGGTGGCTCATACCTGTAATCCCAGCACCTTGTGAAGCCGAGGTGGGTGGATCATCTGCGGTCAGGAGTTTGAGACCAGCCTGGCCAGCATGGTGAAACCCCGTCTCTACTAATAATACAAAAATGAGCGAGGCGCCTGTAATCCCTGCTACTCAGGAGACTGAGGCAGCAGAATCACTTGAACCTGTGAGATGGAGGTTGCAATGAGCCAAGATCATGCCACTGTACTTTCAGCCTGGGCAACAGAAAAAGACTCCGTATCAAAAATAAATAAATATATAAATAAAAATAAAATACATAAAATAAAATAAAACAAAACCATCTTAGTCCACTTATCAACAAATTAAGGAATAAAAATTATGGAATCATATCAATTGATGCAGAAAAAGCATTTGATAAAATTCAACCCATTCATGATTTAAAAACTCTCAGCAAACTAGGAAATGAGATTCTCAAAACTTGATTTAAAAAATCAATATAATGAAGAAAAAAATTTCTGATTATCTCAATAGACACATAAAAAGCATTTTATGAAATGCAACACTGTCTTATGACAAAAACCCTCAACAGGCTAGGCGTAGAAGTAACATACCTCAACATAATAAAGGCCATAAATGACAAACTCACAGGTAACATCACATAGAATGGGGAAAAGATGAAAGCGTTTCTTCAAAGAACTGGAACAAAACAAGAATGCCCACTTTCACCACTCTTATTTAACCTAGTACTGGAAGTCCTAGCCAGAGAAGTCAGGCAAGAGAGAGAAATAAAAGGCAACCAATCTGGAAAAGAAGAAGCCAAAATGTCCCTCTTTGCAGATGACATGAACTTATATGTAGAAAAACCAAAAGACTCCACAAAGAAACTCTTAGATTTGATAAATGAATTTATTAAGGTTGCAGGATACAAATAAATATGAAAAAAATCAATAGCATTTCTACACAACAATAATTAGCTGAAAAAGAAATGAAGAAGGCAATCCATTTACAATAGCTATTAAAAAATAAAATGCCTAGGAATAAATTTAACCAAGGAAGTGGCAGACCTCTACAAAACAAAAACAACAAAAAGAGAAAAAATAACAAAAACTACAAAACACTGATGAAATAAATTGAAGAGGATACAAACAAATGGAAAAACATTTTCTGCTCATGGATTGGAAGACTTACTATCAATAAAATGATCATACAACCCAAAGCAATCTACAGATTCAAGGCAATCCCTGTCAAAATACCAATGTAATTTTTCATGGAAAAAGAAAAAAAATCCTAAAATTCATATGGAACCAAAAAAGAGCCTGAATAGCCAAAGCAATCCTGAGCAAAAAGAACAAAGTTATAAGCATTGCATTACCTCAGTTCAAAATATATTACAAGTCTGTAGCAGTCCAAACAGCATGGTATTGGTATAAAAATAGACACAAAGACCAATGGAACAGAATAGAGAGCCCAGAAATAAACCCATATATTTACAGCTAACCGATCTTCAAAAAAGCTGACAAGGACTTACATTGGGGAAAGGACATCCTCTTCAATAAATGACTAGGAAAATTGCATAGCAACATGCAGAAAAATAAAACTGGAATCATTTCTCTCACTGTTTACAAAAATCGACTCAAAATGGATTAAAGACTTAAACTTAAGACCCAAAACTATATGGATACTAGAAGAAAACCTAGGGAAAACTCTCCTGAGCATTGGTCTAGGCAAAAAGTTTATGACTAAGACCTCTAAATCATAGGCAAGAGAAACAAAAATAGACAAATAGGACAGTATTAAACTAAAAAGTTCCTGCACAGCAAAGGAAATTATTAAGAGTGAAGACACAACCTGTTGAATGAAAGAAAGTAGTTGCAAACTATCTATCTGACAAAGGACTAATATGCAGGATATACAAGGAACTCAAACAACCAAATAAGAAAAAGCAAACAAAACAAATAACTATTAAAAAGTGGGCAAAGGGCATGAATAGACATTTCTCAAAAGAAGATATACAAATGGCCAACAGATATATGAAAAAATGCTCACCATCACTAATCATCAGGGAAATGCAAATCAAAATCACAATGAGATATCATCTTATCCTAACTAGAATGGCTATTACTAAAAGACCAAAAATAACAGATGCTGACAAGGATGTAGAGAAAAGAGTAGTCTTATACACTGTTGATGGGACTGAAAATTAGAACCCACCATGGAAAACCGTATGGAGATTTCTCAAAAAATTAAAAATAGAACTACCATATGATCCAGCAATCCCACCACTGGGTATTCATCCAAAGGAAAGGAAATCCGTGTATCAAAGGGATACCTACACCCACATGTTTATTGCAGCACTATTCACAACAGCAAAGACATGGAATCAACCTAAATGTCCACCCATGGATGAATGGATAAAGAAAGTGCGGTGTATATATACGGTGGAATACTATTTGACCATAAGAAAGAATGACATCATGTCATTCGCAGCAACATGGATGGAACTGGAAGCCATTATGTTAAGTAAAGTATGTCAGGCACAGAGAGATATGAGTTCTCACTCATACGTAGGGGCTAGAAAAGTTTATCTCACGGAGATAAAGAAAAGAATGATAGATTCTCGAGACTGGAAAGTTGTGGGAATGAAAGGGGAAGGATAAAGAGAGGTTGGTTAATGGGTACAAACTACAGTTAGATTGAAGGAATAAGTTCTAATGTTCAACAGCAGAGTATTATAAATATAGTTCATAACAATGTACTATATATTTTAAAATAGCTAGAGGAGAGGACTTGAAATGTCCCCAACACATAGAAATGATAAATACTTGAGGTGATGGATACCCTAAACACCCTGACTGGTTTGTTATACACTCTAGGAATGTAACAAAATATCACATGTACCCCATAAGTATGTACAAATATTATGTATCAATTTTTTAAAATCTACAAATACTTGTAGCTAACACAATACTTAATTACAAGAAACTGGGCTCTTTTCCCCCAAGATCAGGAACAGTGCAACATCTTCTCTCTGATTCCTCTTATTCAACGTCATAGATGAAGTGCTAGGTAGTGCAATATGGCAAAAAAAAGAATATAAAAGTAATACAGGTAGGGAAAAAAAATTAAACTGCTTTGGTTGGCAGATGACATAATTGTCTTACAGAAAATTTCAAAGAATTATCATTAATAACAACAAGCATTTTGAGAGAATTAAAAAAATTTTTTTCCTGTCATGCTCCAGAATTTTTTGATTTTCTGATATTAAAAGTCATGAAGGGAAGAAATAAAACTGTCTTTACTCACAGATGACATGATTGTCTATCTAGAAAATCCCAAAGATTCTACCAAAACAGTTCTGGAACTAAGTGAATATAGTGAAGCTGTAGGATACAGCGTTAATATACAAAAATCAATTGCTTTCCTATATAAAAGCAATGGCTTTCAAATAATTGGAGTTAGAAAGATTACAAATAATATAATTTATATTTAAAATAGACATTTATAATAGCACCAAAAAATAAAATACTGAGGTATAAATCTAACAAAATACATACAAGTCTGTGTATAGAAAACTTTAATTTAAAAAAATCAAAGAAAATCTACATAAATGGGAAGATGTGCTGTGTTCATGGATTGGAAGACTCAATGTTAATTCTTACCAGAAGAATCAATCTACAGTTTCAACACAATTCAATCAAAATTACAGCAAGATATTTTGTAGATATTGACAATAATCCTAAAGTTTATACAGAAATGCAAATGACCTAGGGTAGCCAATATAATATTGAAGACTAAAGTTGGAGGACTCAAACTACCCAAATTTCAAACTTACTATAAAACTACAGTGATCAAGACAGTGTGGTGTTGGTGAAGGAATAAACACATAAATCAACAGAACATAACAGAGAACCCAGAATTAGACCCACACAAATACAGGCAAGCAATATTTGACAAAGGCACAAAGGCAATTCAATAGAGAGAGGATAATGTTTCAGTCAATGGCATTAGAAAATGGATGCCCATATGCAAAAAAAAGTTATATACAGATTTTAACTTTACACTAATATCAACTCAAAATTTACCATACATCTAAATGCTCTGAGTTCGTTATTAAAAATTTGAAAGGTATAGAAAATTATAGATGGCAAATAAAGACCATCTACGAATTTTTTTCACTCAGGCAAGTCACATTGTTAATGTTTTAGAATATTTCCTAACAGTCTTTCTCTGTGCATTTTAACTTAATTGACATCATGCTGCTCATATAGTTTTATTTATTTACTATTATTTGGTTTAACATTAAATGTTTTTAATGTCATTAAAAACCTTCACAAATATCATTCTAATAACTGTATAGTATTCTTATTGGATCCTGTTGAAGTAAATAACAAAACATTGGATGAAATCTATGTGCTTTGAATTTGAGGATGAGTTTTCAGATATAATAACAAAAGCACTGCCTGAAGAAAACATTTTTAAAATAGAACTTACTATTATTAAAATTAAAAATTTCTGCTCTGCAAAAGACACTTAAGAAAATGAAAAGATAAATTCTACACTGGAAGAAATATTTGCAGAAAACATATCTGATAGAAGACTTGTATCCAAAATATAAAAAACTCTTCAAACTCAACAATAAAAAAACAAAACAACCCAATTTTAAAATGGGCAAAAATATTACCAAATAGACAAAAGAAGAAAAACAAAAACAAAAACAAGCAAACAAAAGACAGACACTGGCAAGGATATGGAGAAAGGGGGACTCTAGTACACTGTTAGTGGGAATTAAATTAGTACAGCCATTATGAAGAACACTATGAAATTTCCTCAAAAGTCTAAAAATAGAACTATCTTGTGAGCCAGCAATCTCACTACAAGTTATATATCCAAAAGAAAGGAAATCAGTAAGTCAAAGAAATACATGCTTTCCGATGATTAATACATCACTGTTCACAATAGTCAAGCTATGGAATCCACCTAAATGCTCATCAACAGATGAATGAATAAAGAAAATGTAGTATACATGCAAAATGGAATATAATTCAGCTATAAAAAATGATGAAATCCTGTCATTTGCATCAACATGGATAAGCCTGGAGGACATTAGGTTAAATGAAAAAAGCCAGGCACAGAAAGACAAATATCACATGTTCTCACTCATATGTGGAAGCTAAAAAAGTTGATCTCTTTGTTTTAAGTTGATGTTTTCAATTAAAAATTTTTTTAAAAATTTAAAAATTCATCTCATGAAGGTAGAGAGTAGAATGATAGTTACCAGAGGCTAGGAAAGATGGGGGAAAGGATGGGTAAAAAAAGATTGATTAATGGGTATAAAACATTTAATTAGATAGAAAGAATGAGTTCTAGTGTTTGATACCACAATAGGGTGACTATAGTTGTCCGTAATTTATTGTATACTTCAAAGTAGTTGGAAGAAAAGATTTGTGTTCTTAACACAAATAAATGATAAATGTTTGAGGTGATGGAAAGATATCTCAATTACCCGGATTTAATCATTGCTTATTGTATGAATTTGCCAAAACACCACAGATACTCCATAAATATGTACAATTATATATCCATACAATTTTTTTGGAACTCAAAGAATAAATGAGCAAAAGTACGAACGGAAACCTCAGTAAAGAAAATATACAGATGACAAATAAGAATATAAAAATATGCTCAACCTCATTTGCCACTAAGAAAATGCAAATTAAAACAATGAAAAGAAACACTACACATATATTAGAATGGCTATAATTCAAAATATAATAGGAGCACAATTACTGAAAAGGAAATGGAGCAACAGAGCTCCACTATATTACTCATGGGAATGAAAAATGGTACAATCACTTTTAAAAACAGTTCAGCAGCTTCCTACAAAGCTAAAAACAGTCTTACCATATGATTCAGCAATTGTGTTACCCAATTGATTTGAAAAGTTAAAAGCTAAAAACAGTCTTACCATATGATTCAGCAATTGTGTTACCCAATTGATTTGAAAAGTTATGTCCACACAAAAGCTTGCACACAAATTTTTATGACAGATTATTTACAATTGCTAAAAAATGGTAACCACCAAGATGTCCTTCATTGGAGAATTAATAAACAAAGAGTGGTGTATCCATACTGTGGAATATTATTCAGTGATAAAAAGAAATAAGCTATTAGGCAAAAAAAAAAAAAAAAAAAAAACATAAAAACACAAACGAAACAAAACAAAAAAACAGACATGGAAGAATCACCAATATATGTTAATAAGCTTAATGAAGCCAATGCAAAAAGGCTATATACTACATAATTCCAATTACATCACACTTTGGAAAAAAGCAAAATATAAGATCAGAGTTTTCCAGGTCTTTGAAGAGAGACAAGGAGGATTGAAAAGGTAAAGCACAAACAATTTTTAAGCTGGCAAAAATATTCTGTATGATACTGTAATAATCAATATATAAGTACCCATAGAACTTTACAGCACAAGGGAGGAATTTTAATATATGTAAATTTTAAAAAATAGGAGGTCAAGAAATCTCCCAAAAAATAGAAGAAAGTCACAAAACAATCAGTGCATTACAAATGTATAAAACTACCTCACTGAAGAGGATGGGAGGAAAGATACTGCTCAGAGTAACTTCAGAACTGAGTGGGTTCTTTAAGACAAGAGGCAAAAGAAACTACACCTAAGTGCTGAACTCTAGTTGATAAAAGTTGTTTCCTGCAAGGGTACAGGTTAACAATTCTGAAACATAAATGTTCACTGGACTTAACAAGTAAATGGATTCCAAATAGGAGCAGCCAGGTTTCTTACTACTGGAATAGGAGTTTACAGATAAGAAATGGTGAGGCTCTGATAATACATGTGGTCATTAGAGTTTGGTACATTAGAATAAATTCATAATTCATATTGAGTCTAATATAGGTACAGATTGTGACATATAGAAATATTTATGGATATGTGTACATTTGGGATGTTTGTGTACATATATACACATAGAAATACATATATACACACATATATGGCAATGAGAAATACTAGTACCCAGATAATGGTTTTTAATACCATTTGCCAATAAAAGCAACCAGGACTCCCTGGAGAAACGGGACTCAGGCAGGAAATGTATTAAGAAAAGCATGGAGCATTTTATGATGCCAGAAAGTAAGAAAGTGCTTTTAGGATGGCAAAAATATTCTGTATCATACTGCAGTGGTGGATATATGACACATTGTATTTTTGAAAACCCATAGAACTTTACAGCATAAAGAATGAACCGTAATAAATGTACATTTTAAAAAATATATTTGTGAGGTCAAGATATCCCAGAAAAAAAAATAAAGAATGTGACAAAACAATCTGAGTGCGTTACAAATGGATAACACGATCTCACTGAAAGAGATGGGGGATTTATAGTAGAAGCGAACATGAAATTAGAAGGAATATAAGGGAAAACAGGCACTGTGGAAAAAATAGTAAGAGATATGGAAGATAGAGAGAAAACAAACTACAGTAAGGGGAAATAAAGCTCAGATTAAAAACATAAAAGGTGTAGAATGTAGGAAATGGAGATGTACTATCTGCATTATCAGAGTCCTGCAAAAGAAGATTACAACAATAGGAAATTAAGGTAAAGATTTAATGCAAGAAAAATGTCCTGGATAAAATAAGACTTGAACTTCCTTAAAAGAAGAACATGCCGTATACCACAGAACACTAGCCAGAACCAGCTTACACCAACGCAAATCTTAGTGAATGTCTTGCATTTTAAAGATAAAATTTTTAAAAAGGAATCTTTGGGGTAGTAAGAGAAAAAGTTCAAGCCGCTTGTTAAAGAGGGAAGAAATAAAGTTGGCCTTGAATTTCTTCACATTGACACTTTTAACCACAAAACAAAACAAAAGAGGTTTGTTGAGCAGCATCTACAAAATACTCAAGGAAGTAAAGTGTAATCCAAAGATTTTTATATCCAGCCAAACTGCCCTCCAAGGATCAGGCTGTTAAAATGCACAAATACACACACAGTTTTGAACAATCAATAACTCAGGTTTATTTTTCCCATGAACCTTTATTGATGAAACTGCCAGAGGATTAACTTCTCCTAACAGATAATTGGGGAAACTATGGCAAAAGGACAACTAGTGGGCACTGGAAAGGTTTAATTGTAGAAATAAAGCTGAAATAAATGCAGGAATTATGTGCAAAGAACAAAACATAAACTATACATGCTGTACATTGTAGGAATGATAGAAATAGTAAGTATTAGGAGGGAAGGGGGCAGGGAGGAATGAGAATGTCAACAGATAAGATCTCAAGAAAATTAAAAACATGTATACATTTTTTAAGAGTCCATAACCCAACTAAACAGACAAAAAAGCTAGAAATATATCTGCAGCTCATACTATATTAAATGCTCATGTAAAATAAAAAGAAAATATCAATACATATGTGGAAAACATCATAAACAGATAATTCACACTCTCTTTCTCTCTGTCATGCACACACACACACACAGACAATGCAATAACACAACTGTAAAAAACAGCTTTAGAAAAAGATAAATCACACATGCTAATGAGGGTCATGGAAACGGACATTCTCAAACAGTGCTAGTGACATTGCAAATTAAAATGACTCTTGAAAAGTACTGTATCAAATATCTAAGTTAACTTGTACTAAAACCTTAACATGTTCACCCAAAAAATGTTCATGCACATACATAGTCCTCTTCTATTTTAATAGTTATTGTAAATGGGATTACCTCCTCTATTTCTTTTTGGTGTATAGAAATGCTACTGATTCTTGACTGTAGATGTTGTACCCTGAAACATTACTGAATGCATTTACCAGTTTTAAGAGGGTTTTTTTGTGTGTGTGAGTCTTTAGGTTTTTCTAGGTATAAGATTATGTTGTCAGCGAAGGGGACCAATTTACTTTCTCTTCTTCCATTTGGATGCCTCTTCTTTCTTTCTCTTTCCTCATTCTCCGGCTAGGATTTCCAGTACTATGTTGAATAAGGGTGGTGAAAGTGGGCATCCTTGTCTTGTTCCAGTTCTTAAAGGAAAGGCTTTCAATTTCTGCCCATTCAGTATGATGTTAGCTGTGGGTTTGTTGTATATGGCCTTTGTTATTTTGAGGTATATTCCTTCTCTGCCACTAGCAAGTTTTGTTGGCTTTCTGCAATTACCATATGCTTTCATTTCTCTGTTTTCTATTCTTCTTTACCTTTCAATCTATTATTTTATTTTTTCATTCCCCTTTGTCTTCACTATGGTCTATCTGTTAGTCC
The DNA here is from genome assembly GCF_029281585.2 of Gorilla gorilla gorilla. NCBI lineage: Eukaryota > Metazoa > Chordata > Mammalia > Primates > Hominidae > Gorilla > Gorilla gorilla. Next base: position 80,245,975 of record NC_086017.1, on the reverse strand, counting down.
ATACCTCTTATAGACCCTTGCATCAGAATTACTTGGAGTGCAATGTCAACCATAGAGATAGATACTTGGGCTCTATCGCAGACCCCATGCTGTCAATATTACTGGACATGAGCCTGATAAACTCCATCTAACATGTTTTCTATACTCTGAGAGTCACTGTTGAATCCCATACATAACACTTGTTACTGAAGCAGCCACTGGAGAAAAAAAAAAAAAAAAAAGCAGATCTTTCCTGGGTCACCAAAATTTCACAGATCAGAGTAAGCTTCTTGTATTAGTAACAGTTATTTATACAGAATATGTAGGTAAGAAGCAATTCAGGGATCTAAAAAAAAGATACACATGTGTATACATACATACACACATACACACTTTTTACCAAGTCCAGGGATTGTCAAAAAGTACTTTGTAGGTCTTTTTTTGTTTCTATTCCTCACTTCTACCAGACTCAGTCTCTGCCTTTATCTGTTTCATACTTAGTATTCCATGAAATGTTTCATTTAACAAATTGTTCTGCTTCTCAAGAGAAAAGGCTTTAAAAACTATTGGTATGGTTCTACCATAAACCTACTAAACTGACTTTCTATACATGCAGAAGAACACCAGAAACATAAGGTCAAAGACACACGTGTTCTGGGCTCCACAAGGGAAAGAAAGGCAAATTATCTACTACTTCTAGTTTTCCCAAAGACTGATCCCTGTTGAGAAATTCAAACATCTTTGACTTTACCTGTTAGATCAATTAATTTCTAATGTTTAATCTTGGACTTGATCTGTTAGGTCAACTTATTTCTAACTTTTTAAATGTTTGATACAAAAGAAAATCTAAACCACCACTTATCATCCGAGAGTCAATCCAAATGTTATTTCCCCAAGTGAAGACTTTGACTTCTTCAAGTATATTTAAAGAATCCTTCCCTTTTTTCTACCACACTTTACAGGCATTTAACACAGAATTGTAAATGATGGTTTGCATATCTTTATCCCCTGTAGACAACAGCCAAGGTGTAAACATTCATCTCGGGAAATCCAAGCATAATAGGTACATTAAAATAATTACATGGATCTATTTATAGAGCAAAAGATTCAGTCCTCTGCTCTAGGTAATCCTGTAGTATCCTCAGAGCATCTCAGAAAAGTGTTACCTATTTTAAATTTGTCTCCTATTTTTGGATTTATGTTCTTGCTCTTTGATCTTCATTTGCGGTGAAAATGTTAAAAGAATGATGTTGCCTGCAGCCGAGTTCATGTTGAAAAAGGCACTATATTGAGGTGCAGTTTGAAACGTGACAGCATATGTAAATGTGTTGGTGACGCTAAAAATACATGGATAAATGATGCATGACATCCACAGAGTATGCACAACTTTGTATTTATATAGTACCTACATGTAGACATTAGGATTCTATTTATGCATTTGCCAAGAAAGGGAAAAGTGTCTACATATGTCTCGTAAATATGGATCCGGGCTCATGCCCAATGCAGATGCTGCAGCGAGATGAGAGTGGGGAAGGGGCTTGTTGCTCTGGGAGCAGGCTGTCTGTCAGATCATTTCCCCAGAATAGGTTTCTGGAAACATGAACAAAGATGATGGCCCAGAGACAACAGAAATTTATCCAAAGAGGATAAAAATTCCTTTCCATAGTGGTTCAGTAGTATGTCTAATTTCTTATAATTCTTTGAAAATTGGTAATCTAGAAATGTCGGATGTGATTGCATTCAGTTAGCCAATGTATTAAAAGAACCCAAGAATTCCCATTTACCAAGTACTTAAAGAGATCAGAGTTCTGCTTATGCCTTGTCTACAACCAGGATCGTGACTCACAAGGAGACTACAGGGGTTTTCAAAGAGGAAATGATGATATCACTGATGCAATACGTCTTTAAGGGTTTTGCCCTTAAAGTCAGAAAACCCACGATTACAGTTTCCATCTTAGCACTTCGTGTCTCTCTGACCTTGGGCCTCTGAGGCTGAGTTTTCTTATCTGTAATACAGGGATGATTAAGTACCTACCTCATATAGAGTTTTAAAAAATTAAATGGTAGAATGCTGGTAAAATAATTAGCACAGTGACGGGATAGTTCATAATGCAAAACATGATAGCTATTCATTACATTTATGCTCTGCTAATATTTCTCCTTTAATAAAATAGGGCTTCTTCATTTAGAATTATATTAGACTAAATAATATTTTAATATTCTCACTCTGAAATATAAATGCATAATTCCAAAAAGCTTAGCACATACAAACTTTTCCAAAATGTGAATTTTTTTCCATTTATATTATGATGTTTTATCATAACTTACTCTGAGAAGTGTTCAATTGTTATATCTCATTCAAAAATTCAATGATTAAGCATTCAACTTATGACACTCACAATGTTAAATCAAATTCTATGTCTACCATCCTAGTCTGCCTTCAGATTTTCCTTTCAAATCAGTATGGGAAAGAAACATGATAGCTGTAGGTTTGCTGGTCTGGGAGATGGTGCTGGAATAGAGTGCATTTAGTCTGGTGAAGTAAGGAAGTTTCTATAATCTCGTTACTTTCCCCTGGTGCCTCAGTTTAAAATATATAACAGTCATTTTTACAATAGGAAAAGTGACTTACTTGTATAGTTATCAGCTTTTACTGCAAAAGAATTAATGTCCATAACCACTTAACATTGTTTCTAAGAAGGTCCCGTCCTTATTGTATACTTAAGTTGTAATGTTCAATGATGCAGAATCCGTGTCTTGAATTAGGAAAACTTGGCACTTTACTAGTTTAATTTTACAGGTTTTAATCCATATGAGGCATAAGAATGAAACAAAATGGTGGCGGGAGATCTTTTGCTCTTCTCCTTTCTATTAAATCTTTGGCTTTTCTTTATCTTCTCCCTCCCTCCCTTCCTCTCTAATCCCCTTGTTCATCTCTTACATAGACAATGACATAAAAAGGAGATGGTGAATAAAATAAAGGTTTAGACTTTGATCAGCAAATGCGCCGACGGAAGTCTGTTCCATTTACTAGCTCAAATTCCTCAGATGAAGGATTTGATCTTTATAGTAAAAAATATTCCACCGTGATACTCTTCAAGTGTGAGTCTCACAGCACCAATTCGCCACCAACTCAACCTGCTTGACAACTGTTCTGTATTCTTCTAACTCCAGAGAGCCTTACAAGTATGGAGAAAAGTATATTCTAACCTAGTACATTATAAAGGTCTGAGATATTGCAATCATTATTATCTCTAAAATAATTCTCTCTAAATAAAACAACAAATATAATCTAATTAAGTAGAAAAAAGCAGTATCTCTGTATCAGCAATAAGCAATAAATTGTTATCAGCAATAAACGAAAAATCTAAATATTTTAAACAAGTAAATGAATAGTCTTAAGTGTGATGGCTTAGCTACAGAACAGAGAAAAGGCTCGCGATAGTTTAAAATAATAGTGATACAATTTTAATAAGGTGGCATTTTTTATTACAAACATTTAAGCGCTCTTTCTGATCTCTCATATTATACTCAGCAGTTAAGCAGCTTTTTTTGTGGAGCTTTTCTAACCACCTCATTTAACATTAGATATAACTTTTAGTTTAATTAAAGCATTCTTCTTTTTCAGTAATAGTCAATTGTTTTCAGTTCACCCATTATGTATAATTGTTTTCTTTGATCCATTCAAAACCTGGCTATTTTTCATGGTTAATTAAATCAACACTTGACCACAGCATTTAATGCTTAACTCAATTTTATTTCTATTCTTGAGTACTTGGGCTTCTTCACATACTACGTCTTGAAAAGATTGCTCACATTAAGTTACATACCACCTACAACTTGTCCCTGTAAGTAGAGGCAAAGTGTGTATTTCAGGAATTCCAGCAGAGGGCAGTCAAGCAAGAATAATCATTTTTGCAAGAGGAGAAATTGATGATGATGTTTTCTGATATTTTTTCAAATCAAATTAACATCAGAGTATGTGTGTGTGAGTGTATATGTGTGTTGGGGGCTGGGGGTGGGTGGAACAAATCTATCCTTGGCGAGCCAACTCATTTCTCACTTAACCTCTCTCTCAGCTGAATAAGAGCCACTGTGTGCACAAGATAAGAGACAAGATATTTGCAAAACACTCCTAGTATTAAAACCAAAGCCATAAATTCTGTTACGACAACTGACATTTTCATCACTCTCTACTTTGGCTTCTTTTACATTATATGGATTTTAAGAATAAGTTCACATCATTGAAGAAAGTAATCAAACTTTTGAAGAATAATACTTCTTGTCAGGAAATTATTGAAATAAATACATTTTAACTACAAAGCAATGCAATAAACAAAAGTAAGTTGGCTTCAGTTTTCACAAGAAAAAAAAACAGAAGATATATTTTCTATCCCTATTTAGGAGATGACAGGTGGAGTTTCCAATCCACAGAATGCTCATTTCTAACATGATTAACAACTCCTATATGCCACTTCCGGCCAATGAGCTCTCAATTACTTGCCATCTGTTTCTTTTCAAAGAGGTCTTCCATGAGCCAACAACCAGAAGCATTGCACTAGGGGTCACCTGGCCAGAGATATGGAAGTTCCATTCCTTTAACTCTTATACCATGTCGTATGCTGGTAAATATTAAATGGCCAGCTTTTCAGGAGGAAAAAGCACTAAATCATAGCTTTTGCCAATTTCTGTAGTGTAAATACTCATGCCATAGTAGATTTCAACTTACCAATATGAAGTCACTGAACATGGAGCTGGAAAGAGCTGCATGGTAGCACACCATTAGGTCATGTTCCCAACCTACAGATAGAGTGGACATAGTCACAAAAGTAAAGATAATGGCAAAAATGTAGTAAAATAATTAGGAAATAGTAAGTTTCAAATACATATTACTTTTGTTTTTTAAGGTAATTTATGTATTATAAGTCGATATACTTTATTTTTTGATAATGGCTATGTTTAACAATTGGCTCACAAAACCACTGCAAATTTAACAGTCATTTCTTGGGAACTGTACGAACTGACTCAAGTACACCACAGATACACCAGACCTTCTGGTACTTAATCTTAAGAGAAGTAGTACAACAAAACACAACAAGAGTCAAGATGGAGAAGTTGTCCATTTTGTTTAAAGCACTTCATCATCCTTTACACTCAGTTTTCTAGGCAGGAAAAATCACATCCCATTAATAGAAAATACCCTTTACTTTTAAAATAAAAGGGATATAATTTTGACACATTTTGTCATATTAATCATTTATGTGTCACTTTCATGCTTTTTTTGCCCTGTGAACACGTTATTATTATTATTTTCATTCTTAAATGTTTCTTTTTTTAATTTTATTTTAAGCTCTGGGATACATGTGCAGAATGTGCAGTTTTGTTCCATAAGTATACATGTGCCATGGTGGTTTGCTACACCCATTGATCCATCTTCTAAGTTTCCTCCCCTAGCCTCCCAGCCCCCAACAGGCCCTGGTGTGTGTTGTTCCCCACTCTGTGTCCATGTGCTCTCATTTTAACACGTAATTATTTCACTTTTTGAAAATCCACTCGACTTTTAAAATAAAAAATTTTATTTAAAAACATCACATTCATAAAGGGAAAATCATTAACATATTTTACAAATAGGCATTAACCCTAAATATAAATGATAAAAGCACTATGTTAGTAAATCCTGTCTAGAAACCACTGCTTACCAAAAGCTTTGTATCTGAGGCCTGCTCTCTTTTTGCCAAAAAGATACTTTCCTGAGTTTAATAAAATATTAAAAACACATTAGCAATCATTGAGACTTTTTCCTTTACATAATCAGGAAAACGGAAGCTGAATTAAACAGAGATTCTCGCTACGCAATTCAATGTTGTTTATTTTCATGTCCATGTCCTTGTACATAAAATCCATTAGAATGCATCGTAAAATCATCTCACCTACCACTGGGGGTGCACGTTCCAAGTTTGTAATAGCACCACCATCCCACCAGTTGGTTAAAACCCCCAGAATATAATTTTTCTTCTCTAGATTACAGGCTCTACTAATTCTACTTCAAAAGTAGGTGACTTACTGTATGCATTTTGGCAAATTACTTAATATTTGCTAATCCCGAGTTGCCTTCTCAGTTATTATGAAGATTAAAAGTACTTATCACAGTAATTGCCTGGGATAAAGTCAGTGCTCAAAAAAAGTGCCAGCTGTAAGTACTGCTCTGGGTGGTGTCATGATTATCAATAAAGGTAGCTATGTGGTTTCCCAGCCCACAGCAAATTATAAAGAGAGACAGTCTGGGATTGGTATTCTTAAGGCAGAAAGAAACATCAATTTAACTTCTGCTCATTCATGAAAACACAACCTACAAAAAAACAAAAAAGGATAGGTATTTTAAAAGTTTAAGAGTTTTTAATACAAATATTTTGTTTGAAAAACAAAAGGACAAGTATTTTAAAAGTAAGAATAGTGAGGAACCATGGAAGACCAGAGAAAGGAGCTGACATCTCTCAGTGGATCTTGAGAATGTCATTAAATGACTGGTGGGACTTGTAACCAGAACTCAGGGTTATCAAGAAAATTTTAAAATATATTCGATTATTTATTTATTTAGGCAGGTTAGGGTATAGCACATTTTGGAAATATTTTTGTTAGTATACCTAAGTTGATTAAAGTTGGTTAAATTATATAATTTGATGGTTTTGTTTCGTAGGCAAAGAAAGAAAACTAGAAAAATATATGCCAAAATCTTAATGGTTGCCATTGCTGGATTTGGGGTAATAGGTAATTTTTATGTTATTTTGTGTGATAATTTCTAAGTTTTCTGAAATGAATGTATACTATTTTATAATCTATAAAAAGCCAATGATTTTGTAAAAAAGTTAATGAAGGGGAACAATTTCACTTTTTCAGAAACTGAATAAAAATTAATACCTGCTTTTATGAATGTCACTGAGTCATTACCGTTAGATATGTAATCAAGTGTTAGGAATTCAGATTCATATAAACTTAAGGAACAAATCATTTCAGAACTAATCCTATTGATGTATATTGATTTAAACTTCATTTTAATTATTATGACAAATGTATGTCTTTTTGTCTCTCCTACTTTGCTAGGTTGTTTTCTGATGAGCTTTTTTTTTTAGAATATGTGAAGAATCATAAATAAAATGTGATAAGAAAACCTGGATTACATGCTCAAAGGATTGTTGAAGGAACAAGTGAAATAGTTCCTTCGTTTGGAATTTCACAGCAATGTGCCTGAGTGTGCCGTTTACCTCTCCACTTCTCCTACTCCTTATGCTGAGTGTTCAGTGGATACTTTTAATCTGTAGAGTATGTCTACAGGTTCTGAAAAGTTACCCTTGCATTACTTATTTAATAATTTCTTGCCGTCTATTTTCTTTCTTCTCTTTTATAAAGATAATTTTAGCTCACTCCAAAGATTTTTTTTCCCCTCTCCTTTTTTCACTTTCTTTCCTTTTTTTGGTTCCACTTTCTGGAAAGTATCTATGACTTCATCTTCCAATTTTAAAACTGATTTCTTTGCAAGCATTTTAAAAAATTCTCCAGAGCTCTCTTTTGATCTCTGGTTATTTATTTTTAAAAATAACACCCTGTTTTTGTTTCATGGAAGTAATCTCAGGTATGAATGAGGATTCTAATTGTTTTTTTTTTCTTATGCCTACTTTATCTGTGCATGTTTCAGTTGGCTCTTTGCATGTATTCATTTCAATATCACTCTTCCTTGTTGGAAGATTTCCTGAACAGCTGGTGGTCCTTGATTTATTTGTATGTAAGAATGTGTGATGAGAAAATTGACTGGAAACTTAGTAGAGTTTGTTGATTGGTTGCATGGGATGCTGTATTCTCAACCAGATCTCCAGCGTCAGTATGTCGGGATCTTCTCTTAGCAGCTGTTCTATGAATTCAGAAGAGACCTGAAGTTTCCTACCTGAGAGTTAGGCACCTGGTTACTGGTGTTCTTTGCACTGGCCAGGGGTAGGTAGCTTATTTCCAACTACTAAATTTCAATTTATCCCTTGTTTTTAATCTCTATCTTTAGTGTACTATTGCTGAGTCGTGGTAAATCTTTGAGTTAGTTCAGTCTTCCAAGAAGCAGAAACCAAGATGCAATTAAAAGTCCAAGGATTTTATTAAGAAAAATACCCACGTGAGAGAAAATAGAGAAGGACCTAGATAAGGCTGGAAAGGCAATCAGACCACAATGCATGTCTGACGCCCAGTGAAGGACAGAGGGAAGGAACGCTGGGTGAAAGCATCCCAGAATGTATGCAGTCTAAAGAAGTTTGACAAGGCTGTTGTGGAGTCCTCAAGCCAAATTTAGGAGTCTGGGCCTTCCTGCCATGCTCAGGCACTGTCCAGCTAGAGGCAGCATGTGGGAAGCATAGCCTCACATAATGCAGAACTGGGTTCCCAGCTCAGCAGCTGAAGCCTTGGCTCAGTGACACAGTTACACTCCCTGCAGCCAGAAGTCTGAAAGGTGCAGCCTCAGCACCACCACCATTTTCCTCATGCTCCTCCTCATTCCTGGTTTCACTGAAGTGTTGATTCTGTTACTTATTGCTTCTTCTGATGATTCTAATTCTATAGTCACATTTTATTATCTTTAAACTATTTTCAGTCTTCGTGAATTGCTTCAGTCAGTGTTCATTTTACTCTTCATTTGATCTCATCTTTCATCTTTTTTTGTAAAATAGCTGGTTTTCCTAAAGTTTGAGTATAGCACAAATACTTGCTAAATTATACTTCTGTTAATTTTTTAACTAACCTTTTTGTTTTGAGGGAACTGTAGATTCATCTGCAGTTGTAAGACATACCATAGAGAAGAGTACTTTTAATGCAGCTTCCTCTGGTGATAACATCTTGCATAACTGTAACACAGTATCACAACCAGGATATTTACATTGATACATTAATGATGCAGAACATTTTAATCATCATAGCAAGCCACCACTTGGTCTTTTTACAGCTGCACTTCCTTACCCCTGACTCCCACTCTCTCCTTAAGCCCTGGCAACCATAATCTGTTCTCCATTTCTATAATTTTGTCATTTTCAGAATATCATATCCATGGAGTCACATAGTAGATAACCTTTCAAATTGGCTTTTATCCCTTAGCATATATCCCTGGAAATTGATTAAGATTGTTACTTTTTATTGTTGAGTTGTATTCCAGGGAATAGATGTACCACAGTTTGTTTAACCATTCACCCATTGAAGGACATCTGAGTTGTCTTCAGTTTTGGGGTTATTATGAATGAAGCTGCTATAAACACTTATGCACAGGTTTTTGTGCGAACATAAGTTTTTATTTCTCTGGGATAAATGCCCAAGAATTCCAGAGTTGTATGATAATTGCATATTTTGTTTTTAAGGAAACTACCAAACTGTTTTTCAGAGTGGCTCGACTATTTTACATTCTCATCAGCAACATATGGCTGATCTGGTTTTCCAGAACTTCTACAGCATTTAGTGTTGTCACTATTTTTTTTATTTTAGCCATTCTGACATGTAGTGTAGTAATATTTCATTGTGGTTTTAATTGGTATTTTACTAATGAATAATGAATCTCTTTTCTTGTGATAATTTGCCATCTGTACATCCTTCTCAGTGAAACATCTTCCTTTTTTACCCATTTTCTACTGAATTGTTTGTTTATTTAATGCAGTTTTCTGAGTTCTTTATATATTCTAGTTGCTAGTCCTTTCTCAGATAAGTGATTTGCAAACATTCTCTCTCAGTAAGTAGCTTGAATTTTTATTCTTTTACGAGAAAAGTTTTTTTCTTTTACAGAGAAAAGTTTTATTCTTTTACAGAGAACAGTTTTTTGTTTTACACAGATGAGATCCAATGTATCAATTTTTCCTTTTATAAATCATTATTTTGATGGTAAATCTAAGGATTTTTTGCCCAGTTTTAAATGGGTATTCTACATTTAAGTCCACTGATACGTTATAAGATAAATTTTAAATATAAAGTGAAACTTAGTAGTTCTTTTGTTTGTTTCTTAACTTATGGATGTCCAATTGCTCTAGTATCATTTGCTGAAAAAACTTATCTTTTTGTTCCATTGAATTGTTTATTTATCTTTGTCAAAAGTCACTTACGTATATTTTTGTGGATCTATTTTTGGTTTCTATTCTGTTTCATTAATCTATGTATTCCTCAACCAATACCACACAGTTTTGATTTCTATAGCTATAAAATAGGTCTTGAAATTGGGTAAACTCATTCTTTTCAAAATTGTCTTAGTTATCCTCCTTTTTTTCCTTTGGAAAATAATTAAAATATTCTTGTCTATTTCTACAAAATTGTGTTTATACATTTCTGAAATATTTATTCTATATACATTTAAGATCACATCAGACAGTGTTGAGATTTTTGCTCAACTCTCAAGGATAATGTTTAAAACTTAAGAAGAGAAAGAAAATCTATTGGATTTACCCATACTGTTGCTTAGCATGCTTTTCATTTCTTCCTAACATTCCAAGGTTGGAATTTTCATTGTTTTCTTTCTGTTTAGAGAACTTATTTTAAGCATTTTAGGATTAGTGTTCTTGTGACAAATTCTCTTATTTTCCTTCATGTGATGATGTCATGATTTTTCCTTCATTCCTATAGGATATATTGCTGGATATAGGATTCTGGGTTGCTAGTTCTTTTCTTTCAGTATTGAAAAATGCTGTGTCATTTCCTGCTAGCTTCCATGGTGTCTCTGATGAGAAATCTGCTCTCATTTTAATTATTACCTGCCCCTAAAGTAAGGTGTCATTTCTCTTTCACTCCTTTCAAGATTTTTTTCTTTCTCCTAAGTTCTCAGAACACTAAAACTTGGCTATGAGGTCTCTTGGGATGAATTTATTTGTGTTTAACTTTTTGAAGGTTTGCTTAGCTTCTTGAACGTATAGGTTCATCATTTTTTTTTTTGCCAGATTGAGAAGTTGGTTCATTATTTCTTTGACTACTTTTTCAGCCCTGCTATCTTTCTTCTCTCCTATCAGGACTCCAAAGACATGAATATTATATCCTTTTCATTATACCCAAAATCCTCAGGGCTTGTTACTTTTTAAAAGTCTCTTTTTTTTCTGTTGTTCAGATGAAATCATTTATATTGTCCTACAATTCAGTTGGGGTGACTAACTATGAACCTAATCAGTGAGGAGGTCTAGAGTCCCCAACGGGCCTTTGCTGTTATGGTGGAGTAGAGTCACAGTTGTCCATGCTGTTTGACTAGAGAAGAGTGATTATTGCCTATAAGTTTTTGTCTTGCTAGGGTGCCTCGTTCTTGGTTATTTGGTTAGAGAGAGGAGGCTTTTGGGATTTTGTTGTTTGTTTGTTTTATCTGTGCTCATTAGCATTTCTGAGTGACCAATTTCTTCAGCTGCTAGTGTGGGATATACGAGGTAAAAACAAATCCCAGGGAATTCACTACTATGTTGTTTCTCAACTCCCATAATTTCTAGCCTGTCTGTCCTCTTCTTTCCCTATTTTTGGGCATTTTAAATATATAATATTTAGAGGGTTTAGCTGTACTTAGCAAGAGGAATAGGGAAAATTACATCTCCATCTTCCTGGAAATAGAACTATTCTATTAATTTTAATACATATTTTTGAAACATATTTTTCTTCTCTGCCCCAAATACCAGGTTCTTTATCTTTTTTACTATAGAACCTTGCAAAAATCCCATACTTCTCCCCACCAATACTTATTAAAGAAAGCAGGCTCTATCCAGGTATTTATTCATAAAATTTGGAGGTTTTCCTTATCCCTTAAGTATCAACTTACTTTTTCTTAGAATTCTTCCTTTTGTTTTTGAATCGGGGAACGGTTAACATGAACTACACCTGGCCAATCTTCCTATGCTTTTCTCTTTTATGTAGGGAATATTTCTTTATCTGTGAAATTCAAATCTGTCTCAATGATATGATTTTATAAGGTGGCCTAATAAAAAGGGGTATCACAAACTACTCATAATATCTGAAATAGGATATATTTCAGGTACATATTATGAGTACTATGGAACCACTGCTCAAGGCTTCTTTCCTACCATATAACACATTAAGCTCATTTCATATTTAGGAGTTATCTTGACTATTCCCCTTGTCTGAAGTGCTTTTTACCTAAATTTTTGCAAGATTGGCTTTTGCTCATCATTTAAGTCTCAACTCAATGTCACCTCCTTAGAAATGCTGTTACTGACTTCCCAGTCTAAATTAGGCCATCCACAGTATGGTATTTCTGATTCCATTATCCTAAATTATTTTCTTCATAGCATGTCTTAATATTTGAAATTACCTTACTAATTTATTTGCATGCTTTATATTCATTTCATCTTCTTCCTATAGAACCTAAGTTTAACAAGGAAGGAACTTAGAATTTGAATGAATGAATGAAATAGCCAGTAAGACACATACATAAAATAGTTTTATATTTACAATTAGTTCTGAAATTTTGAATATGGGTGAAGAAGTAATGAAAAATATTATATATGGAATTCTCTTTCACTGAAAATCCTTATCTAATCGTATCATAAAGGGTTCATGATGTTTCCAGTATAATTTATTAAAAACATATCAAGAAACAGACTCAGATTTTAGATACCAATACTATACTTTAAAAAGGGGGAATTTCTGTATAATTTTAGCAATAAATTCTAAGGTAAATCATTTTACATATTTTATTAAAAATAGAAGATAATTGTTATTTGGAATTTCAATGTACCTACATGCAAAAAAAGGTTATTCTTTAGCCAGAAAACATAGCTTTGGTATAGAATATTTGGGAGATCAAAAAATGTTAGAGCAAGTAAACAGATTATTTTGAATTAATAACTTTGAGGAACACTTTTTGCATTCTGGAGATTTTAGTCACCCACAGAATTTGTTTTTAACTTAAAATAGATAATTTTGTTTAAGTGCCTCTGGTGTCTTTTTTAGAATTTGGATCATAGTGTGTCACCAGCACTCATGTTCAAGTTAAGTATCCAAAAGGAAGAAGTTTAAGTGGAAATTTTCTTTCTTCTTTAATCAATGTATCTATAGACTTTCTAATACAAGAGTGCTGTGCAAGAGCTCAGTGCAACAAACATGTTCAAAAAAATAACGTACTTCACATTGACATTTGCTCTTTATACCTTTTTCTTTTAGTGTTTGTTGGGGTGCATAAGTGATAGAAGGATGTGTTTGCTAAGGCAATTGCCCATTATTGTTGAGTGGTCTAGCAGTCCCCCGAGTAAACTCATGCATAATCTGTTTGTGCATAATATACTGTCTACAGTACTGCACCTACCCCTGCCAGGGGGAAGAAATATTTGGGACTTCTTGCTCATACTGTTTCCTTGTACATTAAATGACCTCTTTTCCCAACCCGACCTTCATCTCTCTATAGCCAAATCCAAACTGTCTTTCAAGCTCAAGTGCATTTAATGACCACATAGAAAGTTATTTTTCCTCCTCGCAACAACCCCTGAGACTTTATCAATACCCCTCATTATAGTTAAGTACAATACAGGTGAGAAAATATATATGAACACATTTTATCCTATTAGATTCTAACTGTAATGAGGTGAACAAATAATGGGTTGCTGGCCGCCTTACATGCTCTGCCAAATGCTCCCCACTTTCTGAAAGCTGACCTCCCATTCTTTTATTTTTTTTTAAGACCGAGTGTCACTCTGTTGCCCAGGCTGGAGTGCAGTGGCATGATCTCGGCTCATTGCAACCTCTGCCTCCTGCGTTCAAGCGATTTTCCTGCCCCAGCCTCCCGAGTAGCTGGGATTACAGGCACCTGCCACCGTGCCCGGCTAATTTTTGTATTTTTAGTAGAGATGGGGTTTCAGCATGTTGGCCAGACTGACTCAAATCCCGACCTTGGGTGATCCTCCCACCTCGGCCTCCCAAAGTGCTGGGATTACAGGCATGAGCCACTGTGGCCAGCCTGTTCTTCCATTCCACTCCCCCATTTCTTGTGTGCATGACCTGTGAAGAAGCAAATGTGCTCCAGCAACCAGGATCACACACCAAGCCGCAGCATCTTGGGAAAAAATGTTTGGTGATGGGTGGATGCTTGACCTGCTCCCTGGGTAACAGGGCCTGAAAAGAAAAAGGGAGGGAGATTGATTGTCTCTCTTCATATAGCTCAGACCGTAAGATCTAGTGTTGAAAGTGAATCACATCATTCATCTGATCAAAACCCTCTCAGAGCTCCCATGTTCCTTGGGGAAAAAAACACAGTTCTTTTAACAGCCTGCAAAGTCCTCTGTGACCTGTGTCCCCGTTACTTCTCACTTCTCACCTCTTAGTTATCACACTCTCTGCTCTAGGCATGCTGGCTTCTATGCTGTTCCAATACCCCTGGAATTGGAACCTGAGACCTACTATAGACTAAATGTTTGTGTCCCCCTAAAATTCCTATGTTGAAACCTAGTCTCCAATGTGATAGTATTTGGAGAGTGAGCCTTTGGGAGGTGATTAGGTTTCGGGTGGAGCCCCTAGGATTGGATTAGGGCTCTTATAAGGGGATGAAGGGTCTAGAGCTCTCTCTCTCTCTCTCTCTGCCATGTAAGGATGCGGTGTGAAGACAGCCATCTGCAAACCTGAGAGCAGGCCCTTACCAAGAACCCAAACATGCTGGCACCCAGACCTTGGGCATCCAGCCTCTGCAACTGTGAAAACTTGTTTAAGCTAAGTCTGTGTAGTTTGCTATAGCAGCCTGAATGGGCTAATACAGAACCTTTGCCCTGGTTATTCCCTCTGTCCATGACCATCTTCCCCGATGCACTGGCATGATCAAATCTCACATTTCTTATTCAAGCCTTTCTGCAAGTGTTATCCTATCAATGAGGCCTATTCTGACATTCTGTTTAAAATCACAACCTCCCTTCTCTCCCCTACCCTATTTATAGCATACTCAGTCCCCTTCAGTATGTTCCAATCATTTATATACCTTTAGCACTTGCCACTTTTTAACATTGTTCTTTTCTTTTTCCCTTTCAAGACAGAGTCTTGCTCTGTCACCCAGGCTGGAGTGTAGTGGCGCGATCTCATCTCACTGTAACCTCCGCCTCCTGGGTTCAAGCAATTCTCATGCCTCAGTCTCCCAAGTAGCTGGGATTATAGGCATATACCACCACGCCTGGCTAATTTTTGTATTTTGGGTAGAGATGGGGCTTTGCCATGTTGGCCAAGCTGGTCTCAATTTCCTGGCCTCAAGTGACCCACCCATTTTGACCTCCCAAAGTGCTGGGATTACAGAAGTGAGCCACTGCTCCCGACCCTAACGTTTTCCATATGTCTTATTTCTGATGTGTATTGCTTGCTGTCTGTTGCCACACACTAGGGTATAAACTTGGTAGGGCCAGGTCTTTTTGACTTGTCTTCACTGCTGTCTGTATCCAAGTACCTAGAACAATATTTGGTATCACGAGCATTCATAAATATTTGTTGAATAAGTAAATATGCAGCCACATTCTAGTGTGTGATGAGAGGAGCAGAAAAATTAGGTCTGAAGCTACAGAGAAGCATAAAGCATAGCATATACTTCCTCGGGCCCTTCTCCATCTCTGCTGTGTTTGTAATATAAACTCCCTTCTCTACTTAGGCCAGTTCCGAAAAATTACTATGGCTTGAACTAAGACTCTAATACATTTAAGAAGGCAAAAGCCAAGAGCCAAGTTTGTTTATTTCTATCTTTTAATTGCCCTCCCTTGATTTGTTGCAATGCCTTGCACACAATGCATATATTTAAGTTAAGTGAATCAATGCAGCTTTGCTTAAATAAAATCTAACCTACTAAGATATTTGCTCCACACTAAGGAATTTTTGTACTGCCACTGCTTATAGTCAGGAAATCACCCTGATGATGTATTTACTTGCCTGTGTTATCTTAGTCTGGTTTGCTATTAAATTGATTTCTGTACATTGCAGGTCAGTGTTTGTGGATCTTATTTTAGCATGTTGCAATCCACCTAATGACCCAATTCATGTGTTGGGTGGTGATCTCTATTTCTCTTCTGCTAAGATCTGTAATCAATATATCATCAGTGGGTAATCAGCGCATGTCTTTGCATAATGGTTTAGAATCAGTTTCACTGCCAGATCAGCTTGTGCATTTCAGAAAAGAGTCAACAACTCGAAGCTAAAGCATAACACCTCAGAGATGGTGCTGCATCCTCAAATAAGGAATTTTCTAAGACTGGATTACAATTATATATAAAATACTAACATTACATTTGTAATGCCCAATTTTGTTCTTGAAAACAAAAACTGTAATAAATCTTTTGTAAGAATTTTAGAATTAGAAATTATATTGTAAAATATAAATGTTACTTAGTCCATCAAAGATGAGGATTTGGAAGAACCTAGACCAACTCAGAAAGAGTTAGAACATCTTCCCTAAGCTTTCATCTTCTCTTTAGGTATTTCTGTTTGAGAAGATTTTTCCCCTTAAGTAAACATTTAGGATAACTCTTTCCTCTTCTTTCAAAGCACATAGTATGGAGGAAAGTTTAAAAGGAGTTGTGCTGAAACAATTGGATATTTATATGCAAATAAGTAAACCTAAACCCAGACCTTAACCACAATTAATCAAAATGTATCATACACCTAAATGTAAAATGCAAAATTATAAAACTTCTTGGAAAGGCTATAGGAGAAAATCTGTGTGACCCTGGGTTGGGTGATGAGTTTTTATATACAACACCAAAAGTGAAAAAAAAAAAAAACAATGAGCAAAAGATCTGAATACATATTTCAGTATAGATGATATACAGATGTCAAATAAACATATGAAAAGATGCACATCAGTTATCATTAGGGAAAGGCAAATTAAAACAACAATAAGAAATGTCATACCTATCATAATGGCTAAAATCCAAAAAAATTAATATCAATTATTGGTGAGCGTGAAGAGCAAAAGGAATTTTTCTTCAGTCCTAGTGGGAACGCAGAGTGGTTCAACCACTTTCAACCACAGTTTGGCAGTTTACTACAAAGCTAAACAAAGCCTTGTCCTATGATCCAGCAATTGTGCTCCTTGGTATTTATCAAACTGATTTGAAAACATATGTCCATGTAGAAACTTGCACACAAATATTTATTGCAACCTTATTCATAATCAACAAAACTCATATGTTCTTGAATAGATGAATGTATAATCAAACTGTGGTACAAGCATATAATGGAATATTATTCGGTGATAAAAAGGAATGAGCTATCAAGCCATGTGAAGATATGGATCAGTGTTAAATGCTATCGCTAAGTTAAAAAAAACAGTCTGAAAAGGCTACATACTATATGATTCCAATTGCATGATATTCTGGAATAGGCAAAACAATGGAAATGGTAAACCGATTAATGGTTGCCGGGGTTTTGGAGGGGATGAGGGGAGGGTTCAATAACTAAAACACAAAGGATTTTTTAGTGCAGCTATTCTTTATGATACTGTACTGGTGGATAGATGACACTATGTGTTAGCTAAAAGCCATAGAAATTTACAGCACAAAGAGTGAGCTTTAATGTATGAAATTTAAAAAATAATTTAGGAGGTTAGAGAATCAAATGATAAAATGCAAAATGGGACAAAACTATCTGACTGAATTACAAATGTATGCAGCAGTCTCACTTGAAAGTGTTGGGAGAGAAAGGTTCTGATCTAAGTAACACTGAAAATACCTGGAATCTGTAAGACTAAGGGCAAAAGGAACTGTATGTAAGAACAGACTCCACTTGATAAAGTTAGTTCCTATGGGAATATGGGCTAGTACTTCTGAAACCACTTGACATGTACACAGGAATGGAAAAATGAAAACTGGTGAGAAATATTGAGAACTAGATTTCTCTGTTGGAGCAGGAGGTTAGAGATAAGCAAGGGGAGAAAATTAGTATGGTCTCTGTGGTAATGGATTAGAGATGGAGACATCGGTATAAACTCATATTTAATTTCATATAGATATAGATTGTTACATGTAGAATGCACATACATTTATATTTATATGAGTTAGTATACACACATATATTTCTTTGCTCTGCCAACTAAGAAGGTCTAGAACCGATGACATCCAAGTAATAATTAATACAATTAACATCCAGATATTTTTTATATTATTCACTAATAAAAGGAAGAAGAATACATCCTTGGAGGAATGGCTTATTCTAGGGCTGGGGCAGCAAATTTAGAAGAGCAGCCTGGAGCATCTTGTAATGAAACGGCAGAGTTCTCTGACTCCCCTTGCAGGACTTGCGACAGGGGTGTGGCTCATCTGTTCAGCCGTGCACACTCAAACCCATTACAGGAGGGGGAGCAATCAGATGGGCAGGTGCAGGAACCAGGGAGTGTGCCCTTGGCTCTGGCCCCATGGCAGCATCCAGAGGTGGGTGTCTGTGACTCCTGAAGCCCACATGGGCATGTGTTAGAGTGCATTCTTTTAGCCTTGTTGTCTGCAGATAGCTTAAGTGTTAACCAGCTCAGTGCCCTCTTCGTACCCAGGTCCTTGTCTGGTGTCCAGGAAGAATCAGGTTGCATGCAGACTTGAAGGATGGTGAATGCAGGGGTTTTATTGAGTGGTGGAGGTGGTTGTCAGTGGGATGGATGGGGAACTGGAAGGGGGATGGAGTGGGAAGATGATCTTGCCCTGGAGTTTGACCATCCAGTGGCCAATCTCCTCTCCAACCATCCCAAGCCAAACTCCTCTTGGTGTTCAGACACTCCTTCTCTTCTCTCTTTCTCTGGCCCGCCATTCTGCCATTCTTCTACTATTCTTTTCATCTCCTTATGGAACTGGGGGTTTGGGGTTTATACAGGTATGGGATAGGGAGGTGTGACAGGTCAAAAGGCAACTTTTCGGTGTGAAAACAGGAGTGCCTGTTCTTATTTAGGACCACAAGTTTCCAGGCTTGAGGGTGGGGTCTTTGGTGGTTAATCGCTCTCTTCTACCCAGTATTTCCCTGTCTCCTGTCCATATCATTAGTGCTACAAATTAGAAGCAGTGCTCAAAACACCCCCAGTAATGGAGGTCTGTCAAAGGAACATGGGAACCAACTGAAAAAGCTCTCAATGACCAAAGATAGAACAATTTGAGCAACAAAATAAAATAATATAAAATTATATTATATAATGTATATATACATTATAATATAAAATATGAAATAAAAATCCATGGTTTTATATGAATAAATAAATGAATACATAAATATATGGAGGAGAAAGAACAAATACTATGTACAGAACAATTCCAAATAATTTATTTAGATAATCTACCTTCAAGGAGGTAGAGCACAACTGACCACTCCTCAAGAGTAGACTGGGCATAGTGACTTGCTTCTGCGGAGTACAGTAAGGAAAGAAGGAAAAAATAATAATTTTACAATGGAAACTTGACAAACCTCCCTTTTTCAAGGTGATCAAGGCTAATGTCAACAGCGAAAAGCCATACTACAAGTATATACCCTTGATATAATGTGAGAAGAATCACACTGTGCCTCTGTGGTCTTCCTCCCAAAACTCATAACTCCAATCTACTCATGAGAAAAACTTCAGCCAAATCCCCATTGATGGACATTCTACAAAATACCTAACCAGAAGTCCTTGAAATTGTCAAAGTCATCAAAAGCAAGAAAAATTTGAAAACACTCACAGTAAAGAGGAGCCAAAGGAGGCATAATTATTAATACTAAAGGTAATGAGGTATCCTATATGACATCCTGGAACCGAAAAAGAACCTTTAGTTAATATTAAAATTAAAAAAATGAATAAAATATGAAACATGAATAAAGTATCAATTTTATTTAATAAAAATATACCATTATTGGTTCATTAATTGTGATAAATATACCATATTAATGTAAGATTTTAATAGTAGGGAAAATCGAGTGTGAGATATTTGGGAACTCTGTACTGTCTTCCCAATTTTTCTGTAAATCTAAAGCAATTCTAAAATAAAAAGCTTATTTTAAAAATGTAATGAGGAATTGGCTTCAAGTACAAAACTGTCTTCTTTAAAAGAGTAACATCTCCAATTCTATCTTCCTTGGCACTTGTAACTCTTCAGAGCATTTTACACCCACAACTAACTTTTAGTACCTACTACTCATGTTTGCCAATGCTGAATGACTTCAACTATAATATAGGAACAAGCCACCTCTTTACTCTTAACTGCCACAATATGCAAACACTGGCCAAAGAAAAAGGGCAAGGGAGAGAAATTCAAAGATGAAAGAGACCTAGACAAAAAGAAATATAATCACATTTACATTGGAAATGCCGGAGTCACCAATAATGACTTTAGGCAATACTGACTGTCCCTTGGCCATTGGTTTAATGCTTCTGTCAAAAGATGATGTTTCTGGAAATAAAGGTTGTATATCTCATAAACTCCCTGTTATATGCTTCAGTAGAATTCCTAAAAGACACTTGGGATTCCATTGGAAAATGCAGCTTGCAGTTAGCCATTAATCAATCAATTTAGTGAAAAAAAAGTGGCAATTGAGTTCTTCGGAAGGTAATCAGACACTAAGACAAATACTTTGGAATGAATATAGTGTAAAGCCAACTACACTGGTGTACACCATCAATATATCTCAACTCAAAGTTGTCATCAATTATTCATGAATTCTAAGCCAGCTAAGCAGTTATGCTAAGATACAGAAACTTTCAAAATTTTCCACTTATTAACAAGCAGTGTCAAATATGACAGCAGGTGTTTACTGCAGCTACTGAAGATACAAGTTTGAAGTGAGTCACCTAAAGTTTCTTATAATAGACACCACGTGATCTCTCCTCAGTTTTTGCAAAGAAAAAAACAGTGCATTCTGTCATCACTATTTAATTTCTGCCTCAAACAAAATGACCCCAAACACTCAATGGTAATAGTGTTTTACAACCAGAAATGGTATAAACAGAATAAGGCATTTCTATTAAAAGCTATATTCAGACTACACTTTGTTACTCTTGCTGTGAAAGTGCTCACTTTCCTTGTAGTAATCCAACAAGAGGATTTGAGGATTGAGAGTACAAGGACAGTTTTACATCAAGGCTCCAATAACCATGTATGCAAGTATTTACTTTGGATTTAATACTTTCTTTGATTCCCAGGGATATCTATCAACAGGCTTTACATATTACTGATATATTGTAAATATTCTTTTGTATATCCAATATCAATAAACAATATTTTTGAAGTTTTTTTTTATTGGAGTGCCTATCGTGTGCTAGACACTGTGTCTTAACAAGGAAATACTTTGCTGCTGCATAATGCCATTAAGCACAAAGTTCTTTCTGCCCTTCTGCTCTAATATCCTGTTGGCTTATGTCCTCGTGGACAAAAAATGACCACTGCACCTCCAGGCATCACATTTATATTCTTGACAAGAGGGAGGGAATAGTCAAGTGGAAAAAGTCCTTGCCTCTTGAGGTTTTGTCTTCTTATATAAGAAGGAAAATACTCCCTATCAGTCTTAGTCTCCCATCTCATAAACCAGAACATTGTCACTTGCCCAATCTTAAACCATCAGTGGTCAAGGGGAAGAAGATTATTTTATCCTGATTTGTTTTGACCAACTAGGATTCATCCTCTGGCCTGGGATAGAAACCTGTGCTTACTGAGACTATGCAATCTTCCTTTCACTATGAAAAAATCAAGGTTTTGATTGGTGGAAAAAACAATATTCTTGGTTGCCTTTAAAGCAGGCCAAAAAAAACAGGGTCTGCCTCACAGTCCTAGATGCTAATGGGACAGAATTGGTCACTGCATGTGCAAATCCTTCTGGCTCTTCCACGGTCTCTTGTGGGCTAATTATGGAATCATAGCAGGGCCAAGCTGAAGAAGGGGAGTGACTTGGATGCCTCTCCCATCCCCACTTATTCCATCAAGAAACTATATCCCAAAGCACCAGAAAGAGGGATATGGTGATGATGGTGAAAATAGTAACAACAATAAACATGATGACAATGACTCACATATGTATGGCACTTAGCCTGATATACAAAATCACATTTTAATTACACAGCCACCCTGAGAGACAGGTGTTTTCAGCATTATGCATATTTTACAGAAGAGGGAACAGACTCAGAAAGGCTTATTAACTCATTCAAGATCACTATGTTGGGGTCCACCAAATGACCCTAGCTTTGATTATTCACCAAGAGGACTCACAGGATTCAACTATATGCTGATATAGTTGTACTATGATTTCTTACAGTGAAACAATACAAGCAAAATCAGCTAAGTAAAAGGTGCAAGGGGCAAAATCAGGAGGAGACCAGGTGCAAGTTTCCAAGAGTCCTCTCCCAGTGGAATAATGCAGTATGCATTTAAGTCCCCCAATAATGAATCGTGACAACAGGTATGGAATGTAGTCTTCCAGGGAGCTCATTAGATATTCAATGTCCAGAGGTTTTATTGGGAGCTGTTTACATAAGCACCATATACCTAGCACACAATAAAATCCCATGTTCCCTGAAGGAAGGCAGGCATACAGCATAAATCATATTGTTTGTCCAAACAATTTAGGTACAGTGAACTACTCTTATCAGTTAAGGTAGTAGGAACCTTCCAAAAATCCCAGTTCCCATATTCCAGCCAAAGGCCAACATTTCAAGCAGGGCTTTCTAAGGATAGCCTGCTTTTTTATATATATATATACTTTAGTCCTATGATACACGTGCACAACATGCAGGTTTGTTACATATGTATACATGTGCCATGTTGGTGTGCTGCACCCATTAACTCATCATTTACATTACGTATAACTCCTAATGCTATCCCTCCCCCCTCCCCCCAACCCACCGCAGGCCTCAGTGTGTGATGTTCCCCACCCTGTGTCCAAGTGTTCTCATTGTTCAATTCCCACCTATGAGTGAGAACATGCAGTGTTTGGTTTTCTGTTTGCCCAGAATGATGGTTTCCAGCTTCATCCATGTCCCTACAAAGGACATGAACTCATCCCTTTTTATGGCTGCATAGTATTCCATGGTGTATATGTGCCACATTTTCTTAATCCAGTCTATCACTGATGGACATTTGGGTTGGTTCCAAGTCTTTGCTATTGTGAATAGTGCCACAATAAACGTGTGTGCATGTGTCTTTATAGCAGCATGATTTATAATCCTTTGGGTATATACCCAGTAATGGGATGGCTGGGTCAAATGGTATTTCCAGTTCTAGATCCTTGAGGAATTGCCACACTGTCTTCTACAATGGTTGAACTAGTTTGCGGTCCCACCAACAGTGTAAAAGTGTTCCTATTTCTCCACATCCTCTCCAGCACCTGTTGTTTCCTGACTTTTTAATGATCGCCATTCTAACTGGTGTGAGATGGTATCTCATTGTGGTTTTGATTTGCATTTCTCTGATGGCCAGTGATGATGAACATTTTTTCATGTGTCTGTTGGCTGCATAAATGTCTTCTTTTCAGAAGTATCTGTTCATATCCTTCGCCCACTTGTTGATGGGGTTGTTTGATTTTTTCTTATAAATTTGTTTAAGTTCTTTGTAGATTCTGGATATTATCCCTTTGTCAGATGGGTAGATTGTAAAAATATTCTCCCATTCTGTAGGTTGCATGTTGACTCTGATGGTAGTTTCTTTTGCTGTGCAGAAGCTCTTTAGTTTAATTAGATCCCATTTGTCAATTTTGGCTTTTGTTGCCATTGCTTTTGGTGTTTTAGTCATGAAGTCCTTGCCCACACCTATGTCCTGAATGGTACTGTCTAGGTTTTCTTCTAGGGTTTTTTATGATTTTAGGTCTAACATTTAAGTCTTTAATCCATCTTGAATTAATTTTTGTATAAGGTGTAAGGAAGGGATCCAGTTTCAGCTTTCTACATATGGCTAGCCAGTTTTCCCAGCACCATTTATTAAATAGGAAATCCTTTCCCCATTGCTTGCTTTTGTCAGGATTCTCAAAGATCAGATAGACTTGTGGTATTATTTCTTAGGGCTCTGTTCTGTTCCATTGGTCTATATCTCTGTTTTGGTACCAGTAGCATGCTGTTTTGGGTACTGTAGCCTTGTAGTATAGTTTGAAGTCAGGTAGTGTGATGCCTCCAGCTCTGTTCTTTTGGCTTAGGATTGTCTTGGCAATGCAGGCTCTTTTTTGGTTCCATATGAACTTTAAAGTAGTTTTTTCCAATTCTGTGAAGAAAGTCATTGGTAGCTTGATGGGGATGTCATTGAATCTATAAACTACCTTGGGCAGTATGGCCATTTTCATGATATTGATTCTTCCTATCCATGAGCATGGAATGTTTTTCCATTTGTTTGTGTCCTCTCTTATTTCCTTGAGCAGTGGTTTGTAGTTCTCCTTGAAGAGGTCCTTCATATCCCTTGTAAGTTGGTTACCTAGGTATTTTATTCCCTTTGAAGCAATTGTGAATGGGAGTTCACTCATGATTTGGCTCTCTGTTTGTCTGTTATTGGTGTATAGGAATGCTTGTGATTTTTGCACATTGATTTTGTATTCTGAGACTTTGCTGGAGTTGCTTATGAGCTTAAGGAGATTTTGGCTGAGATGATGGGGTTTTCTAAATATACAATCATGTCATCTGCAAACAGGGACAATTTGACTTCCTCTTTTCCTAATTGAATACCCTTTATTTCTTTCTCCTGCCTGCCTGCTGTTAACTCTTCTGCACAATCATCTATCTAGAGCATACCAAAACTTGGACTTGAATCTGGGTCTTCTGATTCTATATTTCATTATCCCCCTGTTTGCTTTTGAATATAGTAAAGGGAATTTATAATATTAAAAAGAAAAGAAAGAATAAAGATAGCTGTATCTAATTATGATTATGAGAAAACAGGGCATCAGAGTTTACATATGTTGCCCCAAATCACAAGTAAACATTTTGAGAGAGACAACTAGGATTCTAGAACAGGCTTGTTCAAATGCTGAAGTCAAATTTCCCTCTGTTAAAACACACTGCTTTTTAAAATCTATTATATAATAAATATATTTGAAATGTATTATAAATTTTGTTCAATAAATAATAAAAACAGATGACTATAATCTTTACACATTGGGAAATCTGCAATCAAAAGGGTTTAATTCTTTAATGAGAATTTGGGGATCTGTAAATTAAAATATTTCAAATAAACTAGGGAAAGGAAATTAAATTTTAAATATTTAATATAAAATGTTTAAGATTAAAGCTATGGCATATAATGTGATCAGTAGAGAAAATATAAAACCAAAAGTAATTATTAGATAAAAGATAAAGTGATAAACATTATTGTATTTAATTTTATGTACATTTTCTTTGAGTACATGAGTAGTGGATTTCATTTAGAGAATCATATTTTTATGATCAATTTATAAAATGCTCTATTATTATTTAAGTTAGCGTATAAGTCCATACCCTAGGAGGAGGAATAGACACAACTTCAACTATCAGTTTTGGCATATGATTATGCCAAGTGATGCTAGATCTCCCTAAATAAAGATTGCAAAATATCTATCATTCTCATTGCAAGAAATTATAATGAATCCTGGGCATGCAAGATGTTGAGCATTTATTTATTCATATTCTTTGCTTGCTGCTTTTCCCTAGAGAAAACTAACAGCTGAAATGTAGCCATTGAGCACAATATACAATAGGGAAAACAAGCACTTAACAGGGTAGCTATATTCCAACTTCGCCAGCCCACTCTCAGGAAGCTTTGACTAGAAGAGGAGCTGGTACTCTGTTTATGGTTCTAAATCTGGGACCACCAGAGCAATTATTTTAAAATTAACTACCTAAGAGCAGGAGACATAAAACTCCCTATTAAGGGAGTTTTAAGTTAGATATTAAGTTAGATATTATTAAGTTAGATTATATATTATTAAGTTAGATATTATTATTAATATATTAAGTTAGATATTATTAATAATAATATTAAGTTAGATATTATTATGTTAGATATTATTATTAAATCATTCTGATTTTCTGCAACATGAGGGAGAATATTTGATTCTTTGGTGGTGGTCCCGGAATAGCTAGTAGTAGATGAACCCCTGGTAGGAGCTCTATTCTTCAGTGGAATTTTTTCTCCCTCTCTCTCTCTCTCTCCACACACACACACACACACACACACACACACACACACACACACACACAAACTTTCTATTATGTTTAACTCTTCTAACAAAAAGGAAAGATGATGATTCTCTCTAAAGAGAGGATACATTAAGTATGGACATTGATGAAAATAAAACGTTGCTAGTAAGTTCAACTACTGAATTATTCTACCAAGGTCCATCTCAGACATCAAACTGCTGTGGTTTACTTATGTTTTACAAGACTAATGAAGAGCAAAAGCTCCTCATAAGTAGGAGATGTCCTTACCAATCCAAAGAACAGAAAATGTTAGTTTCCTGACGCTTGACTTTTTCTGACTCCCACAAATTTCTCCCACAAACCTCCAAGATTGACAGATATGTCTTTGAGTGGGAAAGGGGAACTCTGTGTAACACGGAAATCTCAGGAAAGGAAGTAAATCCTTGTATAACTTTAGAGATACCCACTGCGACATTGATTACTCTTGTCCTACAATCACCAGTATAAAAGAGTATTTGTGAAGCATACAATTTCCAAAGAAACTATATTAAAATTATATAATGCCCTCAAATCAGTCCTTGCCTCAAAACACCTGGGGTCTGCTTACTTGTTCTCTTTCATAGAACTTAACACGTAGTTCTTAGAGAGTCAAAGAAACTGCTCACAATTTTCAAGCTAAAGCCATGATATATATTACTGAATCAAACTGCAAGATTAGGAGATGTCTAAGCTCATAGATTTTTCTGGGTGCTGAGTGCTACTTTGTACAGTGGTTCTTTAAAATATAAATTTGACCTTGAATGGAAGTCTATTCATTTAGAATATGAGGTTCTTTTTTAGGATGAACTTTCAGTCTTGCTGCTGATACCAATTCCTAACTTCAGCCTGAAATTGTTATATTAGCAGAGGGCCTGGACTGTGATTCCCTACAGCCATTGAATTCTCTTTTTTTTTTCCAAGATGGGGTCTCCTGGTTCGATACAGCTATAACAGCATAGTGGGAAAGATTAATTTGAGATTAATATCATATTTCAAATCTATCCTTTGAAGAGTTTGAAGACTGAGATCACTATTTTTAAATATCAGAATAAGCAGCTTTACCCTTTGTCAATGCCATAATAAAACTGTTTTGTTGTTGGTGGTGGTAAATTGAATTTAACTTCAATACTTCGCAAGCATGATATGAACCCAGGATATTGACTAAAAATTACCCAGACAAGAGTGCGCACAAGTTCAAGACACCTACAGTATATCAATGCCACTCACAATTATAGCAGGACAATCCCACAGTGGCAAAGTAAATAGGCTGTCTTTATTTCAAAGCAGCTACTTTAGTTACTCAACTTCAGAGTGTTCAATTATAATTGTGTGCTTTCTGTCTTAGAAATATTGTCTATGGTATTATAAAAAAATACTTAGGTAAAATTTTTATGAAAAATCTTGAAAACCATGATTGTGTGCTGGTATATTATAAAGAAACAAAACCTAAGCAAATATATTTTGTTCTGCTTAACATAACAAACCCTTCAACAAAACAAACTGACAGATATTTGAGGAATCTAAGGGCTAGCCATACAGTGCATGTACTATGTACATAATATTGTGAAGGAAACGAAATAGTAAAACATCCACACTTTGCTCTCAAGGAATTTGCAATGTGGTTGGAAATGAAATATACCCACCAGGTGAGAAAATAGCATTAATTCACTGCTCATGTGTCAAGCACTGTGCTACGTGTTTACTTATCTAAAGAATGTCTTTTATACCCATTCTACATATAAGCGAACTATAGAGTTGTTGTTTTTTTTTCCCCAAAGCAGTAGGTTTACGGGTGAGGGTTGCGATGAAATTCCAGGACAACCTGGAAGCAAATCAACTTTTTTCCCATAACATTACACTGGCTTTGATGAATAAATTCAGGTATCCAGAAATAAAAAAGTCACAAGGAAGGATAAAATTAAGTGCCAAATAAATAGTAGACATATGTATTTCTTTTGTTTGTCCATTGATTGTCAATCCTAGAGGAACATGGGAATTGAGATGAGCTAAAGAGATAGTTCAGTATAGTAGTTAAGGTTTAAACATCACCTGAACCCCAGCTGTTTAATTCATTAGCAACATAGCTCTGGGCAGGTTTTTCAATTTTCAGCTTCTTCAACTGTAAAAATGAGGGAGTCATATTTAGCTTACAGGGTTGTTGTGAGTATTGAGCAAAATAAATGTTATCATGCATAGAGCCTAGCACAGTGCCAGACATGCAATTAAGCATTCAATAAAGGGAAGCACTTATTTATAATAATTACGTATTAAAGAAGGGCAGAATTTCACTAGGTAGCAAGAAGGAAAACATTGTCCTATAGGTCATAAGTGTCTAATTTTCTCATTAAAATCCCTACTAGTGAAACATAATTTTGAGCTTGTGCCCCTAATATACATATATTTATATATTACATACATTTGTATATTATGTACATATATATTACATGTATATATCACATATACTTTATCTCAAGGCATTCTATTCCCAAGGGATAGTGTCACAATTAATAATAGTGGAAATAAATCCATATTTTAAATTTTCTCCTTAATAATTCTGATATTTTTGGCTGATTCATGTCAAATATGATTAGGTTATTGTTTTTTAGGTCTTATCATGAAGCTGACAAAGAGCTCATTCCCTAAATAGCAGAAAGCTGCTTGCATAACTATGTTATCTTCAACTATGATTCCTTAACAAAAATCTCTTAAAGCCACTTTTGAAAGTTAGTTTAGAAAATAATTACACTGTATAATCTGTCAATCTGCTTAACTAGGCACAGGCAACCTTCCATATGTCAAAATATTCTGAAAGCCATCGAACAAGTGAGGAAGCTTTGCCAACTGATTTTCAGTGAAGATTCCCCACCAGTGTAATAGGTGACCATCAGATAACTAAACCAAGTGAGAAAGTCATTGTCAACCAATATGTAAGAAATTGGGCAGGTTTAATTTCTCTCACGTACTTAACAGTTTCTAGCAGTTTCTTCACATGCTTCCTTGGGTTATCCTGTCACTCCACTCCATTTGGAGACCATTACTATGGAAACCGAAAACTGTTAAAGGGGTTTAAGCAGGACTAAGACATGATAAAGGCAAGTTGGAGGAATGCTATACAGCAGCAATACGTAAGGTAATTTGGAGAAATAGAGAAGAAATTTGCAGACTAATTAGAAGACCACTTTGGGTACTTAGATGCTGGGCTCTGTGTAAAAGTGTGAAAAGAAAAAAAATAAAATCAAGGCCCGGATGGTTTTCATCTTTCAACCTAGTATTCTGTAAAAGGTTATGTTTTCTTGCACAGAATCAGTATGAGTGTGGTAGTTCCAGGCAGAACATGTAGACAAGACCGTATCCAGTGAAGAAAACAATGAAAGTTCCCATTTATGTCTTTTAAAAAGTATATGTTTTATATATGTGTGTGTGTATATAACCATTTGAATATTTAAATATTTTTTATTATTTTAATTTACTTATTTAATATTTTTTAATTTAACGTTTAAAGGGAAGTATACCCTCCCTAGACATTCCCCTCACATCTCATTGGCAGGATCGGGTCACATGTTTCTGTTCTAGGTGCAAAGGAGGATGGGAAATGAGTATGTGGCATTTCAGCCTCCAAAGTGTGAAACAGGCTCTGTCCACAAGGAAGAATGAGTGGGGAATGGCTATTAGTCCGGCAATATTGGAAACAAGAGGTTAAAGAATGGTAGCTGCAGCAACAAGAGAAAAAAAAATTCTAAAAAGACAGAACATAAAGGAATTTGTGACCAAGTAAGACAGTCTGAGTGAGACTGAGAGAAGAATAAAAATGGCTTTAAGTTGTTCAGGCTGAATGGTCAAGGAAAGATAACAATATTGGTAAAGTAGAGAACGTAGGAGACCCTATTACTCATAGTAACATCAACTAACATTTGTTAAGAACTTACCTGGTGCCAGCTGGGTGCGGTAGCTCATGCCTGTAATCCCAGCACTTTGGGAGGCCGAGGCGGACAGATCACGAGGTCAAGAGATCGAGACCATCCTGGCTAACACGGTGAAACCCCGTCTCTACTAAAAACACAAAACCACCGGGCGTGGTGGCGGGCGCCTGTAGTCTCAGCTACTCGGGAGGCTGAGGTAGGAGAATGGCGAGAACCCGGGAGGCGGAGCTTGTAGTGAGCCGAGATCGTGCCACACTGCACTCCAGCCTGGGGGACAGAGCGAGACTCCATCTCAAAAAAAAAACCAAACTTTCCTGGTGCCAGACACTGTGCTAAATGCCCCATTACCTCATTTAATTCTCACTCTAATGCTACTACTGATCTATTTTAAGTAACTTCTTCCAAGAGGTGAGCTCAGTTTGAGGCACTGGTTCTGAGATGACACTTGGACATCCACAAGAAGAGTGGACAGGAACTGCAGCTTGCAACCAGAATGAGGATGGAGGGAGGTATCTTGGAGTCATTCATAAGGGACTTAACCTAGGAACGGCTTACTAGCCTGGAACACCAGGAGCGGGGAAGTCCTTTCAACATCGTGAACTAATCCTGCAACAGTCAGCCTGTTTATGTGAGAGTTCTAACGAAGAGAAAACAAAACGCAAATCTGAAGTGAGCTTCTGGTAATAGTCCTCATGTCCCCAAACACATTTTTTTCTCTTTTGAATGCTGTGTGTTTGAGTTAAAGAAGAAATTCATTCTAAAATATCTGCTTAGTTGTCTTACATTGCCATGTCCTTTGCTTTGAATATTTGTGCAATGAAAGAGAAAGCCACACTCAAAAAAATTCAAGTTTATCTAAACAATGGCGGTTTTCATTTTTAGATCATTCATCAGATCTATCAATACTGAATTCACTAATGCCACACTTCCCTTTGTCTGCACATACAGTAGTGACATAGTAATTTAATTGTGAAGTTACTGTACCAAATCTCATGAGGTTTCCCCAAAATCTTACACTAATGCCATTTTGTTCCATTAACTTTTATAATCTCCTGGCACTTGATAAATTCTGAATTATGCCATTATCTGAATATGACAGTCTTCTGTGAATAGAATCAAATGGAACTTGATTTCTTTAGTACCTCATTAATAGTCTAGATAAAGGGCAGGGGCACAAATTATCTGACAATTTTTAGAAACAAAAACAGCTGTGCTTTATTCTATCATTTATGTAAACATGCTGCTTAGAAAAGCTTAAATAGGGGAATTATATATTTTAACATGGTGAAAGTGCACATCTCTGACAAGATTTGTGTGTGCAGACTTTGTTGTTTTATTTTCATCAATAGTTCCTTGAATTTTCTTCCTTATCTATCATAAAGTACAGTGAGGTGTCAAGAGCTATGTGGAATGCTTAAGCCTAGAATAGACTGAATAAATTGGATTTGTGGGGGTGGTAAAATCCAGGGTCTGATTATCAGGTGGCCCCAAGTCTTGTTCTGATAAGAGAGAAACAGAAAACACACATTTCTCTCTTTGGAGTCCCAGAATGTGATAAGCTGTACATAAGCCCTAGCGATACGCCAGTAGCTCATCCACTAGTGCCAATTACTTCACGGGACGAAGTTTTGACTGGGCCAGGTAGGTGGGTTGACATAGGCAGGAAATCATGCATTGGAGAGAAAAAAATATATAGAAGAATGATGGAAATAAACATAATGTTACAGAAGAGATTTCTGAAAAATAGGATGAGATTTGTGGGCACGCTTAAATAATCTTCAGAGCTCATGCTTTGAAAGATTCATGTTTTGTCTAAGAAGAGAAAAGCTTCAATTTGGGGATCTTAATCTTCTCAGGCTTAATATCACCACGGGGTTGTTATGCATATTGTTATCAACATAAATAAAGTGAAATTATTGAAAAGATGTAAAATGTTCACTTGTCCTACTTTAAAAGTAATTGCCTTCTCCTTTCGCTTATAAGTGTACAAAATTATATTTAATGAGTTGTCTATAATTTTCATTCACTTCAATCATTCATATTCTATATAACAAATGTCTATATTATTTTGTGTACAAATTTAAATGATTTGTTCGGATTCATTTTGAATGTTTTACTGAGATGTGAGGCAATTTCACATTGAAATAACCACTCACTATAATTTACTATTATTTTTGTATTTAATTAAAAACCAAAAACATCTTCTCCCGTATACTTTACTTGGTTACTTTTAAACCAACAGCAGTGACTCAAATAGCATAATATTATAGGACATAATTATCAAGCAGGGTATATAAACAACAATTTTTATGTTGGAAATATAAATGAAGGAATGTTTGAATTAATAGATATGCAAATATTGAGTTTTTCCTCTCCTTCCATTATTTTCTGGTAATGTCTCTTACCTATAAAAGACCTCAGGAAACCTAAAACTGTATTAAGTCGTATTATATAAAGACAAATATAGATATACAATAAAGATAAAGATAGCTTGTCTGAATATGCCATTTAATATTAGTAGCTCATCTCACTTTTCATGTACATCAGATTACTGATATGTTCTCAAAGTTTTATAACTAATTATAGAAAAAGATATGTGGGTTTTGAAGGGTTTAGATCAACTATAAGTTCATGATTAAGATTTTAAAATATGACTTTAAAAATGAGAAAAACATTTGTAGATATTAATATTACTGATTATATCTTTTTTTATTTTTTTATTTTTTTATTATACTTTAAGTTTTAGGGTACATGTGCACATGTCACTTTTGCAGTTTCTCTTAAAGTTTATATATTTTTTCCGAATTAGGTGTGTGATCAGTTAATTTTAACTAGATAATTTATACACTTATTTAAAATTATTCATTCTTTTTTGAAACAGAGTTAATAGTCTTTTACATTGGAATCAAGTTTTCTGGCCGTCTTTTTATACTTAGATTATGTTTCTTCCTGAATTTTTAACCTTTAAACATCTAGTAACTTTTTCTTGTAAATTATTTCAAATTCTACCATACCAATACTTGATGGGTGTATGAAGTATATACAGGTGTTTTTCTGAAAATTTACAAAACAAAAAGATGAAAATCTTTAACCAAAATATTTCTGCTTATTCAATTAGAAAACTTTTATTTCAATAAAGTTTTGAGAAAAATCAAATTAAGCAAACCAGAGATAAAATGATTTTTTAAGCCTTTAAAAATTTTTTAAAGGAAAATCTTTAAGATTCTATTGTGTGATTTTTTTTTAGTCCCAGATAATATGTCTACAAATGAATTTCATGAAATATGCCAGAATTCATATTCTCATTTTTCTCTGGTAGTGTTTTCTAGTTTCTCCAGGATATTGTAATCACTTGAACATTTTCTGTTAAAACAGAAAAATTTCTGTGTGGGAGTTACATTTTCAATAATTTAAGCCCCTGAATTTTTTCTATAATACAATATTTTTATAATAATCATGCACGAATTCTTACTTAGTTTTGATATACATGATTGAGTTGCTACTAATTGATTAATGCAACCAGACATAAGCTGAGCTCTACACCTCTCTCACATTCCTCACCAATTCAAAAGTATTTTGAAAAATGAAATGTAACAGCAGCAAAAGAGCTTTGCCAATAATTGTCTCACAGATAGTATTTTAGAGTTTTTGGAATTAAAAAAACCATAAAGGCAAATGTTAATAGAGCTTTTAAAAACTAAGAACTTATTAAAGATATATGGTTAATCCTTCACTTTTATTCAGAAAGTTTCTCCTGTCACACTTGAGTTCTATACTTTTTTTACCTTAATTCTAAATGTTTCAGAAAATTTACTGCTACTCTTATTTTCATACGGTGAATGACCATGATTAACTATATGAAGTAACTGAATGACTAAAATTTGGTACTGTATTGCTAGCTGGTTGATTTCTTTTCTTTCAATATTTAAAAAAGTTGCACAACTGTCTTCTAGTTTGCATGATTTCTGATGAGATGGCTACTGTCTGTTGTCGTTTATCTTTTTTATTCTGTGTAATGTGTCATTTTCTCTCAAGTTACTTTTAAGATTTTTCTGTTTAGTATGAGCTTTAAGTAATTTGACAATTTTTGGTGTAGTTCTCTTTCTGCTTCTTGTGCTTGCATTTCATTGAGCTTCTTCAATTTGTGGGTTTCTAATTTTCATCAAATTTGGAAAACGATTCAGCCATTATTTCTTCAAATGTATTTTTTTCCCTGTCTCCTCACTGCATCGCTCTCTGGGTGTCAATTACTCATATATTAGACTGTTTAAAGTTGTTCACCACTCACTGATGCCCAATTCCTTATTTTTCAGTCATTTTTAAAATTTGTGTTTTTATTTTGGATAATTATTGCAAGGTTTCCAGGGTCACTCATATTTTCTTCTGCAGTCCTTAATCTGTTCTTTCTTATCCAACTCATTTTTGTTTTGCATCTTAGAAATTGTATTGTCATCTCTACAAGTTCAAATTGGTGTTTTTCTAGATCTTCCATGTTTCTCCTCATGCCCAGGCTTTCCTCTGCCTTTTGGGACATACATAGTTCTATTTGCTGTCTTTAGGTTCCTGTCTACCAATTCTATCAGCTATGTCATTTCAGTGTATATTTCTAATGATTGATTTTCTCCCTAATTAGTACAGATTGTGTTGTTAACTTCTTTGGGTACCTGGTAATTTTTGATTGGATGTCAGACTGATATGGTTGGGCTGTGTCCCCACCCAAATCTCATCTTGAATTGTAGCTCCCATAATTCTCATGTGTTGTGGAAGGGACACAGTGAGAGATATAAATCATGGGGGCAGACCTTTCCCATGCTATTCTTGTGATAGTGAATAAGTCTCACAAGATTTGATAGTTTTCTAAAGGGGAGTTTCCCTGCACAAGCTCTCTTCTCTTGTCTGCCACCATGTGGGATGTGCCTTTCACCTTCCACCACAATTGTGAGGCCTCCCCAGCCATGTGGAACTGTGAGTCTATTAAACCTCTTTCTTTTGTAAATTGCCCAGTCTCAGTGTGTATTTATCAGCAGTGTGAAAACGGACTAATACCCAGACATTGTCATTTTATATTGTCTTGTTCTGGAGGATTTGTTTATTCCTTTCAACATGTTTTACCTTTTTTTCTGGGACAGTGTTATTTGGAAAATTTTTGCTCCTTTTATGGCT